>NC_143562.1:4540000-4855416 GCF_054136105.1 Typopeltis vanoorti
TATTATTCAAGAATATTTTACAGTTTTGAATGTGTATATAAAGTCAATATCAACAGTCACCTGATTACGAATGTCTGATGAAAGGGAAGGAGAGTTTTAGAGATTCCTGTAATGCGTTATCTTACAGTGACTGACAAGCAAACATTATTGCAGCATGGTGTACTGGAATTTTGACAGACAAAGCGATATTTTGTCTTTTCTGGTTGGCAACTGTCAGCAACAAACAATAGAACAGCAGATTAGCAGTTGTTTATCAGAGCTCGTGATTCTGAGAAGCACAAAGAAAATCATGTAATTTTTTGTGTTTATGTAGGCCTACTATTTCAACTATGGATAAGTAATTGGTACATTCTTTAAATGCGAAAATAGCTCAGATGACAGTGATAATTCAAAACGAGTTTGTAATAACAGTTTGTGTGTAGTTTCTCAAGAGAAAGAAGTCTTATAACGAATCCACAGAAACACAGGATTCCTATCAGTTGCAATGCAATAATATGAATACGTTGAACGAATGGAACAATCTGCCAACTTGCTGGACACTCAATCAGTGGAGAGCATTCAACGGTAAATACAATTCGTTATTTTGTATAGGGCCCTGGAGCTTATTCGTTTATAATTTAATCACTGGATGAAAGTCATGAAAGAGATGTGACACATATCTTTATATTTTACTTGTCTTTATACTTTATATTTTACTTGTCTCTGCACTTATAATGCAGAGACAAGTAAAAGTTTGATACATTTGCAGTCCATATGTGAGCTGATAATAGCAACTAGATTATATTTAAGATGTATTAAATTAACCATAATAGAAGTATATACACCAATAAATGAGAAGGATCATGAAGATAAGAAGAAATTTTATTATAAGTCACAAAATTGTATAAATTAAGTAATGAACCATAACATGGATATTCCTACGGGTAAACATAAATACAAAAGTTGGCAAAAAAAATAATGAAGATGAGAGAACCGCAGGTAACAAAGCATATCGTTCAAGAAATTAGAATGGTGACCTACTGGTGACATTTTGTGAAAAGCATAACTTTGTGATAGGAGGAAGCTTATTTTAGCATAAAGACATAAAATGACTTGATTCAGATCATATTGTAATGAAGAGTAATTTTAGGAGTTTACTCTTATATGTTAAAGTAAGACAAGGAGATGATGTAGGATGTGATCACCATTTAGTAGCAGTCAAAAATAAATTAAAACTGGATGGAATTATAAAAATTTAGAAATCAGAATGGTAGGGTGAAATATGTCTAAATTAAAAATGTTTAATTTAGACATATTTAGTAAAAATTTGAAATTAAGAAAACTTTTCCTATTGTGATAAAACATTTATTTCCTATTGTGGAAAATGAGAAGTTAGAAGATGAGAAAGTGGAAAATCAAGTACAGATTATTAAAATGCAATGGGAAAATTTTAAAATAGTACAAAATGAGGTTGCAAAAGGTTGTTTGCATCATAAAAAGGGAAAAAGATCATTTTGTTATCAGACAAGACCTGGAGACTGATAAAAGAAAGGTGCAAAGTGAAAATGATGTTTGAAAGTGCTAAATCGAAGAGAGCTAAAGAAATTCATTTCAACAATTATAGAGAGAAACACAAATGAGTTAAGAGATCTGTAAGAAAGGATAAAAGGATTATGTGGACAGTTTAACAGAAGAAGCACAAAAGGCTGCAACATTAGGGCATATTAGAAGACTGAGATTCCAACGAAAATATGCTCTGAAGAAAAACAAACAAGTAATGCTATAATCGATAAAGAAGGTTTGCTGCTAAATGAAGAGATTAAGTCTGTTACAACAATATAACTAGCATTATTAAAATTTCAATAATGGAAGAACCTCCTGTAAGCATAAATTTAAATATATCATCATAACCTATATCTAAAAACGAAATAATGAACATAATAGAGAAAATGAAAAGTCAAAAAGCTTCGGGCAGTGATAATATAGCAATAGAAATATTTAAGGTGAACTGCAATTGATTTTTAACAGTGTGCTAGAGACTGAAAAGATACCAAAAGAAACAGCCTGAAAAAGAATAAAATACCGAAAAGAAAGAAGTCGAAAGAAGCGTGATAATTATCACCCCCCAAAAAAGGATATCTCACTAGATGTGAGAATTGGAGGGAAATTAGTCTTCTCTCAGTACCTGCAAAAAAAAAAAAAAAAAAAAAAAAAAAAAAAAAAAAAAAAAAAAAAAAAAAATTCTGTAGAATATTGATAAATAGGATTTAAAATGAAGTAGAGATGATATTAAGGAATAAACAAGTTGATTACTGTGCCTTACATTTTTACTTCAAGGAACATCATTGAACATTCTTGTGAATGTAACATCATGGAGAGTTTTAGAGCAGTTGATGGAAAGAAGAGATATATACCTCTTGCTGACTGTAAGTGAGCAAGAGGTATATGGCAAACTGAACAAACTTGATATTAACAAGGCTATGGGACTTGATAATATATCACATGTATATTGAAAGAATATTGTAGGTAGTTGGCATCTGCTTGATATATTTTTTTAATATGAGTCTTGCACTGGGTCAAGTTCCGAAAGAATGGAACGAGGGTAAGATTGTGCTGCTTCATAAGGGACGTGACAGAACTCAAGCCTATCTGTGTGTCAGATGTTGTGGGGTTAAGTTTTTGGAGCAGCTGGTGAGAACTAAGATCCAAAATTAGGTTGACAACAATGGTATTATCTTTGATGGACAGCATTAATTTGCCAAATGGAGATCATGTTTTAGTAATATACTTGCTTATTACAATAAGGCATATGGCTTCCTTGGACAGAGGAGAGGGATACTATTATTATTATTATGGGTATATCCGTGGAGTCAGTAGACTCGTCGCAGGAGACCCAAACTAACAAAACAATATCTGTCATATCTCTTCTTGAATTCATTTACAGACGAAGAGCTCACAACTAAGTCAGGCAATGAATTCCACTCATTCACCACCCTTCAGGCAAAAAACCTTGTTCTGACACCCTTGTTAACCACACTCTTCTTTAATTTCCAGGGATGACCCCTTGTTCTTCCATCACTATCACCCCTGCATCAATCCGATAAAATCCTTTCAGTAATTTAAATGTTTCTGTCATATACCCTCTTCTCCGTCAACCAACCTCTGCAATCTACAAGCTCTCAATCTAGGGAGCATTTTTTACATCACTCACCAACTTAGTCACTCTTCTCTGAACCCACTCTACAGCCACCTCATCTCCAAGGAATCCAGGTGACCAGACCTGAGCACAGTAATCCAAATGTGGAAGTATCAATGCTTTATAAAGGGGAATAATAACCTCTTCATCTCTGGATGTCAGTGTGCTCCTCAATAACCAAGAAATCCTATGTGCAATCTTGGACACCTTAGCAATGTGTCCTCTGAACTTCATCTCCCTATCTACCAACACCCCTAAGTCCCTAGCCTTATCAATCTCTTGGAGTACTGTTCCATCAATGTAGTACACAGTTGGTAATCTTTTAATCCCAAAATGCATGACTTTACACTTTTCCACATTGAACTGACATCCATTATCTTTTGCCCATTCTACCAGCTTATTTAAATCATCCTGCAAACTTTCAACATTCAGCTTGATTTTTTATTGCACTACCCAACTTTGCATCATCAGCAAACAACTGAATATCTCCCTGTAAGCCATTTCCTATATCATTTATATACAAATTAAACAACAATGGCCCAAGCACAGAGCCATGAGGCACACCACTGGTCAGCTGCCTCATCCTGGACTCGGCTCCTCCATACACCACCTTCTGGTATCTCTCCCTGAGCCATTCTCCTAGCCATATCACCAATTTAGTATCCATTCTCATCTGTTCCAATTTGTGTAACAGTGTTCCATGGGGTATCCTGTCAAAAGCCTTAGCAAAATCCAGAAGTACCACTGTATAGCCAGTTCATTTGTCCAACTCAGATGTCATTCTATTATGAAAAGTTAAATGATTGCTAAGGCAGGATCTACCATTAACAAAACCATGTTGGCCTCTATAGAGTATCATATCCTGATCCACCCATTCTTGAATTATGTCTTTAACCAATTTTTCCAATACTTTTACCACTACTCCGGAGATGGTGATTGGTCTGTAATTAACTACCACAGTTTTAGAGCCACCCTTATGTAAAGAAACCACTTTGCCTAACTTACACTCCCTAGGGACCATACCAGAGTTCAAACTTAAATTAAATATCCAAGTAAGAGGGGTTGACAATTCATTTGCACATTCATGCAACAACCGAGCCGATATTCCATCTAAGCCTACAGCAGTGTTTGCATTTAAATTTTGCAATATATTAAATACCTCTGATTTCTTAGCTTCAATTCTCACATTTGTTATTGCTACAGGTACAGAGATATCCTCACTTGGGTGATAGACTTTTGAAAAGTGATCACTCAGCAACTCTGACTATTACATCTGATTTTGTCACCTCAATATCATCAGCACCCACTAAAGTTATCCTTCCGAAGTCATTCTTCCTTTTACTTGCCACATAGCGGAAGAACTCTTTGGGATTACCCTTGATCTCTTTGGCTAAGGTCTTCTCATAATCTGATTTAGCTTTTCTTACTATGCTGGTAACCTTCCTAGCTTGAGCCTTGTACTGCTCATGGGTGTACTGATTGCCTTTCTCCTTGTAAATTCTCCATAACATTTTATTTTTTTGCAGATCAAGCTTGATACTACTGCTCATCCATCTAACGCCTGCCTTGTTTGACTTCCTGACCATGAGGACACAATCTGATATTGCTTTCCTCGGATATCTGCTGATTTTATCCCATGCACTGCTAACATCTTTCCCCTGCAATATGTTCTGCCATGGGATGGCTGCAAGCTCACTCTGAAGCTTGTTATAATTGCCTACGCTTTAGTTCCGTATACACCCCTTCTTAACAGAAAAATCCACAGATTTTGCAACCTCTCAAGTCAATACCACGTGATCGCTTTCACCAATTGGAGGTAACCTTAATTATGCATATAACCTCTGAACCAATAACCAGGTCCAACACTCTCACACCACGTGTCCCTTCAGTTATGTGCTGTTTCAAGTAATTATCTCGTAGAAGATAATTACTTGAAGATAATTACTTCATTTCCTTTTTGCTACGTGATATTTCCTCCTTCCAATTGATATCACCATAATTAAAATCTCCCATAATAATCACTAAACCTGCACTCAATGCACTAATTTGCTGATGCAGGAATACAATATCACCCCCTGTACTCCCTGGCCTATAGCAGCATCCAACTGTATATTTGGTTGCATTGTTCACTATTTCGCACTATACCGCCTCAAATGAACTCTCATTCACATGTCTATCATCTTGATATACTACTTTCTTTGGCTGCAACACATCAGCAATCATCAACAGTACTCCTCCCCCTGATCTGTCTTCTCTATCCTCCCTGAAAATACTGTACCCATCACATTCAAATCCAGTGATCACATCTTCTACTGACAGCCAAGTTTAACTAATGATTACAACTTTTGGTGAGATTGCACAGACTAATGCCAAAAATTCTTCTCTCTTATTTCGAATGCTTCTTGCATTGGTATACAAAAATTGCAGATTCCCTCTATATCTTGTACCGGCTTTAGAACTGATATATAAATCACTAATTTCAGTAGTCCCATGCCGATTTTTATCCCCTCTCTTCTGCAATTTATTCTGCGAATAAGGATCAATAAATATACAATCAGTGCTAAAGCACTGATTGTATATTTATTGATCTACTATAGATCAATTTGTACTATTGCTATACACAATAGTATACTTAGATTTCAAAAAGGCTTTTGATAGATTATGACATGGTAAGTTGTTAGTGAAACTAGAGTGGATGGGGTTGGATATTACATTAGTGCCTTGGATCAGAGATTGGCTATCTGATAGGTATCAGCATGTTGCATATGGAATCAGCAATATCCAGGAAGAGGAAAGTCACTAGTGATGTGTATCAGGGGTCTGTTTTAGGGCCATTGCTGTTTACCTTGTATGTTAGTGATATTGGAAAGATTTGGACGGAGATACTTTTAGATATTTTGGAGCAAATGTAGATACTGAAGATGGAACAGTGAGGGCTATAATGCAAAGTGTGACAAAGCTAATATAACCTTCAGAAAAGTAAATAATATATGAATATCTTCAAACCAAAATAAAGATCTTTAACAGAAATGTTAAGGTCATTTTGTTATATGGATCACAGACATGAAGTTACCTGACAAAAAAAAAAAAAAAAACAGGAACTTTAAACCAAATGACATGTATCAAAAATGGAAAATGGAACAGGGGAAGACCTAAATTAATTTCACTGAGAATGACAGAAAAGGAAAGGAGGATGACTGATTGGCTAGAAGAGCTGGAGAGAAGTCGAACTGCTGATTCAGGATAGATTTATCGGGAAGAAACTGATATCATCCTTATGTGACATGAGAAACAAAGAGAATAGGTAAGCAACAGTTTTGCAATGGCAGCTGCCCTTTAATAATCCCATGATTTAATAGCACGTCTTGTGGTTCTCTGTGCCCTCTGACCAAATCTGAATTACTGTGCTTACTCTGGTCACCTGTATTTGAACATAATAAATTAGCCTTGAGGAGGGCACAGTGGCAGTAAACAAAAACTGCACAAAGTGGTTACGAGAATAGACTTAGGGCATGTGCACTGCAACCTGATGAAGAGACAATATGATTGAAATATTTAAACTCTTGAGAAGCTGTTATAGGATTGGCACTGGGATCTTTTGTATCACAGAACAAGGGTGGGTGGTGAGCAAGAAGAAGGGGCCTTTTTGTCATGGAGGTTTGTTGAGCCATGGAATGCATTGCCATACAGGATGGTGGAGTGAACAGTGAACAAGTTAAAGGAGAGGTCCTGAGCAATAATATAATAATAACCATTTTATATAGTTTCATATAACCGCATGACTTTCACAGACTTTGTGGTTAGAACTAGTCAGGAAATTTACTGGATAATGTAAGGATGTCACTGCAAAAGTCCTCTCATAAAAAATAATAATAAAGATAAACATGCACAATGACTTTACGCCTGAACCTAGCTTCTTATATCATGACATTATTTGATAAAACATACTTGAGAATTAGCAAGATTTCTTCTTGTACCAAATTCAAGCAGAACATTTGGACAGTTTCTTTTGACCTTTCCACGTATGTTAAGGCTTAAGTGATAGGAAGACAAAATGTTGGAGGTTTAATGGAATATTTACAGCACTAGACAAGGATTAAAAACTAATTTCAATGCTTACAATATTTCATCTCAGTCACTAAGACATCTTCAGTGATTATGTGATTACAAATAACTCTTGTAAAACACACAAAAAAACAGCACATTACTAAATGAAACACGTGGGTGACTGAGGCTTTATTTAGGTAATGCATCCTTTTATGACCAGATGTAGGTGGCCAGAATGAAAAATAGGACCTCTGAAAATTACTGTTTCCTAAATTTTGGGAAGTTTTATGCATCTGTATTTATTTAAATTCAGTTTATTTTTGAGAGCCACTGCAGATTCTAAAAAATGGTCTTTCCTTTTTACATTTACTATGGTGCAGCATCGTGGTTTACTTCCAGGAGATCTTCTGGGTTGTATCCAATACTTGATCTGCAAGGATAGATTGATCATAGTTGTGATTGCAGATGTACAATTTGTGTTCTTGTAAACAGATAGTTGCTGATCTACCTTGGTGTAGATCTCTTGCTTTACTTTGGACAGAATTCTGCCAGAAATCTGAGAAACCATCATTCTGAGACCTTTAACAGGTGTCTATCAGAGCACTCATAGAGAGAGTGCCAGTAGGACTGTAGAATCATGCCATTTATAATCAGTCTGTGTTTGCCATTTGCTTTCCTAATAGTTTTCATTCATGCCTATGTTAACATCCGTGTCCATGAAGTTGTTTTGGTGACTATCATAAAAAGACTAGCTCTATTCCTGTGAGGACATTCTCCTCTGTGAACCACTTTTTGCTGATTTCAGCAGGCTGTTAATGTGCCACTAATTCATTCCCTTTATTCCTGATACTCCTGGCATTTGTATGGCGAGATATCAGTGCATTATTGGAATTTCCACACTTATTATTTATAGGAATAAATGACAAGGAAGTTAATACCTTATATAGATGCACCATCACCTGCTTATTCCTACGTGTCAATGTACTTTTTATCGCAGCAGCAATACAATGTGCAGAGTTTGCAACACATGCAATGTGCCCTCGGAACTATAAGGTGGGCAATTATCAGAAGTTTCGTAGCCCACTCGCATGAATACATTAGGTTCGTGGATTATTGGAAGTTTTTTCACTTGGTTAGACTATAAATTATATATTTAGTTTCCTTTATACAAGTGTAAGCAAACAAAATTTGCACCTGAAGTATCTTTCTCTAATTCAAAGTAATTTAATAATAAGGTGTGACACCTTTTGGCAACTTGTATAGGTAAATATGACTTCTCCGTTACTTCCACATTGATATTACCACCACTGGGTCTGGCTCTCACTGATGAGACCTCAATAAAGGTTGAAACCAGTCTGGGTAGTGACCCTTTCCATAATGCATAGCATTTTACATGTCCACAAAGAGATTTGCTTTGCATTATGGGAGATACTAAGGCAAGTGATGAGAACTTATACCACCTTTACCAAGAGTTGTCCCTCTGGGCTTCTGGGAATGATGCAGAGGACACTAACTTGTAGAAGCAGGGAGATTCTTGATCCATTGTATAAGGCTTTAATTATGCTACACATGGACTACTGTGCCCAGATTTGGTCAACTGACTTTCAGAAGGACGAAGAGATGCTTGAAAGAATCCAGGGGCAACTGACTAAAGTAGTCTCTAACCTCTGGAATGTTGAATATGAGGAAAGATTAAGAAGATGCAATTTGCAGAGTCTAGTGGATAGAAGGAAGAGGGGAGATATGACAGAATCTTACAAGTTATTAATGGGTTGTTATAGTATCAATGTTGGAGAAGTTCTACAGAAAACAGTGGGAGATCAGGCGAGAACCAGAGGTCATGCCTGGAAACTGCATAAAGAGAGTGTGGGTAGGGGAGTGAGAAGCAAGTTTTTTTCATGCAGAGTTCTGAATGATTGGAATGCCCTCCCTGAGTGTGTGGCATCTGCAGAGAATTTGAATGTGTTTAAAGCACAATATGATGAGCTGTGTATGATAAAAGGACCTCCTAGATGAGTCTTTGACTCTATGGGGTCTTGGGTAATAATAATAATAAATGTGGACACTGACAGTGGAACTGATCAGAATATAATGCAAAGACTGAAAAAGCTAATACTGCTTAAAAAAAATTAATATGTAGAAATCATCCAAATATCATAATAAAATCAAAATAAAGATCCTCAAAAGCAATATTAATGCCGAATTATTATTATATGGTTCAGAGACATGGAAGCTGACCAAAACGTTAACTGTAGTAAGTGGATTGAGTGGAGGAGATGGGGAGTTGTAGAATAGGTGCTTAGTTATTACCCTTGATTAGTCTTTGGACTCCTTGAAGGTGGCATGTAACAGTAATAATAATAAAAAAAAACAGGAAGCTAAATTAACAGTTTTCAAAGAAAATATCTGCATAAAATATTTAAAATATTAATTAAAGATGGCAAGGCATTATATTATTGGTTTAATCCTTTATCCAAGTCTACACAAAGTTTGTGCATGAAGTTTCTTCACTATCAGTCATGAAGATACCTCTCACACAAATTTTGTTTGTTTACACTTTGACAGAGAATTAAACCAAGAATATAATGTCTTGAAATCTTAAATTTATATTATAACTAAGTAAAAAAGCTTTCAACATATCTTTGATTAAAAATATTTTGGCCAACATTACTTGTCAGAGAAGTTGAATTGGGTGATCAAGACAGAGGTGTCTGAAAGAAATTGATCTCAGCCTTATGTTTACAGTTTTACATAGTGCTATGAGAAGAATAAGTGAGTAAGTAGTATAGCACAAGATGATGGGATTGCTGACATTCCTATTGAATGATATTAGTAATTGTTTCAATGGGAAATAGTCAGCTATTTGCTGATGCTAAACTGGAGGAGCTAAATAATAAATAATGGCAATGTGGAGAACCTGCACGAGAATTTAAATCAACTGGCACTGTAGCCAAAGGATAATAGTTACCAGTTCGTTTTTACATAGTGCACAATTATGCAATCTAGACTGAAAAGATTAGAGTGAAAAGGTACATATTACATTGATGAGAATGCACTGATATGGAGATTTCATAACATAATTCATGGGATGTTACAAAAGTGAATAGCACACTTCTAAGTGGGGATAAGCAATTCCTTATCCTCCATTTTACTAGGCTCTGTATGACCATATCTTGCATATTATGCTCAGATCTGATTATGACCTAGGTTTTATTGGGAATTCAGAAGTGATAAAGGGTGACTGCCCAGATTGAAGGTTTGTAGATTGTAAACTTTGGTTGATACCCTATGACAGATTATTATTACGGGCGACCCCAAGGAGTCCTTAGACTCATCGAGGGACATTAAGTTACTGTATGTAGAAATTTTTCTCCATATGGCAAGAGGGAACATAGGGTAACTCACAGAAACTGAATATAAGAGCATTGTAAGCAAACATACTCTTCAATTTCCAGGAATGATCCCTGTGTTTCCTCCTACCAGGAGAGAGCTGAAAGTTGAATGGGTTGCCTGAGCGTTGGAAGATCACTGTGTGTGTGTGTCTGAATGAGTATAAGGAGAGGTAGGATAAGCATTATTTTTAAATGGCCCTGGCAATTAGTCTTTGTACTTCATGGAGAGGACTGATAATATAAAATCTAGAATAGCATAAATACAAATGCTTTCTTAGAATTAGGACAAAGTTTTCAGGGTTTTTTTTTTCCAAATTCGAAAAATAAAGAATGAAAATAAAATTTTTCAGAAAATATGTTAAAACACTTTCTTAATATTAAACCTCCATGGGGTAAGAACTCTCAATGTGCAAGTTGCCCATAATATAAAATCTAGAGTAGCATAATTACATGGTTTCTTAGAATATGATGATATTTTAAGTTTTTTTTCTTTTCTGAATTCAAAAAATAAACAAAGAAAAAATAAGTTTTTCAGAAAATATGTTGAAACACTTTATTATTATTAGAACATCATGGAGTGAGAACTCTCAATATGCCCACACACACAAAGAGATAATCAAACCAACGCAGTGAAGCAATTCTTTATCCTCCATTTTAATAGGCCATGTATGATAATATCTTCTATATTGTGCTCAAATCTGGTTATTACCTAGGGTTTTATTGGGAATTCAGAAGTGATAAAGGGAATGAAGATGCAGGTGACTGGACAGACTGAAGGTTTGTGGATTGCAAACTTTCTTTCATTGGCTATGACAGACACATTAAGTTACTGTATGTAGAAGAAATGTTTCTCCATATCGCACGAGGGAACATAGGGTCACCCACAGAAACTGAATAAGAGCACTGTAATCAGTGATACTCTTCAATTTCCAGGAATGATTCCTGTTTCTGCCTACCAGGAGAGAGTACAAGGAGAGGTGCTCAAAGTAGAATGGACTGCCTCAGGGTTGGAAGATCACTGTGTGTGCCTAAATGAGTATAAGCAGAGGCAAGATAAGCATTGCTTAAATGGCCCCAGCAATGAGTCTTTGTACTTCATGGAGAGGACTGATAATATAAAATCTAGAATAGCATAAATACAAATGCTTTCTTAGAATTAGGACAAAGTTTTCAGGGTTTTTTTTTTTCCAAATTCGAAAAATAAAGAATGAAAATAAAATTTTTCAGAAAATATGTTAAAACACTTTCTTAATATTAAACCTCCATGGGGTAAGAATTCTCAATGTGCAAGTTGCCCACACACTCGCACAAAAAGGTAATCGACCCATGCCAGTAGCACACTCAGGGTTTAATCGGTGGGGGGGCAGTTGAGTAGCCTATTTGAGAATACACACTACGCATCGCATACCACCTATGACTGAGCATCTGCAATGATCGCTAATTCATAAATAGTATTGAAATAGAAGGCACGACCCAAAAATAAATTTTTAAAAAAAATGAATTTTAATTAGGAAAAGATTTTTGGAAAATTTTCTAGTGTGTTCTTCCTTTTAATCGGGGGAGAAAGGGCCCTTGACCCCCACTCTGGGTGTGCTACTTAACCATGCACTTAAACACATTTCTGCACTCACAACACTATCATGCAATGCATTTCAATCACCAATCACTTTGCATGCAAAGAAGCAGTACCTAGCATTTTTTCTCCCACTATTCTTAATATAGCTCTCAGAGATTCTTGCTCTACCCTTGTCTCCCTTCACTCTATAAAAAAAAAATCTTGTCCTTTTCATCTTGATAATAGGACCTCACCTTAACACATTTTCTGATCTTAGGAGAGGAGAGAAAACATTTTTGGTAATCATGGTATATAATTCAGCCAGGGAAATAACCTACCTATTAGTACTAAAGATCGGATGAGTCTCAGCATGGTGAATAACTTCCCATAGCAGTGATGGCAAACCTTTTGTACCGAGGTGTGTCAAACTTTTTTTTTTTTTTTAAATATTGACATTGTTAATGTGACACTTGCATACATGCATTATATATGTAACTACATAATCATAGATGGTGACTTATACATATCATAATTAGACTATTTATAAGACCTTGATATAAAATCTATGAATTCATATTATACAATTAATTTAATCAACTGAAATTACAAACCTACATTAGATTTAATGACTTTTCTGTTGCTGACTACTGGTAGAAAGTTCTTTCAATGAACAAACCTACCTTCGCCTTAACTGAGAGCGATCTTACACGATTTATCGCAGTTTTTTCATCAGAATACCAATATTTTTCAATATCCAAGGTGTGTCACCTGAAACCCTCAAGTGTGTCAGTGCTGACACGTGTGTCATAGGTTCGCCATCACTGTCCCAGAGAAAGTTTTGAACTTCTTATAGCCATTATCACGAACCTTATCACATGACACTTTTGCACCTTACATAAACAAGGCATGGTTTTTTAGGTTGTATAAATAATACTATATCTCTACAATTACTACACCATAGCTATTGCTTTGGTGAACAAGGTTTGGTTAACATAACATCATTTTTGTTATGATTCCAATGTTCAAAATAGCTTAAGCACTTACTTCCAGGTGTACTACTCCACTCTTCAGTTTTACGCATATGATAAGTCTCTTGAGCAGTGGGGATAGAAATTGCAATAAAACCTTATTAATCAAAACGTCTTTCAATTCTAGAATATCTATTGAGCAGCTGTTTCTGAAATATCCCGCCTATTGCTCTAGAATCAAATTTCACAGAATTATAAGGAGGCCAAGCGCTTTATTATAAATCCGCATTTATAAGGTTAAAATCAATGACTAACCCGGTTCGTTATAAATAAACACGTGTACTCTACGCCAGTGCTTCCCAAACTTCTGGATGTCAGGGCCCCCTTTTGAAAAATTAAAATATTTCAAAATGGTAATAAACTACCCCACCTCTAAAAAAATGGTAATATAGACATATATTATTATAGTATTTATATTCAATGCAAAACATACACAGCGAATATTGCAAAAATCAAATGCAAATATTACATTTCTAGAATCTTCCATACACATTTGACATGGCACATTATCTTATATTTTTATATAGATATAGATGGTAAGCCTGTGTAGCTCAGCGGATGTGGCGTTTGCATACCGCCGCACGAAGGAAGACTTGGTTTCGAGTCTAGTCGGCGACTAGAGGAAATTTTTCTAAGCCTTTTTTCGACCGGTTCCCGAGTTAGTCGATCTCTGGCACGGGCAAGCAGGTTTTTCCTCCCGAAAACTCGGGTTTTTCGTCCTGTAAACTCAAGAAAATCGACCGTAGAACCCACATTATTTCAGACATTAAATATATTGTGTTAGGGTTAGGGACCACGAGATGGCGGCACATTTGAGCCGTCTCTCTTCACTGCGTACCGCTTAATTAGTGATAGCCTTGGGCCATCTGTCTCTGATTGGGTACCAGTGGAGATTGAACTGCCCACTCAGTCTCCAAAAGTTAGATAGGGCTAAATGGCCTCGCCTACTCCCGTAAACGGGAATAAAAAGGCGTTAGCTGATTTTTTTTTTTTTTAGATAGATATATGGTTATTGTACAGTTGTAGTAGAAGATTTCTGCTTTGAGATGAAACTTAAGTAAATAAGTTTCATTTCGAATAGGAAACTCAAGATCGGAATCAAAGAGTTTCATGCCGAATATAGCAAACTATAAAAGTTTCGGCGGATTGTAGAATAAGCTACAGCACATAGTTCAACACAAGGGCAACTCGTAGCAAAGGTGGTAAAATTCTGATCACTATTCTTAGTATTACCCATAATGTAAAACACGTCTCCTAAATCAGTGGTGGCGAACCTTTTTATGTCCGCGTGCCAAAAGTTTACAAATCGAATTACTGACGTACCGGCGCATGCCAAAAATTTACAAATCAAGTTGCTGATGTGTCTGGCACGTCAGCAACTAATTAATACAACACTAATTAATTAATTAACATTAATTAATACAAAATTAACTGCAGAATTTTATTGAGACAAATTTAATTAATATAGAATTTCATAATTCTATATAAATTAATATAATTAATAATATAATTTCATAATAATGAACACAATTTGACATACACATTGTCGTATACAAATCAATATTAACCTATTATCAATTTATTAATTTATCAATATATCAATTTATTAATGAAATTTTTGCTGTTGTACATTAGATGCCAAGTGCTTTATATCAGGTTCATGTTTTGTCACTTTTAGTAATACTCACGCGGAACTAGGTTCATCGGTCATTCTTAAACTGACTTTTATAAAATTCATTTAAAAAAAATAATGACTCACAACTATCTGAAGTGATGCTGGAATAAGTTTGTTTCCATTCATTTATGAGAACTGTGAGGATGACCTGCGTTTCACGAAGAAATCTTTTAGTGGAGGATTCAGTAAGGTTTGATAGGCTGAAAGTTTGTATCATGTTTGCTAATAAGGCCGTAATAACAGCTGTTAGATTTTTAGGTGCTGTTGGTTGATTCTGTTCTGGTATTGATCTATTTGTACGGGTCACATCAGCATAACTTCTTGTTTGCTTTTGGGTGTCTATTTTTGGAGGTCTCCGACTGTGGTCTCTGAGTCTCCGGTTTTGATGCCTGAGCCTCTGTTGTTCTTATACTGCAGGAGGAGGGCTGATTGACTGCCTCCATCCGTCTGTTCTTTGGGTGCTGAGCACATCCTTTGTAGTTCGCAGGATGAGGGCCACCGCAGTTGGCACATTTGGCCGAGGTGGTCCTTGGCTTTGTGCAGGTATTGGTTGGGTGGCTGTCCCCACATTTCAAACATCTATACATTCTGCTCTGAAAAGATTCTGGGCATGGCCAAACTTCTGGCACTTGTGGCACTGCCCAGAAGATGATCTTTTCCGGAGTGGTTCTGGTGTGACGATGAGACCACAAACTGTTTTTAAGTTGTAGATATCCTTGTATATTTTATGAATCTCAACTGGGACTAATGGCATGGGAGTCTTGTCTGCTTTGTACATTCTGCTGACCTTGACTGGAGGCAGATCCTGAAAATTCAAGTCAGTAGCTATTTCTGCTGTGTCAATGTCTTCACAGACCACGAAGGACCACTTTTAAGTTTTATTCGGAACTGAGCGCAAAGGTATGATACTGGATGCTTCTATCGTCCAGTTCTTTGGTCAACCTTCTATAATCTGTCACTGTTGCTGGCTGGATCTTTATGCCTTCATCCATGTTTTTGGCCTTAATGAAGCCAATGTGCAGATTGGACATTGTGGATCTTAAAGCTGCCCACGTCTGCTTTTCTCTAAGGATGATCGGAGGAACCATTTCTTTGGGAGAAATAGCGGTGTCCGAACCCTGAGAATCCTGTTCCATTTCATTATTGTCATTGTGCGGTTCTTCTGTTGTTCTTCGCTTTTCTGCGTGCTCGCACTTCTACAAAGTCTGAAGGAGTAGAAGGCACCGATTCTAACTGACCTTCTGCGATGACGTCTGTGACACTTTCCGGTGGAAACGTGTCGTAAAGTTTCACTTTTCCCGGCCAATTGTTGTTAAGTAGTTCACTTAGTCTTATAAATTCTTTATATACTTCCTCAAACATTGTCTCATTTAGCTATTTTTCCCATGACTATCAATGTGAAGTATCTATCTAAAAAAAAAAAAAACACGTTTACCGTGCAGTTGTAGTCTTACCGGCACTGCTGCAGGAGTCTTACTGTTTTGGCAAGAGCACGAAATCAAAAATTGCATGATATTCAAGACACATAATATAATAAACGCACCACAATTCCAAAACTGACCGAGCGGGGGACATCACTATCGCGCTCTCCTACCTCTCCTCGAATCCTCCAATTCTTTTTCTATAAGACTGTATTTTTATTTATTCTTACTGTATTAGAGGGCTCAGTCCCAACAAACTTACTCGTAAATACCGTTCCCATTTTTTTAAAGTTCATACACTAAACTAACATAAGTGTTAATATTATATAAATTAAGTGGATATTAAATCCAACATTATTTCAAGGCTGACTGCATTAACTATAGAATTTTCGTGGGAAATATGACCAGCGAATCGGGAATACACTTGCCGCCATTCTACCAGTTGCTCTAGCGGCTAGGGCAACTCGTAGTATGGCGGTGAGTGTATTCGCGTAAGATCTCTGGTCAAATTCGCAAGAAACGTCTATAGTTTCTGTAGTCGGCTTTGAAATAATGTTGGATTTAACATCCACTTAATTTATATAATTTTGTATCGCCGACGTGAAGCCTTTTGGCTATTTATTTTAGTAAATAAGTATTAATAAATAATTATGGCATAATCATAAAAAGTATTGATACACTAAATGTATACGGTGTAGCATGTTGACAAATATATAAGTACGTATTTAAATTAGTTATCAATCACAGGACTAATGCTACAATATTGTAGTTTCTTCAGGCCAACTTCATTAAATTAACTTCTGGTAAGTTTCATTGACATATCCCATTCTGATCATCAAAAATTTATAATATTATTCAGTACAAAATTGATTATTGCATTATTAAATTGATTTTAATGATGTTGGTTTGGGAAAAAAAAAAACTGTAGTGAGAAAAATATTTATGTATTACAATACATAAATATTTTTCTCACTACCGTTTTTTTTTTTTTTTTTTTTTTTTTTACCTTACCATTGAAGTCAGCGAAGCAGTGGAAGCAGCAGAAGGATGTCGACTTGTCGGTGAACGCTTACCGTCGAATATAACTTGCCCTCGCGTATAACTGCCACATGATTTCACTTTACGAAAATAGACATTAAAAGGTTTTACATATATACCTCCCACACAAAAAACAAAACGCCCTCCTCAACAACCATTATATACTGTAGATGCAAGAAAAAAAAATAGTTTTATTGTATCCCTGAATAAGGTACAGAGGCTTTTGCAGTCTGTGTAATATCTTTCTCAACAAATAGTGCAATTAGAGACAGTTGGAATAAAAACGGCACTAACTAATGAATTACATCACAGAAACTACACTGTATAGACAAGCGAAACCATATGTTGAATAACTTAAACTATTGTCCAATTTTTCAATTACATGACATAAGTGTTTGATTTTGAAATTCTCGATGTCATTATGACAGATCAAAAGGCTAACTTCAAATAAAATTCTACCACGAATTGAAACATGCCATATAATGCTTGTGTGAGTTCCCCTTCCAGCTCAAACGCAACAGCTAACGCCTTTTTTTATTCCCGTATACGGGAGTAGGCGAGGCCATTTAGCCCTATCTAACTTTTGGAGACTGAGTGGGCAGTTCAATCTCCACTGGTACCCAATCAGAGATAGATGACCCAAGGCTATCACTAATTAAGCAGTACGCAGTGAAGAGAGACGGCTCAAATGTGTTAGGGTTAGAGACTATATCGTGGTCCCTAACCCTAACACAATATATTTAATGTCTGAAATAATGTGGGTTCTACGGTCGATTTTCTTGAGTTTACAGGACGAAAAACCCGCGTTTCCGGAAAGAAAAACCCGCTTGCCTGTGCCAGAGATCGACTAACTCGGGAACTGGTCGAAAAAAGGCTTAGAAAAATTTCCTCTAGTCAGTCGCCGACTAGACTCGAAACCAAGTCTTTCTTCGTGCGGCCAAGCGCTGTGGTCTGCAAACGTCACATCCACTGAGCTACACAGGCACTCAAACGCACACAAGGCAATAAAAATCAACCAAGGGTTGAAACTTTGTGTGAGTCGAGCCCGCCGGTAATGAGAAGTTCTGTCGGAACGATAAACGACACCCTGTCGTGAATATCTTAAAACTAAGAAATATATTGTGAATGTTGTTATGACAGTTGCAGATGTTATGGAATTCGGTTGAAGAGAATTGGCATTTCAAACTCAAAAATTGTCGGCTTTGCCTGTCTTTGGGTCGCATGGTCTTTTGTTAATACCGCATCAATCAAATTCATGTCTTCAAAGCTGCTCTCTTCTGTAAAACAAAATTTAACTTGTACGTATTGTAACAATTAAAAAAAAAAGGTTGAATAATTTATAAGCGCATAAAAGGATACCATATGTAAATCGTTGACGTGCCAGCAAAATTCTCGGGCATGCCACCTCTGGCACGCGTGCCACAGGTTCGCCACCACTTTCCTAGGAGATGTTATACATTATGGTGGAAGGTCCCTACCCAGACCGGTTTCGACTTCTATTGAGTGAGACCTCAATAAAGGTCGAAATCGGTGTGGGTGGTGACATTCCACCATAATGGATAACATCATACATCTCCTAGGGGATGTGTTTTATATTATGTGATCAGAACTTTAACCACCCTTGCAACGAGTTGTCCTAGTGTTGAACTACGTGCCTACGCTACAATCCACTGAAATTTTTATAGTTTAGTATATTCGGCATGAAACTCTTTGATTCCGATCTTTGAGTTTCTTATTCGGTTTTGAAACAATGTGGGATTTAATATCCCCTTAATTTAAGTAATGTTAAATCGCCGAAGTGAAGTCTATTGGCTCTTTATTTAAGTAATTGTTGTGTTAATTTTGTATGTGATATAAGAGGACTATTTGAGATGAACAATTAAGTTTATAGTGATAAGATGTATGTATGTCTGAGAGTAATTTGATGCAAATTTATGGTTGGAATTATTATATGTGTAGACCAGAGCATAACTATTTCCTAAGAAGTGATTGGGCCAAAAGTTTAATTTTTAATTATAAGGAATCCTATAGTTTTATGTTACTAATTGTAGAATTGCGTAGAAATTATGTTCTGTGATAATTAGTTTAAACAAGGAATCATAATTGTAATTACAGTGATTCTTGTGAGTTTATTGCATAATCGAGGGAAATTGCGATAAGGGTTTGTCATATTTAGCGTAACTTAAACTAAGGTTAGAAAGAGCAAATTTCCTATTTTTGTATGTTTTGTATATTCAAACCTAGTGTTTAATAATCATGCTTGTTATTTATATCCAAGGAGTGCTGCCTGATCTTAATAAGCAATGCAATGTTCCCAAATACAGTCGATCCTGTGAGCGGGGAGAATTAAATGACAGATAAGATAAGGAGCGCATAGAAAGCCACGACTGTAATTTAGTTGAGAGAGATTTTGGATTAACTAAAGACCTACTGGAAATACTACTAATTCTTATATCACATCGGGACCACTGGTGGCGCAGTCGTTACGAAAAATAAATTTCTAGTGGTCTCAGTTATGAGAATATAGTCACGGAAGGTAGAGTAAGAGACAACAGGAAGAATAAGAAATTAATACAGCATAAGGAGGGGAAATAGATACGCAGGAAAAGGATAGCTAAAGAATAATTTTATATCGAGTGCAGCGGGAAAATATATTATAAAAGCGCAGACAGAAAATATCACAATGGAACAGTAACAAGAAGAAACGTTTATAATAGTACAATATAGTAAAATAGCCTCCGTTTACGACATCTACGTCCCGGCTAACGCACCTGGGGTCTTGTAGGTAGAGGGTGAAGGATAGAGGAATTGGAGAGGAAACAAATGGGATGGGATGGGAAGGGCAGGTGGAAAGGTGGGGAGTGGAAGTTGAAGGAAAATAGGCATCTGCTCATAATAGTTATCTTGCTGGATTAATGCTATCAGATGCTAACTCTGTGCACGGTCTGCAAAGGTCTGTCTCAGATGGAAAGTACCACGAAGGTAACCAGTGCCCAGGTGATCCACCTCCAGAAGGTCTGTGCTCGTTGGGATATTCCTATGAGGTACCTCCGTGGGAGACAATGGAAAAAAGTTGACTGAAGAACACTCAACCAAGATGCAAAGACCAGAAATCAGACTAGGAGTGGAGATGCTACTGCTGATAGAGATGTTAAAGCAGAATGAAGAATGTGTATAAACACAAGAAGAGATGGAGAAAACGTATGCAAAAGAAAACAGATGACTCCATATCAAATGAAATGCTTCAACAAAATAGAAAAATATATCAAACCGAAATAAATGAAAGGATAATGGAAGCAAAAGAAGGAAAAAAAAAATTTAAAAATAAAAAAGTTAACATCTTTTTATTTCTGTATAGGGAGCAGACAAGACATTTAAATCCTATCTACATTTTGGAAAGTGAGTGGGCAGTTCAATCTCCACGGTAGCCAGTCAGAGATAGCTGGTCAATGATTATCACTAATTAAATGCAGCTGCCAACGAAGAGACCAACAAAGAAAATGCTATCATCTCTTGGTACCTAACCCTAACAGGATATGTTACTGTCTGAAATAATGTGGATCCTACAGTCGATTTTCTTCAGTTTATGGGATGAAAAACTTTAGTTTCTGGGAGAAAAACTTCGCTTGCCCATGAAAAAGATCCACCACTAACTCGACACTAAGGGTGTTGACACTATCAGGTGAAAAGTCATACAGTCCAAGAGCTCCTGAAAGAATTGTGATTTTTGTTGATTTATTAAGAGTTTTCTTATATTTAATTGTGTATATAAGCAAATATTTTTAATTTATTAAATTGCATTAATACAAGTATCCAAGGGAAAAATGAAAATATTTTGCCATCCGCTGACAAATTGTCAGCTTTTCAGAAAAAAAGCATCTCTTTGGAAAAACGCATATCAGGAAAAAATACAGTAGATACGTTATCTTCGCTCCATAATAAAAATGGTGAGGGAATTATTTCCGTTATAACAGAACATTTAACAATCTTGGAAGAAAAAAATTTCAAGTTACTTTCCTTCCTTAAATACACACAATTATGACTGGATACGAAATTCATTTCGCACAGTCAATACATCGAGTTGTGAATTTTGGTTAGAAGAACAATAATTAGTTATCTTGTCAACGATTGTACTCGAAAAATAAAATTTTCTGAAATAACTCTTGAGTAATTTTGATTTTTGTCCAAGCTGAATATTCAGCTCTCTCCTCAAGGGCACTGAAATTTTTTTTACAGTTTTCAAGATCATATTTGTGTGAGAGGCCTGTGTAGCTCAGTGGAAGTGGCGCTTGCATCCTCTGTGCTTGGTCAGTGACTAGACTAGAACCTAGGTTCTAGTCTAGTCACTGACTGGAGGAACTTTTACTAAGCCTATCTTCGACCGGTTCCCGAGTTGGTCGATCTCTGTCACGGGCAAGTGGGTTTTTCCTCCCAGAAACTCGGGTTTTTCATCCCATAAAGTCAAGATAATCGACCGTAGTACCCACATTATTTCAGTCAGTATCATATATTGTTAGGGTAAGGTACCAAGAGATGGCATCACTTGTTTGCCGGCCACTTCATCGGTAGTTGCTATAATTAGTGATGGACATGGGCCAGCTATCTCTGATTGGCTACAGATGGTGATTGAATGGCCCACTCAGTCTCCATAAGCTAGATAGGGTATAAAGGCCTCGCCTACTCCCTATTAGGGAATAAAAGGCGTTAGTTGATTTTTTATTTATATGTGTGAGCTCTGTTGCTCAATATTAACCAATATAAATATTAAAATCAGTGAAAGACTAATAGAGATGAAGGTAGCTATATCATATATTGCATATGACATTGCTGAAATCTTCAAAAGCTGACAAGCTCAAATATAGCATTAAAATACGTTCAATTTTTATAAAAGGCAAGTCCATGCATATTTTTATCGTTAGTTTGAAACCCTCATGCTTTTGGTGTTCTGCAAATTTTTCGAATAATCAAAAATGTTCCGTGACTTCGAAAAGGATAAGAACCACTGAGTTAGCCCAATAAAAACTGCAGTTTGTTTTGATAAATACACTTCACTTCACATGTCTCTATAATGAATTTTCGGAGAACTGTTGATTCGATGAGTTGTTGGATTTTATTTTGAAGGATTAAGGTGGAAAACGTTTTTTTAAATTTCGACAGGATAAGAAAAAGGATGAGAACAACAACAAGCAAGAAAATACTGAACTTGGTAATCAAAATATTAATAACAACAAGGTAAGTCAGTTAATATCTAAGAAAAAAGAGGTAATATGGTATGGTGACTCAATTTTAAAATTTACGCTTGATGAGGGAGTCACCACTTCTTGTTTTCCAGGAGCGAAAATTAACAATATAACAAACGTAATTGAAAACCAAAAAAGAAATGCAACAGAAATGGTTGCGCTGGTAGGTACAAATAATTTAAGTGGTGACAAACAGAGTATGAGAGATGATATAAAAGGTCTGTTGGAAGAAGCGAGAAAGAAATGTTCAAGAGTAAAAATTGTTGGGTTACTACCTAGATATGATAGTACTGAGTTAAGAAGGACGGCAACGATATTATTATTATTATTATTATTACGGACAACTCCAAGGAGTTTTTAGACTCATCAAGAGAGGCCCTAAACATGTCAAGAACAACTATTCAACATTCACACAGTATCCATCATACTTCGCCTTGAATTCATTCACAGTCGTAGCACCCACAACAGACTCTGTCAACACATTTCACTCATTAACTACTCTCCAAGAAATAAACCTACGTCTAACACCCTTGCTAACCACACTCTTGCCCAGTTTCCATGGATGGCCCCTAGTCCTCCCACCACCAGTCCTGATCCCAAAAATATCCTCTAAATTAATGATATAGAACCTTTTGAGTAATTTTGAATGTCTCAATCATATCACCCCTTTTCTGCCTATCAACCAATTTCTGCAACCCACAAATCTTCAACCTGTTTTCATAAGGTTCATTCCATAGGCCAGCTATCATCTTGGTCACTCGCCTCTGGATCCTCTCACCCTCCTCCCCATCAAGAAGAAACCTTGTGCCCAGATCTGGGCACAGTAGTCAAGGCTTGATACAGTGGAACAATAACTTGCTTTTCTCTGCGCGTCAAAGTATTCTTCAGTAACCAAGTGACTCGATGAGCTCATTTAGCCACTTTCGCAATGTGTCCCTAAACTACAACTCCCTATCTACCAATACTCCCAAATCTCCAGACTCGTCAATTTCCTGGAGTACAGTTCCACCAATGTGGTATACTACTGCTAATCTTTTCACCCCAAAATGCATAGCCTTGCATTTTGCCACATTAAATTGACATCCATTCTCCTTAGTCCAGTACTCCAAACTATCCAAATCATCCTGCAAAATTTTGACATCATGTGCATTCACTACCCAAATTTTCATCATCAGCAAACAAATGAACAGTTCCTCTCAGATCCATTCCTATATCGTTAATAAACAAATTAAACAGTAGTGGTCCAAGAACAGAACCCTGCAGCACACCGCTAGTCATAGTTACCGTCTTCTGGACTCTATTCCTGAATAAATTACTCCCTAATATCTCTCCATCAACCACCCTCCTATCCATCTCACGAACCCAATATCCATCCCCATATGCAGCAGTTTACTGATTAGACTCTCGTGTGCTATCCTGTCAAAGGCGTTAGCCAGGTCAAGTAGAATGACTGTAAACCCATTACCCTTATCCAGTTCAGCCGTCACTGTGTTATAAAACGTGAGCAATTTACTGAGGCATGACCTACCCTTTACAAACCAATGCTCTCCCCCATACAGTATCCCATTTTCATTTATCCATTCCTGTATTTTCTTCTTGATACTTTCTCCAAAACCTTGACGACTACTGATATGCTGATCGGTCGGTAATTTTCAACAGCAGTCTTGGAACCTCCTTTATGCAGTGGAACTATTTTCCCTTCTTTCCACCCCCTAGAGACTAACCCAGGCCCAAGTCTCAAATTAAACAAAATGGTCAAGGGCACTGACAATTCTTTAGCCGCTTCATGTATGACACGAGCTGGTATACCATCCAATCCGACAGATGTATTCACATTGAGGTTTTGTAATGGACTATTAACCTCCACCTCATTCAACACAATTCTCGTATATGCTGTTGGTTCCTTCATTCCTGCAATGTCACCACCTGGATGATAAACTCTTGCAAAGTGCTCGCTAAGTAATTCAACTATATCAACTGATTCGGTTACCTCCCTACCATCGGTATTCTTTAAAGTCATTCTGCCGTATACATTTTTTCTTTTACTTGGAACATATCGAAAAAACTATTTGGGATTCTCTTTAGCCTGCATGGCTAATTTCTTTCATAATCCATTTTTGCTTTTCTTAGCACACTCGTTACCCTTCTGGCCTGCACTTTATGCTGTTCATGTGCCTACAGGTCACCTTTCTCCTTAAATTCCCTCCACAGTCGTTTCTTTTTTTGCAGCCCAAGCTTAATGGTGTTATTCATCCATTTAACCCCTACTTGATTTATTATTTGGACTAGGTATACAGTCAGCAATTGCCTCCTGCAAACACTTCTTAGCCACCTCCCATGCACTATCAACATCCAGCCCTTGCAGTTTAACATGCCATGGCACTGAACCAAGAAATCTCCTAAGTTTATCATACTTACCAGCCCGATAATTCCACATGTATCCTGTCTTAATTGTAAATTCTACACATTTAGCCACCTCCCAAGTCAAGACCCTATAACCACTCTCACCAATTGGTGGCAATGTGGTTATATTCATTACAGCCAAATTCTCAGATGCAATTACTAGGTCAAGCACTCTCTGACCCCTAGTATTTTCCATTACAAGCTGTTGCAGATAGTTATCCCCTAATAAGTGCATGAAACCCAATTCCTTCCTCCTGTGTGTGTCCTCTCCTCCCTCCAGTCAATGCGACCATAGTTGAAATCTCCCATAATAATTAACCTCCTTCAACTCATTTCTTCTATTTGCTTATGCATACTATCTCCACCATCTATTCCATCACCTGGTCTATAGCAGCACTCAACTGTATATTTTGTTCTGCTAGTTTCAATCTCACACCAAATAGCCTCAAATGTTCTCTTTCCTGCAGTTCCACTTCTATTTTCCTTGGCTGCAGCTCATCAGCTATCATCAATAACACTCCTCCTCCTCCTTCCCCCATTTTATTCTCTCTGTCCCTCCTGAACACACTATACCCTCACATTCAATCCCAATAGTTATATCGTCTTCTGTCAGCCGTGTTTCACTAATGCCAATAACCTGTGGCCTGGAAGAGCCAATCAAGGCTAAAAATTCTTCCTTATGTATACTAATGCCAGGGGTATTACGAAACATGAAATGTAGAAGCCCGTTAGTCCCACCCATATCCTGATGCCTTATGCTAACTATTCCATTCTGATTTGTTGTCCTTCATACTTGTTCGGGTATATAATACAAATTCATAAACTGAACTACCTCCCTAAAGTCTGCACATCCACTTCCTGCCCTGATAATAATTTTAGTTTCCCTGATTCTGCACATCCACTTCCACTTCATTCAACAATACTTTTCCCAGTCTCTGTACACCAAATCCATTCAGATGCAAACCATCCATCTTATATAAATCCATTCGCCCATCAAACTCATTCTGCATGTCCTCAAACTCCACACCACTCCTCCTGCAGAGTCATTTGCAATTATAGCCCTCCTCCTCAACTCTTCTCTGTCATACCGTGGCAACAGACTCACTATTTTAACTATCTGACTCTTTTCTTTTGCTACCTCTAGTAATTCCTTCAGGTCCTCTCTCATAGCAAATTTATCACCATTTAAGTCATTCCTGCCACTACTATCATTTCTTTCACCCTCTGCTTTTGTGCTTTGATAGACTCACTTATCCTTAATTTTCGCACCAGGTAAGTACGATTTTAACAAACTGTCATCTATTACACCTCTTACTAAGGAATCACCGTACAACACTCGGTAATGATTTCATGTGCAGACTATGTAGAAGATATGGATGTGAGTTTCTAGAAGTGTGGGGTGTGTTTGATGGCAGAAACGATTTGTATAAGAATGATGGCCTTCACTTGAATTCCTTTGGCATCAGAAGCCTGGAGAAATTATTTCTTGGTAATCAGACTTAATGTAGAGTGTCAAGGAAACTAGATCATCAAGGAAGGAATGAGGAAAATGTGTGTGAAAGTTCAGCTGTGGTATACAAACGTTATAAAGATATAAATGCCTTTGAACATGGTTATGTATGTAGCGAAGGGGTGGAAAAATATGCTTTGGGTTCGAACCTTTTTAGTATGTCTTGGGAGGGAAATGAGAAAATTCTAGAACAAGACCAAAGAGATTGCATATCTAATCATAAGAATAGGCTTGGTCGTAATTTATTGTCTATTCACAAATGCTAGGAACATTAGAAACAAAGGGGTTGAGTTTGTTGCTTTATTGAATATGATGTGATCGAAGATTGTTGACGTTAGTGAAACCTGGCTATCAGAATCAGATATGGTAAGTGGGATCGAGTGTAACGGATATACTATTTTTAGAAATGACAGAAGAGATAGGAGAGGAGGAGGAGTGCTATTAAGATATCAGATGACTTAAGTCCAGTTACGGTAGAAATACAAGAAAACGATGATGGTAACAATGTCCCATGTAGCGTTGAATTTGAGTCTATCTTGTCTATTGTGAAGTGGAGGTTAACAGAATGAAATATATGGTGGGATTTGCTACAGACCTGGCAGCTCAGTTGTAGGGGACGAAGAAATGCATCGCCAATTTACCCTCATTGTTACCAAGCGAATGATCACTATGGGTGACTTTAATTTTCCAAACATTGATTAGATAGAAGAGAATCTCATGATCAGAAAGAACAGGAATTTATTGAATTGTTGCAAAATAACTTTCTCAAACAGTATGTGAAAGAAAGAACTCCAGGTCAAAGAGTGTTGGATTTGCTCGTAGCATCAAAAGTGATCTCTGTGAAGAATATGGCTATTTTACCACCAATTGGTGACAGTGATCATGCTGTTCTTTCTTGGGAAGTGTCTACTTGTATTGAAGCTCCGAATAAATCAGGCTACATGCTGAATTACAAAGCTGGAAATTATGATCAACTTAGAAGAACACTATCTTTGCTCCCATGGTATCAGTTAGTGAATGGAAAAAATGTCAGCAATGCATGGGAATCTTTGAAAAAGTGCATGAATGAGACGCTATGTTTGAATGTATCCGTAGTGTCATAAGAATAAATAGGTTGGGAGTGAAATGGATGTGCAGCCTTACTACGCTAGAGATGCACAAGAAGAAGTTGATGTGGAAAAGAATATCGTGCGAATAAGTGGGAGAGGAGTTATGAAATATATACAGGGTGTTCGGGATAAATTTGACATATTTATAATTAATTATATTTTTCCGTAAGTTACATGTATTAACACACACTTCTCTTCATTTAAAAGTTTGGACCCTTCTTCATTCATATACAAGATGTCAGAAAGGATGGATAGCTGGAACCCACCTGAATCATGGAAGAGAATAACTTGTATCATGATGATTCGTGCCCGCCATCAAAATAAGGATATTAGGACTGCTGCCCAATGCTCCCTGAATACAGTAAAAACAATCAGGCATGAACTAGAGACTTGCAATGGTGACTACGAGGATGTAGCAAGAAGAAAGATCCCTAGCAGAAGATCTGATTGCGTTCGTACAGCAGAATTCCTCGCAAATCTGCAGGAACAGGTGTTGAAGAACCCTGGCATTGGAATTCGGGCTTTGTTCGTGGAGTTGCTAACTGTAGTCAAGCCCTGGATAACAAGGGTAGCCAATGGTAGGCCGTATGTATGGCAGCAGGATTCGGCCCCTTGCCACACCTCTGGGAAAAGTCAAAAATGGTTGTCTGAAAATTTCTACGACTTCACCAGTCCAAATGTTTGGCCTCCAAACTCCCCAGACCTTAACCCCATGGATTATTTTGTATGGGGCGCAGTTGAAAAAGACACCAATCGCACTTCCAGTAATACAAAAGCCCAGTTAATGGATAAAATTAAAACAGTTTTTGCGGCCCTTCCCAGGGAGACTGTAGCATCAGCTTGTTCGAGGTTCCGAAGCAGAATTGAAGCTGTGATCGATGCTAATGGTGGTTATTTTGAGTAAATCTTGTTGATAGTATTGTAATTAACTCTGCCTGTAATGTTTTTTTGTCAATTCATTAAATTTAATAGATACAAAGAAGATTTTCTTTTTCCTTACGAAACTGTCAAATTTATCCCGAACACCCTGTAAAGCTGAGGTCAGAAAAGTAACGAGTATTGTGAGAAAAGCTAAAACGGAGTATGAAAAGAAATTAGCCGTGCAAGCTAAAGGCAATCCAAAAGAATTTTATTTATGCTGGAAGCAAAAGAAAGAATGAATGTGGAAGAAGAACTTTATTGAATGCAGATGGTACACGAGTGTCGGAAGCTAAGGAGATTGTTCAGTTAATGAGTGCTCACTTTGCTAAGATATATCAACCAGGTGTATGTAGTATGGTGCACAGTGCTACTGCTACGTTGGATGAAGAGTTAGAGGTTCATGAAAATGAGGATGAAGAGCTAGAGGTTCATGAAAATGAGGATGAAGAGCTTTTGCATAACCTGGATAAGAATTTGTCAATAGGGACAGATGGAATATCAGCCCGTTTGTTAAAGGAATGTTCAGCTGAATTAGGTAGGCCTTTCACACCTTTGTAACTTGAGTCTCAGCTCAGGAATGATACCACAGGAATGGAAGGAATGTATGATAGTTCCATCGCACAAGGGTGGTGCAAAAACTGATGTGTCTAACTACCGACCTATTAATATTTCTGGTGTGGTAGTGAAGATTTTAGAGAAGTTAGTAAGAACTCGCATACAGAAATGGGTAGACAATCATTCTATACTCTGCAGGGAACAGCATGGGTGGGCTAAAGGAAGGTCATGTTTTAGCGATTTGCTCATATTTTATAACAATGTTATGGCCGAGCTGGATAAAGGAAATGGATTCACTATGATAATATTGGATTTTTCTAAGGCATCTGATAGGATACCACACGACAGGCTGTTACGTAAACTGGAGAATATGGGATTGGAATATAATCTATTGACTTGGATGAGGGGATGGTTAACAGACAGATATCAAAAAGTGGTATACAGTGGGTTTGAATCTGCCTGATTTAAGGTAACCAGTGGTGTAGTTCAGGGTTTAGTCCTTGGCCCAATATTGTTCAATCTATACATTAATGACTTCAAGCAGGGACTATCATTAGATTTGCAATTGTTTTCAGTTGTTTGGATAGGCAATCAGAGATGCCATTGATATTCAGTAATTACAAAATGATTTGAATAGACATGAAATCTGGGCAAACGAAAATGGCTATCAGTTTAATGTTAGTAAGTGTAAAGTTATGTACTTTGGCGTGATTAGAGTTCCAGTGGCATATTATATTAGCGGGGTTATGCTACAAGAAACTGAAGAGGCATGGATCTTGGTGTATTGGTGGATAAGAATTTAAAGTTCAAAGGTTACATAGCAAAAGTTGCAAATTCAACACAGTGGATAATTTCTATTCTGAAGCGAACCTTGATATGTAAGGATAAGGAAGTAATTTTGCCTCTTTATAAGGCTTTGATAAGACCATGCTTGGATTACTGTGCAGGTAATGAGTGCATCTTGTGTGATTAAATTCAAGGGTAGGTATGATAACTTGGTTGGGTAATTTACAGCCTCTCTCGATCAGTCCTGGACTCCCTGGAAGTGTCAGATAATAATTTTTTTTAATGATAATTTACAATTATATTGTTCAGAATTACATCAGTTGTATAATATTACATTTTGTAGTTTACTATTTTTTTTCAAGATTGAAAAGGTGTGATTATACAACAGTATTTATTTACACATATGCAATCTAAATATTATATTTCCTTATTCTCATAAACATACAGTGTAAACTCATGATTTACTTTTAAAAGATTTTTTTTTTCATTGCATACATTTTTTACAGTTATTATATACATTACATACATTTGTTTACATATGATACATTACTTACATTTGTTTACATGCGATATTTACATTACGTACATTGGTTTACATATAATACATACATTGGTTTTCATGTGATACGTACATTAAATGCATTTGATTATATATGATACATCTTGGATGAGGACTAATTTCTTTGCTATCATCCTCGAAGCTTATATGTAAGCTTATCTGAGGATGACACCAGTTAGTTATTATGTATTGGTTGTTTTTTTTTTTTTGCTGTGTTGGGAAGCTACGAAATCTATGATTGAGAAATTTGCGCGCGCGCGCGCACGCACGCACACACACACACACACACACACGCACGCACGCACGCACGCACGCACACATACGCACACACGCACGCGCGCACGCACACACACACACACACACACGCACACGCACATACGCACGCATGCACGCACACAATAACTTGGAATGTATTGATGCGTCGCTGAACTCGAAGCCTGAACGAATATATTGTGTTTCATTAAGTTTGTATGGTATTTTGGGTGCATGTTTCTTGTTCATAGTATGTCCTTAGAGCTCTTTTCAGGCTATTGTAGTTTGTAAGGTTTCTGTATTCAAAAGGTAATTTGTTTATCATGTCTGGGATGTAGAAGTTTTGCGTGGCCTTTCCGTAGTGATTATTGTATTTATATGTGATATAATTAGTAGTCTGAGGTCTTGTTATACGTTATGTATTTCTAACTGTCCTGTAGTTGGCATCGAAATAATGTTTTAGCAAGGCTGCATAGTGACATAAATGTTTTGTTGTCAGTATTTTGTGTTCTGCCATTGCAATGTTTATAAGGTCGTGATTTTCTCTTTGTTCCCAAAAGATCAGTTTTGTCATTTTGTACTGTAGCGACATTAATCTATTTAATTTGTAGGGTGCGCAGAAAGCATACGTTGTTATAGCGTATCTTAGTATATTTTGGCATAGTGCTTTGTATATTAGTGTTTTAAGGCGTGTGGGAACTATGTCTTTTAACCTGTAGAGTTTGCCACTTATTGTTCGGAGTTTGTTGTGTAGATGGTTTGTGTGGCTATTCCAGTTCATATCTGCATCAAAGTAAATTCCAAGGTAACGTATTGTTTCAACCTGAGTGATTGTAGTGGTTTGGCTGTTCTGTATGTTTTTTATGTTGGAAAGTGGATGTTGGATGGTTATATATTTGTTATCAACTGGTCGAGTCAGTGGATTTCTGAATATCATTAATTTCGTCTTTTCTGAGTTTAGGTGTATGGAGTTTTTCGTGAGCCAGTCTATGATCAGATTTATATCATGTTGCGTATTTTCTTGGGCTATGCTTGCGTTATTATGGATGGATATTATTGCTGTATCGTCTGCGTATTGGAATATTTACCTTTGAGTGGTAACTGATTAATATCGTGCGTGTAAATGTTGAATAGAGTTGGGAAGAGTACAGTTCCCTGTGGCACTCCACAAGTTACTGATAGCTCTCTGCTTCGGTTTGATCCGATACATGTGATATGCTTTCTATTTTGGAAGTAGTTTGTAAACCACCTGTGAAGAGGCCCGTCTATTCCAACATGCCTCAGATTTTCTAACAAGGTTTGATGTGTAAGTGTATCGAATGCTTTAGTTAGATCTATAAAGACTACCATGGCAATTTTGTTTTTGTGTAAGGTGGTATTAATTACGTTTGTAAAGTCTTCCAAGAGAGATGTTGTGCCCTTATTTTTCTGAAAACCATATTGTGTTTTGGGGATAATATGAAAGATCTCAGTGTATGCTGTAAGTTTCTTCAGTATGATCCGCTCCATAATTTGATTGATAATTGGTAATGTTGCTTTCCGTCTGTAATTGCTGATTAAATTTCATTTTCCTTGTTTGTATATGGGTGTGATTATGGCGGCCTTTAGCATACTTGGTATCTGTCCTGTTTTAAATGTTTTAGTTATTAGTTTTAGTAGGATAGGACTTAAACTAGTTGCATGTTGCTTTATATCTTTAGGTCTGATACCATCTATTCCTGGGCCTTTGTTTGGTTTGATTTGATGTATTGCAATGAGAAGTTCTTCTTTTATGGTTGGGAACCATAATGTCTGTTTTGATTGTGGCCCAAGTGGGGGGTCTCGTTTTGTGATTGGGGGAATATTTCTGTGAAGTTGTTGGATGAAGTCTGCAAAGTATTGGTTAAAGTCATTTGCTAGTTGTTGGATAGGTTTTGCGTCTTTCATGAAGCTGTGTTTTATGGTTTCGGAGGCAGTGGTGTTGGGAACAAAATCTAGAATCTCATTGATCAGATGCCAGGTTTGTTTGTCTCTGTAGTAGCTTCTTTTTGCATTTCTGATTTGTGTTGTAAGGCGATTCGTTGTTATCTTATATTCAGTTTTTAAAACTGTGTTATTTGGATATCGCTTTAATTCTTTCCATAAAGCGTCCTTTCTCTGTATTTCTAGGATTAAGTTTTGTGTTATCCAAGGATTTTGTGTTGTTTTTGAACGAATTCGGACTTTCTTTGTAGCTTTCTTATATATTTCCTCCAGTGTGAGTTTAATGTTGTTGTATAAGATATCTGTTGAATCGGATGCCAGGTGTTCCCAGTCTGTTTTTCTTATTTCGTGGTTGACTATTTCTTCGTCTGTTATTGTTTTCTGTCGCTTTTCTTCTGTGGGACATTGCATGGATATTGTCTTGGTGTGCAGGTTTGGAGCGGTGAAGTAATGGTCTGTTACTTTGCACTTTTTGACTGGCGCAGTCTAACTATTTGGTGGTGCTCGGACGTTTATATGATCTAGACAGGAGGCAGTGATAGTATTTCCGAATATTTCTTCTCTAGTACATGATGTTATTAGATTATACATGGATAGTGTCTCCAGGTATTGTACAGTGTTGTTCTGGTTTTCATTTGCAATATTTATATTTATGTCGCCCAATTATCATTAGGTGTTCGGTTGAGCATATTTCTTGGCTTGAAAGCCAGCAATTGAGTTCGTGTAAGAATTTTACCATGTTTAGGTTTGGTGGCCTGTAAATAGCATTTAGTATTATGGGATGCAGTGTAATCGCGGTATTAATGATTTCGAGGCAAAGGGTTTCAGCATGCTCAAACTGATAGGCCGTTTCTTTTGCTATTAATTTTTGTTTGATAATTATTAATATTCCACCCCCCCTCTTTTTGTTTGGCGGCATGATCTATGTTGTTGGAAGCCTGGAATTTGAAAGCAGTCGCTTCCTCATTAGATGGATACTTCTGTAAGAACCAATATATCAATATCAGTGTAATTCCTCAGATAAGCCTGAAATAATAACCAATGTTTTCGGATGCTTCTGAGGTTAATATACAAGATGGAGAGACCTCTCGCTTGTACCGTGTGTTGTTTCCGTGCATCAAGCGATTCGAAAGTACAATTACTGATGTATTCTGGTGTAATTACATCTATCTGATGGTTCACATTCATTTTTGTTGTGTTGAGATCTTCTTATTGAATTAAGTTGGAGTCTTTTGTTTCACTCTGGCAACCTGTCTATATCTTCCGAGCTTTTTATTTGTATAGACTTTGAAGTCTGTGACTTTCTCAAGAATATTTTGCCATCTTTGACCCATAAAAATTGATACTTTTTTTTTGTTTTTTTCTTTTCTTGCTTGGTACAAAAGATTCTGATTGAAAGGTGTTAAATACTCAGATAGAAAGATTGGCGTATTGTCTTGCAATGCATTTAAATCCTTGACTACTGTTTTTTTCAGTCTGATGGCTTTTATGAGATTGTCTCTTGTAGCCTTGCTTGTCAGACGAACTACGATTGGTGCGGGTCGTGGCGAGCCTTGTTTTCTGTTCTTCCTGGGAAACCGATTTATGGTCTGAATATCATTATGCTGTAGGGGGATGTCAATTGCATGGCCTAACTTTAAAACTATGTGTCTGAGATTTTCTGTGGATTCGGTTTCTGGAAGACCCGTTTATGACAAGGTCTTCTTTATGTTGTTGTTGGTTTATTGTAGTTTCAGGGAATTAAATTCTTGACGGAGTTCCCATGTGTCTTTTATCAATTTGTGCTGCCTGTCAGTTAATGCGTTAATGCTGGTTTTAATGTCTTTTAACGTTTGTAAGACTTCTTCGACTTTTGAATTATTAAATTGAACAAACTCTTCATATTCGCTAATTTTTTTTGTTATTTCTTTATTCTGTTTATCAAATAGTCCTTGGACAAGATCTACCAAGCTGGCTTTTATATGTTCTAAACCTTTTTCTAGTAATAAATTTACGGAACTCAAATTATAAGACTCACCTGTATTTTGTTGTCTGTTAGTTCATCGTCCGATTCTGCCTCCAGCATAATCAGTTGCGTCCTGGGTGGTGGCGTTTCTTTGTCCTCTCTACAGTTTATGCACTCCCATTTTTCTCGTTTTGGCATTGGATTTGCGTTGCCAGGATGTTTCTGAAAGTCCGGAGCATGTAAAGTGAAGATTCCTATGGCATTTCCTGCAGGTTATATAACATCCGTCGGAGGGTAATTCCTTCTGACACTTGTTGCACTTCATGACTCTCCTTTCTTCCTCTGGACAGCTGCAAAGATGGCGACGTCCTTTGTTCTATACTCGTTAGCAACCGCGGTGTACGTTTAAATTTTTAGCACACTCAGATTTTGGATTCCACTTGGTCGATTTCGATAACTTATATGTCACTGTCTTCAGCGTGACAAGTAGAGTTACTTTATGACACTTTTAAATTAAAAACAGGAGTTAGAACCACATTAAAACTATAAAAACGGGACCAGCGATACAACCATGCAACCGTTCGCATGTTATTATTATTATTCAACAGACATCAACACGGCTCTCTGCAAAGCACAACAAATCCTAAATGGTGGCGCCGTATTATGATATGAGGATTGTTCTCATTAATGGGAAACAAAGACCGCTAATTTTTGTTTAGCGAACGTTTCGGACCTGGCATTTCTCTACATGTTACAATGAATCCCGATGTAACTGATCTATTCCGCAAGACAACGTCTTGTGTCACAAGGTTCGCATTTTGCAAGGTAGGTTCCAAAAGCATACTCCATCTTGAGAATTAGGCAGCCGAATAATTCTCCTGACTTGAATCCTACTGACCATTTGTGGTATCATTTGGAAGATATTATTCGCCGTTCGAAGCCAATGCTTCGCTCGGCTATTAACCAACAGCATATTATTCTCTCTGGTTGGTTCAGACAGTGCCGTAACGAGGGCGTGGCGAAAGAGGCGCCCGCCACGGGAGCAACTAGGTTTGGGGAGCAAAAGCGTAAAAAATGAAAAAAATAAAAATAAATAAATAGATATAAAAGTCCGCTATTTTATATTGTATTTTTAAATTTCGGCAATACGCCGCTTTGGACACACAAATTCTGCAACTCATTTTGATGGGGTTAATAGTAAATATTTAACATATTGCATTTAGTAAAATTTAACTTGGTAAATTTAAATATTTTCAAAATGTTTGTCATTTTTGGGTTGGGAGGCGCAAGTTAGAAACTTGCCACAAGCGCTTCATACCCTCATTACTGTATTGGGTTCCGAATACCTCGGAGCACCTTCCGTGGTGTAGTGGAGTCAATGCCAAGACGGGTGCAAGTGCCAATCTCTGCCACATGAGGCCCAAAATGCCATTAAGTAGGTGACCATTATGTTTTGGCTCGTGATTGTGTACATATAAAGTACTGAGCATTTGCATTCACCATGGTCGTTATTCTAATTTTTATATCGCAAATCAGAATGACAATGAAGACTCCTTTTAGTCATTGCTTATTTTCAAAATCATTTTCGTGGGTATTAATTATTTTTCTTTTCTTGCAAGATACCGTTTCGCACAATTACATGATTTCCCATATTGTTTCACCTGGTCAGACCCAAATCACATCCCCAGTTTATATCAGCAAAGAAAAACTCACTTTGAATGAAGGTTGTAACCACGTTCTAAGAAGATAAATTCAAAACTTAAGTTTCAGATAATTCTCCAGTGCTGTCGTAGCACAACATCAGTATTCAATGCTAAAAAAAATTAGACAGATTGCTGAATGATTCGCAAACACTGCATCATCATCAAAAATATCAATAAATATAAGGTGATCAACATTACAGAATCCCTGTTTAATAGATTGTGGAGCCCCACCCACTGATGCAAATTTGCGAAACTAGACTATGCGTCATGAGGAAGAGATATCTGAGAAAACAAAAAGTTCAAAAATTACCATCAGAGGTCGTTGCAAACACCAAATGCATGGAATTTTCATATCACCCTATTCACCAAGTGCCAAGAGGGCTGAGAAAGAAGGACACGAGTTATTTCCCCTTCATTCTGGCCGCTAATACAGTCCACAGTGATGGCACTAATTTTCCCAGCGTGCATTGCTCGTGAAGCTGTATTGCCGAAACCATTGCAATGCTTCTGCTGCACCCCCGCGAATTTCGTGGCTCGAACAAATATCGACGAGGTCCACTCTCTAGGTGTGTGGGAGTGTCTGGGAGTAAAACCTGGCAGAGATGGCAAACCAATCAGTTCACAACAAGTTAATGAAGTTGCTACTGCCGTTATGGAGCAGGCCAGAAACGACAGCGTTGGTTTCTGCAGTGCAAAAGACACACGAATGTGCCTTTCACAACTGTCTTGAAAATTATATGGAATATTCAGCATTTCTATCCATATATAACTCTGACACAGGAGTTGCGCCTGCAGAATTATGAAAGTCCACGGACATTCGCTTTAACTTTCCTTGTTCGAAGTGGAACTGGACGCTCCGTGCCCGCGTATGATTTTGTGCGGAAATGGGACTCAGTTTCGCCTGAAAGGAGCTGTCAATAACTGCAATTACCGGGGATTATCTGAGCAAAATTCGCATGAATCCAATCAATCCCTTTTCATTCATTCCAAGTTACTGCTTGATGTGGGTTTACAGCTTCGTTTATCATTCGACCATTCTTCTTTGAGGACGTTCTGCAGTCGGGTATTGTGACATATGCTCAGTAATACCGGAATATGGTAAAAAATATTTGTTGTGCCACAGCTACTGAAGCACTGTGAATGGAAGAACTCAATTTCATGCAGGATGGGAACCCTGCCTACATCGGTCAACCCGTGCAGGAGTTTCTTCGAGAATATTCCACGAAGTTAAAGGGATCGTGCGTTTTCCACTGCATGGCCGCCTAATTTACCTGATATTTTCCCCTGTGAATTGTGGTTTGGGGCATTTCTCAAAGACAACGTTGATAGACAGCACAACGCAGCATGTGCGAAATATTAGTCCCGACCAACGTCGTTCAAAGAATGCAGTTTGTGACATACTTGGAATGGCAGTACATTGAACAGCAGAGTCCATGACTGCATAATGTAAGTGAATAAAATGTGTTATTTATGCTTGTGTTTCTTATCTCCTTCTTACACGCACTGAAAATTTTCCATATTTGCATTCGTTACATCACACAGCGAAGCCCTAGTGGTTAATTTTGGATCGACATGGTTTTTTATCGCTCCCCTATGACGCACAATGTATTCCTGCAAAGCACTGGGATCATTTGGATCACAGTAAACTGGGATACTTTAATTTTAATCACCCAGTACATCCTTTGCTGAAGTTTAACCACAGTTACAGACGCTGCTCCTTTGTAGACTTTTAACAAACCACGATTAATGATAACCGAATGTCATCTTCGGAAATCGCCATCAGATCGCGCAATGAATTTGGCATATTGGACCCTGCATAGAATAAATATCTTGTTTTCTTTGTTGGACGCTGCACAGCATACAAATAACATATCGGTTTTTCATTTCCTTTTACAATTAGATAAAAACGATCGCCAAGGTGTGTCTGAAAACCATTATTTAAAAAAATGCTTTTCACATAATTAAGAACGCAACAATGAGTTCAACAGAGCACGCACCTTTCACTGTCGATATGAATAATGTTTTAAATCAAATTTTTATCTACAAAGCACTGATTGTTACACTCTTTTTCTTTCTTTGGTGACATCGTAACAATGTGGATATTTGGTATTTAAGCGGCCAGTTGTCTGGTAAATCTCGTTTTAATTAAAAGACCAACGTGAGTTGTTTTAGATAAATTGCTCTTAACATATTTTTCTTTTACATTACCTAACAGGTGCGCGTTCAATTCAAATATTCATCGCAATGCATATCCGGAAAAGAAAACAGACAGAGAAATCGTATAATTGAACAGACTTAATTGCCTTCAAGATGGAAAACACAATGGGAACACAAGCCTAAGAAGATACCACTCGTTTCATCATAATGGAGTTCTGGACCCCGATGATGGGGTGGGGACACACGTCTGGCAGATATTTGACTGTGAGGTGGGGGAGGAAACAGTACACTGTCTGTCATCACTGGTGTTCTTCCGTGAGGATAATCCTGTCTGAAGGGCCAGTTCTCCATAAGGTAAGTTTTGCCACTACTTTCCCTAATAATAGTACTAGTGCAATGTAATATAGATTTTATTTCACATTTTTCTAATTTTACAGTTTTCCTCTCTGTTCGTTGAATTTATAAAGAAGACCATGTTAGATGGTCTTCTTTCCATATTGTAATGAGCTGGAGCGTGCTGAATCGACAAGGTTTAGTAAATCATTTTCTTAATGTGTAATGAATATAGGCCAGAAGTATTTTGCTACAAAACGAGTTTAATTCGTTAGTTTTTCTTAGGTTTTTTTTTTTTTTTGAATATGTACGGCAAACTCTCTTTATTTTATGGGTTTATCCTTTGCGCTTTAGTAAGTACGTACTTGAGAATGAAATCTGAAGTTACAGCGAGACTAATGAAACACGCTTAGGAAAATTCTCATGGATGCAACGTTGATGTTGCTTTTATTTGTCAAGAATATTCCAAAAATATTCCATTTTCGTTAAATTGATCATTAACTGAAGTCAGAGCTTTCAACGGTACCTCAGTGGATGAGAAGATCGAGAATCCACAGGAACAAAATCGAAGCAATTTTTTACGATATTTGATTAAACTGGAATAATTAGTGAATCTAATAGAGATTTGGAGTTAATCATGCAATGGAAATCATAAGATAAAATTGCAGTAAACAGAAGAATAGAAAAGAGGATATATAATTCGATAAAGAGAAAGATTTAGGTTAAAATCCGCAAAACACGGAAAGCTTCCTCAAGGTATAAAATGCAGCAATTTGTTAGAAAGAGGAACCGAATTTTACAAGAAACTTAACGGAATACAGAAAATGGAAATCCCTTTATCCTCTGCTTATTTCCTAGCGATAAAGGCACGTGATAAATGACAATCAAACGATTTTCCATTTTCAAAGGAAAATCGTTTGATTGTCTGGGAAAATATACTGTGAGCATTCATCCAAGATTGATTTTCTTCCCCAGCCTGATGAAGTGAAAGAAGGCTGGTATAATCCCAGGGCGTATCAGTTGTGGAAATACTTTCTGAAAATAAGGCTGTGCCGAACAAAGCGGCCTTTTGCAGCTGCCCAATTTTTAATCTATCTAACTACGCGAGTGCTTCTAGATGTTTTTTCAATGTTTTCGGGATGGCGCCTAAAGCACCTATTATTATGGGAACAACTTTCGTTTTCTTTTGCCAGATTCGTTCAACTTCGATTTGCAAATCGCGATATTTTGTATTTTTTTTCATTTTCTTTGTTGTCAATCCGACTATCTCCTGGTACTGATATTTCGATAAACTTAACACCCTTCTTTTCACTTTTTTCAACCACTGCAATATCGGGTGTATTACATTCCAAGCTTTTGTCAGTCTGGATTTTGAAATCCCGGAGTATTTTAGCGTTTTCATTCTAAAATACTTTAGAATGAAAGTATTTTAGAATGAAATTTTTACATAAATTACATAAAATTTATGCAAAAACCCCTACTTTTTTTACATAAATGCCAGTGAATTATCTTAGCTACATTATCGTCCCTTTTACGGCACTCAGTTTGTACGATTTTGCTGCACCCACTAATAATGGGGGTCTACCATTTCTTCCTTGGCTTTGCACAATCTGCATTTACTGTCTTTTTGATTTTTTTTGTATTTTTCTCTTCAAAATGTTGGTTTTAATGGCCTGCATATATATACGTGTGTGTGTGTGTGAGAGAGAGAGAGAGAGAGAGAGAGACAGAGAGAGACAGAGAGAGAGAGAGACAGAGACAGAGAGAGACAGAGACAGAGAGAGAGAGAGAGAGAGAGAGAGAGGGAGAGAAAGAGAGAGAGATAAAATGCAAAACTTGCATTTCATCTCACCGGCACTTGCAAAATTAGCAAATTATTAAGACAAAACGTACCCTTCAGAAAACGATGTTGTTCGTTATGCAGTGGCGTTTAGGTATTTACTGCCCCCTAGGCCAGGAGAAAGGGGGCGTCCCTCATATTTGATCAACATGTTGATTTATATGCATTACCTATTTATATCGTAAATTCGTGATATAAATATAATTACTGAAATGAGAGCCAGGAAATTTCCGTCGCCCCTCAAAATTTGCCGCTCTAGGTCCCGGCCTACACACGCCACTGCCCTTATGAAGTATCAAATTCCTATCCAGCCAATCCTAAATTCTGTCTTTTAACAGTGTCACGATAGCTTAACCACTATTGCTCCTAAGATGCTGCTAGGACTATACTTTGTAGCATCTGTTTTGGAGCCTCCTCAGTTGGATTTTCGTGTGTCCTCTTTCCACGCCAATGCGCCCTTTCAAGTAGGAAAGCTTCAAATAAACAGTTTAGTGAGAGGAGATAATTCCCTTTCACATCCTAGTAACACAAGGAATGATATTATGTAACAAACACCGTATTTTTAATTTTTATTTTTAAATGATAAAACTAGAACAGATATTTATTTCATTGCTTGCATTTTCTGAAAATATTCCGTTGGTATTGATTACTAGTATTACAATCGTTATGTTTTACTTATTATTCCTAGCATTGGCTGTTGTTAAAAAAATGAGCGATGGTCATGTGACAGCTCCAACTGAGCAGTATACCGTTGTAGTAAACTTTGACCGTTAGGAGGCGTGGAGGTCGGGCGCATTGAAACCTACACGGTGTCATTGCGTAGTTGGAAATCACGTATCTATCAAGACAATGCTCATCAAATGGTGGACGAAATGGAGGAGAGCGAAGGGTGCAGCCGTGCTAGCTTAGATGTAATTCTTTAGAATTAATAACACGTGATCACCGTTTAATGAAGTCAGGAAAATATTATTAGGACTGCAGTTTAGTAATAAAGCAGACTGCATTGCTGTCTTATTAATATTTAATTGAGTAGAGAGGAAAACAAGACAGGATATGTTCACGCCATCTCCTGTCATGAAGTGAATTCACGATATTTTTTTCGGGTCTCAACTGTGAGGTTTTCCTCCGGGTCGCTCCGGTTTTCTCCTCACTAAACACAAGTCCACTAGTAAAACCTTAAACTTCTATTATAAGAGAAGTTTCCTAAAATTTGTAAAGAGAAGAAGACTTTTGTTAATCTGTTTTTAAATAAATTTATTTAAAATTTATTGTTGAAATCGTGTTGGTTATTTCAAAATATATACTGCGGGAATTATTTTATTATTTTGATCTTATTTGCAGTCACCACGTTCTGACACACTTTGCGGAAACCCATTCCTGGATACAAAACATTTCAAACACCGTCACCGAATCCTCATACCTAATAAGAAGTCAATCTCATCACCTTATTTTATCGGATGTGTTTTGCTGAGGTAGTGATTTCTTGATTATTGTGCATTCTTACTGTTGAGTGCATTGGAGGGATCATTGAAAATTAGGCTGATCATATCTCCTTTAGACAAACACGGGACATTGGGATGGAAAAACGGGACAGGACTTATGTAATATCTGAATTAATGAAAAAGTGAGAAGATGAAAAAAGTTTTATTACACAAAAACATTTAGCTAACCATTATCCTTCAGTAACAAGACCCATACAAAAATTTAGATAGACGTAGAGGTGGGGGGGGGGGACTGTATGGAATGGAACACGTTCAAAGAATGAAAACAGAAAGATTACCAAAACAAGCCTTAAAGTACAAGCCATTGGGGGAAAGAAAACCAGGACGTTCTCTTAAAGGCTTGTACTTTAAGACTTGTTTTGGTAATCTTTCTGTTTTCATTCTTTGAACGCGTTGCATCCATCTATGTTTATATTTTTTAATTTTTTTCTGTTACTGGTTCTTGGTTTAATTCTTTCATAATTTCTTCGTTTCTTTTGTGATCAAATAGGGTATACTTTGCAGTTTTTCTCATAAACTTCATTTCTGCTGTTGTTAATCTTTGTTTGTCTTTTTGTTTTATTGTCCAGATTTCGCTTCCATACATTAAGACCGGTAAGCTAATGTATTGCATACTTTTAGCCCGGTTTGTTTTTGAACTAGGTTTGATTTAAATATAGAGTTAATTACACCTCTCATTTTTAAATATTTTGCAATTTTTACGTTTATATCTTTTTCATTTTCATAAGTGATCATACATCCTAGGTAGTTAAATGAATTCACCTGTTCTAAGATCTTGTTATCTAATACTATTTTAGTTCTCGCTGGATCTTGTCCTTTAAAGGCTATAGTTTTTGATTTTTCCGTTGATATTATCATACCATAATCTTTGGATATCTCATTTAGATTTAAAATAGCTTTCTGTAAGTTATCTTCAGAATTTGTAATTATTATTTGGTCGTCGGCAGAGAGGAGAGTGTTTAAGTTCACTGTAGGTGAAAGTTTAATTCCTTGATGGACATTTTTACTCCATTTTATTATTATTTCATTTAAGTAGATATTAAAAAGAGTTGCTGAGAGGGGACATCCCTGTCGGACCCCTTGGTTTATCTCTCTCGTATATGATAGCTCGTGATTTAATCTTATTTGTATTTGATTATTTTCATATATACTTCTGATAGCTTTTAGGATATTATTTGGTATTTGTCTTTCTTTTAATATGTTAAATAATATGTTTCTTTTAACTTTGTCAAATGCTTTTTCAAAGTGAACAAATGCAATATGTATTTCTAAATTGTATTCTCTTCTTTTCTCTATTATTAATTTTAGGCAAAAGGCTGGGTCTATACATGATCGTCCTTTTCTAAATCCATTCTGTACTTCTAAAATAAAGTTTTCGGAATATTTCATTAGTTTGCTATTTAAGATTCTGCTGTATATTTTGTAACAGGAATTTAGTATACTGATACCTCTATAGTTTTTAGGGTCATCTCTATTACCTTTCTTAAAGATAGGAATCGCAATTGCTTTTTTCCATTCTATTGGGGGGATACCAGTTGAATAAATTTTATTTAAAAATAATAAGATATTCTCTTTGAATCTAGTTCCTGCATATTTATATAGTTCTGAACCTAGCTTATCTTCTCCAGGTGAGTTTCCGTTTCTTGTTTCTTTCAGGCTGATTTCTAATTCTTCTTCAGTTATTTTCGGCCCTTCAGAACACACGCAATTTAAAGACAAAAATTACTAGTTGTGGTGGTGTTGGAGGTGGGCGGTAGATGGCGTTGATTCGTAGGAGAGGTAAGGTGTAGAGACAGTTGTAGATGTCCTCCCGCGATGAGTCTTCGGACTCCTTGGAGGTATCAGGAATAATAATAATAATTTCCTTTTCATTTTCGTTAATTGTTTGCCAGTTGTCTTTTTTTAAATATTTGTCTGTCCACAGTTCTGTGTAGTAATTTAGAAATTCTTCTAATTTCAATTCAGTGTTTAATTTTATGTTTTCTTTGGTATCTGCATTTAGGTGTTTCAAAATCTTATATACATATACATTGGGTCTTATTTTATATAAATCATGTTCTAAATTAGAAACAAATTTATTCCATTATTCTCTGTCTTTTTCTGACTTCTCTTTTAGCTATGGCTCTTATTCTTTTATATTCTATTTCATCTTCTAATCTTTTACTGCTTAACCATTTGTGATGGGCTTCTTTTTTCTTTTTGATTATTTCTTTGATTGTATCATCCCAGATCTTCAGTTTTTTTCCTTTTATTGAAATTTTTGGTCTTTCCTAAGCCTTCATTTGCTGCTGCATTTAGTATCGTTTTTATATTAAGCCATTCTATTTCTTCATTTTGTTTTATCTAGATATTGGTTAATTCTTTGTTCATATAGCCATTGTACATTTGTGTCGTTCAATAGTCTAGTTTGATAAACAAATGTTTCAATTTTTCTTTCTGTTCTTGTTACTTGTAGCAATTTAGGTGGTAATCTCAATTTTATTTTAACAAGGAAGTGGGCACTGCTTATTTCATATCCTCTGTGAACTCTAACATCTAGTGAAAATTTTGATGTCTTTTCATTTAATATGAAGTAATCTAATATTGATTTCCACCCTCTTGCTGCCAAGTATATTTATGTATGTCTTTATGTTTATAGAAGGAATTCATTATTTTTAGGTCATTATGAAGTACAAAGTCAATCAATTTTTTACCATTCCTGTTTAGAGTATGTTCTCCATGTATTCCTATATTATTATTATTAATTTTCGTGTTTCCAATTCTTGCATTTAAGTCTCCTGCTAAAATTAGGTAATCATTTTTATTTATTTCATTATATATGTTTTTGTAGTAGCTGTTCTCTTCCTTCTTCTGGGGCATATAAACCAATTATTGTTAAATAGCCTCTACCTATTTTTATTCTAGCTTCTATTATTCTTTCATTCCATAATTTATAATGTTTTAACTGTTTTGAAAAGGAGTTATGAATCCAAATCATGACTCCTGCTTGTGCCCTTTGGTCTCTGTCGACTCCAATGTATATCACATTAAAATTTTCAGTTCTCATAGTTCCTTTTAATTTCGTTTTTGTTTCAGCGATTACTGCTATTTTAAAATTTCTTTCATTTAATAACTGGTCTAATTCTATTTCTTTATATGCTATTCCTCTTACATTTGTTTGCTATGTGTATTATATTTTGCAGTTTCCATTTTTGTTTTACCTTTTCCATTGCAGGGTCGTTTCCCATAGATTCAATCCGATTATCTTTTTCTGTCAGCTTACAAGTAGGATTATGTTCTCCATGTCAGGGGACTAGCCTGACGATGGAATAGTTCAGTGGTAGGGCTGCTACCTTAAGGCTTCTGAACTAGCCTTCTTCCGAATTTAAAACGGTATATTGAAGGGGAAAGAGTAGATTATAGAAGAATTATAGTAAGGTTTATAGAGCGGACATAGTTGTAAGGCCAGAAATGAAAAGACCCCATGGCCCTCGAGTACTCTAATAGCATAAGGGTCATAAAATAAGAAGAGTTGGCTGATAAGGCCTTATAGGAAAGATTAAAGTAAGTGGATCTTCCTCAAAGTAGAAGGAAGAGAGGATAGATCCAGCTAGGAGGTTCATGGGAGTGCCGCTTCCCTTACAATCAAGATGATTGCCCCTTATGGCCCTGTTGGTCCATGAGTCCTTATTCAGTATATTCGGACCACCCCACCATATATATATATATATATATATATACGCACGCGCATGCACACACACACACGGTGGGCTCCCCTATCCGCCACATTTAGTTCTGATTTGTTATGTGCTTAATATATAAATAAAATTTAAATAACATTTAAATTTAATTTAAATTTAAATAAAATAAATAAAATTTAAAACCAAAGGAAATTTTTGTTTTAAATTTTATTTATCAATGTCGAAGAGCAGTCATTTGCGCGAAAACTTTGGCCGCACACTATGATACGCAACAAGGGCTTCACTTGCTGCAATTTTATCGCTTTCACTATCACCATAAACGAACTGAATCCAGCAAAACAGACGCCGCATCTGAGACGTGCAAGTGTTGCCGACATGCATTTTTATTATTTTTCTGAATAAATCCCTGCAGATATCGATATTTAGTATCGAACAATGCGACTCCATGGTTATACAAATTAGTGGTATCCATGATATTGATATAGGATTAGAGATTATGCATAATAATTTGTGATTGACCAATATTAAAGTAAATCTATAATTTTTATTAAAAACGGGACAAATGGACATTTTTATTAAAACGACGGGACGGCCGGGAAATACGAAAAAAACAAAAAACGGTTCTGTCCCGTTCAAAATGGTACGTATGGTCAGACTATTAAAACGTTCAAATAGGACCACTTCGCAGAATATTATTGAATTTGAAGCGGAAAAAATAGAAATTTTTTCCGCAGTTCGCACAGTTACGCTGAATTTTTAAGAAGTAAGTTTTTTCTTCATCCGCACTGCAATCAGCGATGAATTTGAAGCGGAAAAAATTTCTATTTACATGAATACAGTAGCGGGTTTCTTAGCTTTATTGAAAGTATAAGGTTTCGTTTGCAATCTTTAGTTTCTGTAGAGTGAGGGTATCGCTGAGTACCAGTTTAGTTCCTGTGAAACGAGCTACCACCTGCAGCTGTAAGAAATTGAAGTGTTCTCTCTCTCTCTCTCTCTCTCCAGCAGGGATGGCTGCAGCTGTTTTGAATTAACACCGACGCAAGTAAGGATATCTCACCCGTGTATTATGTCTGCTATGTATGCGTGTTCTTCTAGAGCAGGGGTCGCCAAACTTCTTTGACCGTGGACCCCTTTAAGGGTTTCTTGATGTTTTATCGACCCCTCTATTTTACTATTACGTAATTATAATAGGACAAGCGAAAAAGACGCTTATGTGAGTTTTTAGATTGTTTATTTTATAGTTGCAGTGTTTATTGTATGTATAATATAGTATATATTATTATATTACTATCACTAGTAAAATCACTGGTATTACTAGTGATAGTAATAAACTACTGGTATTAATATCACCGTTATTACTACCGGCGCTGCTCAACTCTTCAACATATTGAAGTTTAGTTCGTGAATGAATAACCATTGAATTATAATACGTATGTTGATGAATTTTAGAACATTAACGCTCACTTGTATGTCGATGCGCAAAAAATAAGACCGGGATCGAATACGTGTAAGTATCAGTAAATGAAAACCGCGCATGTGTTACAATCTCTCTCCTGCCGCGCCGGCCGGGCAGGAACCACAACATCCATTCATTGGTAAATATGCCATTTGGCCTACTTGATTGGCCTCCGTAACTATTTTCATGGCCTTGCTCCATCTTACAGGTCCTATTCATGTCACTGTTCCCACGATTCACTTTTAATTGCGTTGTCAATCAGGATGGAGGTAATCGAAGTTTACCGTATTAAATATTGCCCGCACAATGATGTCTTATATTTTTCTGTCGACCCCCAATCGACCCCTGAGCACGAATCTACCCCTAACAATGTTATATCGATCCCTGGGGGTCGATATCGACCACTTTGGCGACCACTGTTCTAGAGCAGTGGTTCTCAACTGGTGTTCCCCGGAACACCAGTGTTCCAGGGAAGGTAAATAGGTGTTCCGTGAGAAATTCTGGAATTTGTAATTTTTCAATTAGTTTGTCACCACAAATTATTTAATGATGGTTTAATTGATGTTAATTAATTATTAATCAAGAATTAATTAGCAATTATTGATTCATAATATAAAAAAAATCAGCTAAATTGCCAATTAATTATTAATTTATACATTAGAAATTAACCAAGGTGTTCCACGAAAATTTCAGAATTTGTGAAGTGTTCTATAGTCGAAAAAAGTTTGAGAAACACTGTTCTAGAGTCTAGACGATTTCGTGATCTGTGAAGGAAAGACGCACCTGTTTGGGGGTAGGGAACCCCTCGAATACCGCTGAAAGGTCCTCTTTGGAGCTATTGCAAACATTTAAAGAATACTGGACTGAAAAATTTGGAATGATTAAGAAAGATAAATTATGCATTTTATGTTCTGAATCAGTTGTTTGTAAGACTTCTGTAAAGAGACATTTTGAAACTGTTCATAACAAATTAAGTAACAAAAGTGAGCAAGAACAGAGCGAATTAATATCTCCTGAACTGAGCAAGACAATAAATCAGTCCGATACTTTGATGAAATTTATTTCAGGCAGGCCTGGTTCCAACTTTGTTGCTGCTAGTTTTGAGATTTTAAAAGTTATTGCCCAACATGGATAACCACTCAGTGATGGGAGTATATTAGAGAAACATGGCTAGAATGTGCTTCTTTCCTTTTTACAATCTTTCAGAAAAGGTAAAAATTATTCAGCGCATTAAAGAATTGTCTGTCAGTATAAAAACAATTAAGGATAGAATATTTAAGAACAGAATACAGCAGAACAATTAAAAGATTTGGCTTCATGTAAGTTCTTTTCTATTTGGGTTGATGAGAGCACAGACATTACATCATCAGCTAGGCTGGCAAGCTTTGCTAGATTTTGTAGGGATGACGAAGTATGCGAAGAGAGGATTAACCTTGTACCACTACCTAAGAGTACCAGTGGGGTTAAAATATGTAAAGCAGTTACAAACGAATTATCTATTCGGCAAATTGATAGTTCAAAAGTGGTATCCATCACAACAGATGGTGCGCCCAGCATGATTAGTAAGGAAGCAGGATTTGTAAATCTCTTTGCAAAACATGTCAGTCATCCACTGATAGTATTCATTGCATCCTACATGAGCAGAATTTACATGCAAACGCTGCCCTAAAGGAACTTCAAGAAGTGATGCAAACATTAACCAAGGTTGTTAATTACATTTCTGCACGTGCTTTGAATAAAAGATAATTTCAGAATCCATTGAATGAGGTGCATTGGGTGTACAAAGGACTAATATACAACAATGTTCGTAGGCTTGGTCGAGGTCTTTTTAATAGGAAAGAAATATTATTATGAAAAAAAAAACTATTCAGTATTAGAATTAAGCTTATCAAAACATACCAGCAGTGATTATTAAAATTGCAATTATCAATTGTTATGTTTAAGTTAAAAAATAAGTAACTTACATTCCTTTACAGAATGGGAACATCTTGGTGCCATCTTGGTGCCAAATATATTAACATATATTTACAGAACACAAACACAAGTCTGAAAATGCAGTTGACTCTTTCATTACAGGTTGCTGGGGCTAACATATATTCACAGCACAAAAAACACACAAAACATAGGGGTTGAAAGATATTTCTGTAAATGACCAGAAAATATAGTTGACACATCATTTAGATTGCCAGCTGTTTGGTTCTGTTCGTTTTCTTGGAGATAACTCATTAATTTCCAGTCTTAGTTTTCAGTTGTGTTTTCAGACTATGGAACTATAGTTACTCATTTTGTATACAACTAATCACAACGTGTATTAGATGACATTCATAAAGTATAATTTCCCACATTTTATTTCCCATGCTTCTGTAGCTTTCTGATTACCGACATCATGGAAGAAAAGTAAACTCAGTGCTTGCCTTTCTGTTAATCTCATTTATTTCCAGTATTAGTCTGTAGTTTAGTCTGTTTGTATTAATCACAACCTGTAATATAGGAGTTGCGGTATTGTTCAAGAGGTATAATTTTCCCACGGTTGGATGTTTCTCAAATACTTACATATGACTAAGTGATTAGCATTCACATGATTGTGATGACACATATCCTAAAATTATTCATTCCTGATTAAGGATTTTATACACTTATTGTTTTCAAGTAGATGGCTTGTTTGTTTGTTTACATTTTGTGTAGCTAGGAAAGTGGAATTTATTTCAAATAAATATTAGCTCTGTAATATATATACTTTATTAATTTCTATGTTACCTTTTATTTGACTGTAATATTATTAACAAATAATTGTATTTACTGAATCTAACATACAGATTCAGTAAATAGACTGAAAAAGACAGTAATTTTTTTCTTATTCTTTTGATTTCACATTTGCGCTGATGTTCAAATTGTATGATTTCCTACTGGTGTTTACGTATAATGCACGTCATTTGTCTCCATGTGACATTTCAACACAAGTTGTACCATGGTTTTTACATAGTTCAACTCTGTAAAACTCATTTCCGTTAGTCCCAATTGACTGTTGTCCTCTCAGCCTGACATTTATTGCACAGTAGGGATATTTATATATATATATTTTAACACAATTATTATATTAGATATTCTTTCCAATACAAATAAATAATTATTTATTTTTATTTCAAATGAAAATTAGCTCAGAAAGAAAGAAAGTAAAAAAAATGTTTACCCTCAAATAAATATTTATGATCACAGCAAACAAGAAATTCATCAGGTCTTTCAAAGTTTTTAAATTCATGCAAATATTGTTTTCATCATTTCGTATCATTTAAATGAAGAATGGGTCTAGCTATTAAGTTTGTTAATGTTTTTTTTTATTTTCTCTTCCAATGACGTGTATTATTTGATATACGCATGTTGATTCACTTGTTATCTGCATGCTACAATACCTTTTTATTTTTTTCCCCACTTTTCAGGTGAAATATTCTCCACTGAAATTCTGCCTATTAATTTAATATCTATTTCCTTTTGCTTCCAAGAGTTGACACAGTTTCACTGAGTGGATTTTAAAAAAAAAAAAGTCTCTGGTCAGTTTGTGGCATGAAATTTTATGAGAAAAAAAAATGTTATGGTCTTACTTAAATTTGTATAACACATCAACGACACCCAATTTGTTGATTTAAATTTACACATTTTATTTGAATGAAATATTATTTACAAATTGTATTTACTGAATCTAACATACAGAAAATAAATAAAGTGGAAAATACAATCTATTTTTTTGTTCCTTAATCTTATTGTTAAATTTGCACAGTTGTTCAAAGGTTCTTCCCATGATTGTGGAATTGCCATCATGTGGCTTTTGACAATGTGACTCTCATCGGAAAGTTAATTTTCATTTAGTGATGGATGGGAATTTATACTGTAGTAAAATTAAAGGTTGCATATTTATTTTTTTCAAACCAATACATATACTTCTGAGAATTATTAAAAGCACAGAATCTTTCGTTATGTTTCCAAAAGCATTTAAAAGTACGCGTTATGTTTTCACGTTTTGAGCATCCAATTTCATTTAAATCAAGAACAGGCCTCCCTATTAACCTCATTAATGTTTATGATTTTTCTCTTCCTTTGGCAAGTAATATTTGATATTTGCATGTTGATTCTATCATCAAATTTCTTAGTTTGTCCAGAGATGCTGAACCAATTTCCCACTTCAGCTGATGGTTATATTTTATTGACCAAGACTTCTGTCTTTTAACTCTTTCAGGTAATTCTTTCCGACTACAAGGTGAGATTTTGTCAATGCATATCTTACACTAATTCCATCAGAAATACAAATTTCTTTAGGAAATAAATTTGAACTCTTATTCAAAAGAAATTCTGCATCAATTATAGTAATGATAACTGAAAATTTGTATTTTTCACCAACTGTAGATTTTGTATATTTGTTTTCCTTCATTCTTCTTTTTACATTACTTTATTTGGCACACAAATAAATAGCTATTTATTATTATTATTATTATTATTATTTCACTCATTATTAGCTCTAATTTTATATTTTATGTTAACTTTCTGTTACAAAATTCTAAACAATTAGAACTTTTCACAAATAAACTTTCAAAGAATTTTGTGGCTCACCAGTTGTTTTTACATTACCAAACACAAAACACCACAACACAAAACAGCAGCTGCAGTGGATGAACGATTACCTTAAGCCCAAATTCACTCGACTCTATGGTAATTTCTTATAGTACTGTTTACACTTACCATGCCCTCCCCCGACCGTTCCTTCAAAAATGAACCTTTTGCACAGATGACTCAACAACATGTTTTCGCATGCTGTTGGATATACTGTTGGTGTGTTTTTATCTTACTTTGTGTGGGAAAAGGTAAAATTGGTATTTGTGTTATCTGGTGAGTACAAATATTTTTTCTATACCAAACTTTAAGAGTTTAAGTGATGTTTTTGGGTTAATTATCTGCTGTCTTTCTGTAAAACAACCAAATTCTAACAGTTCGGATTTTCGATTATGTGAACGAATTGTTTTCAGATAACTCAAACAATGTCAATAGGTAGCATTACACAATTTCTAAAATAATCAATGCATGGATATTAGTTTTCAACACTTTTTCCCTGTCCTGGCATTAATTTCACAGTTATGATTTTTTTTAAATAATTAAACAGAATTGCATTAAGATATAAAGTTGTGGATGTAAATATCAATTTCTAATCAGAATAACTGAGTAAAAAATTCACTGTGGAAAAACACAACAACAAAAGCACACATCTTTGTTCATTTAAGTTTGCAAATTCATATTTTATTTTGCTTAAATACTATTTACAAGTATATTCACAGAGAAAAAATCGAAACGTGTAATTACCTAAAATATTTCACATTATTTAGTTTGCACTCTTAACATTTTCCAAAGAGTTCAATAAAGAAAATTTTTGTTACTCACTGTTTCTTGGTTACATAACATAAAAATAGCTGGTCATGGAAAAGAGTTTTTAAAACAGATACCATGGTAACCACACTTCCATACATTTGATATTGTGTCAGTCTGGAAATGACACCATGCCTCCCTAAACATTCTGTGTATTCTTTTGTCACACAGAATACACAAACAGTTTTTGTAAAATGTTTGTAAATGTTTTATCCAATTCGATAAAGAATCTTTATCAACTTGGATAAAATCTTGAAAGTCTAATATTACCATTGATGAATTTAAATGATTAGCGATAATTTTCTCCATGATACGAATAGTTGGTAATTCAGTTTCCAAAAATAGTAAATGATTATCAATGTCGTACATTTTTGGAAAACATCTGTCAGTTTCTTCACGACTAATAGAAAAACGTTTACTTCCATCAGCTCCTGTATCATCAAGTATTAGAACCCCATCTTGGCATTTCAGAATATAACACTCACCGAGGTCCATTTCATAGTCAACTCTTCTTTGCAAGTATCCCAGGATAGCAGACCACTTCCTGCATAACTTTTCCGAAGTGGTCATGGATAAATACATCACAATGTACATGTCTTCTAAAATAATAATCGGTTTCCATCCTTTTAGAGCTGGGTAAAGGGTTTTGTCTCGTGCTACTTTCCTGAAGAAAGAAAATTTCAATGACTTTTGTGGCTCACCCATTATTTTACTTTACTTTTCTGGACACAAAACACCACAACACAATATGATAGCTGCACTGGATGAACGAATTGCCATAACTGCAAAGACACTTGACTCATTTGTGTTTCCTTATAGTACTGTTTACCTAACCCTTAACCCTGCCCACCCCTTCCAAAATGAAACTTTTGCACAGATGATTCACAGATATGTTTCTACATGCTGTTGGATGTGATGTTGATGTGAGATTATCTTACTTTGACACATCGTATGGAAAATCTTATCTCTGTAGCTCAAAGGGTATTCTATATTATTTGTCCTTATTATGTTAAGTAATTTATCCTCAAAAAGTGTTTTTGATGTTAGACCATATGACCAGTTCTCTCACTCATATGTCCAAAATAGTTGGAATGGGAAAAAAATAGCATTAGGTGGTGGAAGTGAAAAGGTAGTCAAGAGGGTGACAGAGGTCTTCTCTGCAATGCTCTCCACCCCTCCCCCTAACCCCATCATCCCCCAATTCCCCCCCCCCCCCTCCTCCAGAAAATGTCTGCTCAGACTAATGGAGATGATCAAGCTCATCATTTGCAGATATCTTTTAATGATATCACCTCCAACTGATACTGATAACTTTGGAGGGGGGATAATCTCCAAGTGATACCGATAATTGCAGAGCAAAAAACAAAAAGAAAGAAACGCTTCCCTGCAATGCTCCCCCACCTAAACCCATATCCCTCTCTCCTCCAGAAAATGTCTGCTCAGCCTAGTGGAGATGAAAGCTCCTCATTTGTAGATATCTTTTAGTGATGTCACTTCGAACTGATATTGATAACTTTGGATGAAAAAAAACGTGTTTTTTTTCTGAAAAGAGAACAGAAAACTAAGAACGGAAATTAATGAGTCATCTCCAAGAAAACGAACAGAACCAAACGGGTGGTAATCTAAATGATACGTCAACTATATTTTCTGGTTATTTACAGAAATATCTTTCAACTTTTATGTTTTGTGTGTTTTTGTGCTGTGAATATGTCAGCCCCAGTAACCTATAATGAAAAAGTGAACTGCATTTTCAGACTTGTGTTTGTGTTTTGTGCTGTGAATATATGTTAAAAATCAACTGGAATATTCAGAAAACCTAGATAGCATCAAGATGTTCCCATTCTGTAAAGAAATATAAGTTATTTTTTTTTTAAACTTAAACATAAGAATTGATAATTGTAATTTCAATAATCACTGCTACTGGTATGTTTTGGTAAGCTTAATTCTAATACTGAATAGTTTTTATTCATAAGAATAATCATAGGGTACATATTAGAGTATCAACATGGATACATCTGCGACTTTTCATGTTTAATGTGTGTGTGTGTGTGTGTGTGTGTGTGTGTGTGTGTGTGTGTGTGTGTGTGTGTGTGTGTGTGTGTGTGTGTGTGTGTGTGTGTGTGTGTGTGTGTGTGTGTGTGTGTGTGTGTGTGAGGGATATCAGCATATAATTAAATTATTCAGAAAAGCCTAATAACTGCTGCCATCACGACCCTACTCTGAGAATTCCCACCCATTATCAGGAAAGAAATATCCCAAAATGTATTTGAAAATTAGTACAGTAATCCATAGATAACCAAAGACAAAACATGACGCATAGATAGACTTATGTGTTCGTCAGACATTTTTGTAATAGATTTCACTCTTTGATATGCACATAAATGATTAAGAAAATAACTATTTATTAACTTAAAAGCTAATATTTCGCTGGTATTATATCCAGCATCTTCAGAGCACACGACACAAAGTTTGTTACAAATGCAAAACAACCACAAACTGGTGTAACAGTGGGGCTAGTAATAGTAATTGCAGCGTGCAACACAAGACTAAAGTCCTAATATGGCACCATCTAGGTTTAAAAAAAAAAATTCAAAGTTTTGAAATAATAGTCCAAATGATAGTCTTAGAAAGTTTGAAAAAATGAAATAAAATAAAAATAATAAATATTAATTTGGTCTTAAGATGACTGTCTCCCAAATCTTTGGTAGATTTATACAGCCATACTTGTTAAGATTTGGAGTATGTTTTAAGGCTTCTGTTGATTTCAGGAACAACCTCACTAACTTGTAGAAGCTTCTGTGCAGTACGTTTGTTTTTCCAATTGATCCTCTGTGCAGGGGTATCCAAAGCATGGTCTGCCAGGCCCGACTTGCCATAGAGAAAGTGTCGGATATATTTTTTGTGTTCACTAAGGCGGATGTCCACAGTTCTTCCTGTTTGTCTATAGTAGGCTTGATGGCAAGAACAGGGCACTTCATAGACTCCTGGATGTGATAAAGGAGTGCATTTGTCCTTAGGTGAACGGTGAGAGTTGCTAATTTTACATGAGGTTTAAATACTGTGTGTAGTTGGTGTTTGTTAAAGCTCCCTAGATATCTTTTCAGATGTGCCTTTAATGTATGGGATAGTGATAGTTTTGTTGTAGTCTTCTGTGGTAGATGGAGGGGATTTATGGGTAGCATTTAGTATGTTATCTATCTTATGGGAATTATAACTGTTGGTTAAGAAGGTGTGGCGCAGGTGAGAAAGTTCAGCAGTGAGAGCAATGTCATTGGAACAGATTGCTCTAGCTCTATGGGTTAGTGTTTTTAAGATACCATTTTGTTGAGAAGGGTGATGGTGTGATTGTTTGTGTAAATATTTCCCTGTATGTGTTGGTTTTCTATAAACCAAAAATGATAAGGAACCTTCTGGAAGACGTGTGATCAGTGTGTCCAGGAACGGTAGGCTGTCATTGGCTTCTAGTTCCATTGTAAAGTGGATTTTAGGGTGCTGGCTATTTAGATGCACTAAAAATGTATTCAATGTGTCTGGGCCACGTGGCCAAATAGCAAACACATCATCAACACCCATAGAGCTAAAGCAATCTGTTCCAATGACATTGCTCTCACTGCTGATCTTTCTCACCTACGACACACCTTCTTAACCAACGGTTATAATCCCCATATAATAGATAACATACTAAATGCTACCCAGAAATCCCCTCTATCTACCACAGAAGACTACAACAAAACCATCACCATCCCATACATTAAAGGCACATCTGAAAAGATATCTAGGGTGCTTAACAAACACCAACTATGCACAGTATTTAAACCTTACATAAAATTAGCAACTGTCATCCATTCACCTAAGGACAAATGCACTCCTTTATCACATCCAGGAGTCTATGAATTGCCCTGTTCTTGCCATCAAGCCAACTATGGACAGACAGGAAGAACTATGGACATCCACCTCAGTGAACACAAAAAATTTATCCGACCATGCTTTGGATATCCCAGCACACAGGATCAATTGGAAAGAAACAAATGAACAGAAGCTTCTACAAGTCAGAGAGGTTGTTCCTGGAAAAAACAGAAGCCTTAAAACATACTCCAAACTTTAACAAGTATGGCTCTATAAATCTACCAAAGATTTGGGAGACAGTCATCTTAAGACCAAATTAATATTTATTACTTTTATTTTATTCATTTTTTCAAACTTTCTAAGACTATCTTTGCACTATTATTTCAAAACTTTGAATTTTTTTAAAACCTAGATGGCGCCATATTAGGACTTTAGTCTTGTGTTGCATGCTGCAATTACTATTACTAGCCCCACTGTTACACTGGATTGTGGTTGTTTTGCATTTGTAACAAACTTTGTGTTGTGTGCTCTGAAGATGCTGGATATAATACCAGCGAAAAATATTAGCTTTTAAGTTAATAAATAGTTATTTTCTTAATCATCTGTGTTCATATCAAACTGTGAAATCTATTACAAAACATGATGACAATGACGGATGTGCGTCACCCTGGGAAAATGCCAAGATATCTTATATCAAAAATATCGCCCACAATACCTAGGCAAACCAACTGTGATATCACAGAGAGACATATGTTCTGCAGAAATTTCCAAACACAAAACGTCACTATTCCTTACCTCTAAACACACCCACAAATCTTGAGTGAACCAAACACACCATGTGATGTCCCTGGCAGATGAGGGCCCCCAGCAAAATTCCAAACATTTCCAAACTTTATCTTATCACTATCCATCACCAATAATGCCATATGCAAACCATTTACTTATCTACAACTCATAACAACACATATCCAGGACACTGACATGGCTTTCCCCATTCACCCTACCCCTATTTGGTTCATAGTGTCCCAACAATCACGACACGAATGCTTATCCACTAATATATCTTACTTTTCCATTCAAAACAATAACGCCACTTATTTTCAACTAACAAATTATGTCACTTATCTACATCTGATAATAACAAACATTTACGTCACGATTCCTTATCTTATCTTGATCTGGTCAGAAGTATCCCACCAATCACGACACGATTCCTTATCCACTAATATATCTTCCTTTCCATTCAAAACAATAACGTCACTCATTTACAACTTACAACTAACAAATTACATCATTTATCTACATCTCATAACAACACACACCCACGTCACGATTCCTTATCTTATCTTGATGTTATCAGAAGTGCCCCACCAATCATATCACGAATCCTTATCTCTACCATCACCCATAATTCCATACACGAACCAAAACACAAGAATTGAAGCCATTGACTCATATACCCCAAGTAAATTCCAAACTCATGACGTCACACACAATGACGCCATCATCTCAACAACCAATCACGTCACGATTCCTTATCTTATCTTGATCTGGTCCGAAGCACCTACCATACTACTGAGCGATAAGAGATGGGCATAACAGAGAGAAGTGCGGAAAAAGACGTACTAAGAACTTGGAATGCTATTCCCGAAGCTTTTGTATGTTTAAAACCTTGGAGCAGCATTATTATCCATTTTTGCATCTACATATTCTTGTGAATCATTGTTCTCGGTGATTTATTTTATTTATTCTTATGGCAAAAAGAATACAGAACAAGTACAGGTCAATGTCCAGTATGGAAAGCCAATCGAAGGCCTCATCTGTCACCTTGTAGATGTCCTGTAGGCCACCATCATGAAAATGGCTCCTTGGGCAGTCGTACACAATATGAGTAATCGTATGAGTCATGGGAGAACAATCACAATAAGAGTGATCTAACAGCCCCCATTTATGAAGAAGGTAGCCACACTTGCCCTGACTAGTTCTGATCCTGTTGATTGATGATCAAATTTTCCCAGGAAGATTTGGTCATCAATCTGATGACCAAATTCATCAAGCTCTGTAGCCTGGTTTTGCTCTTCCCAGGAAGAGCAAAACCAGGCTGCAGAGCACAGGCATCTTCTACCAGGAAGCCGTTTGTTGGGAGATTGGTGGACCAGTATTCTCTCCACATGTCAGTTGTTGATGGCAGGGAAGCTGAAGAGAGTTCGTCCATGAACCAGAGAGGCGTTCTAGATTTTAGGTGAAGACTATGTGAATTTATGAAAGTCTGGTGCAAGGGCAGGAATGGGTTGCTCATTACTTTATTAAATTCTTTAATCGAGGCTGATCTTCTCCCTATGTTTGGTGGAGCAATGTTAGATAGGAAAGGCAGCCAGGAGAGAGGGGTGCTTCTCACTGTCCCACTAATTGTGCGCATGATAGAGTTTAGCTTGGTGTCTATTAATGTTAATGTGTGCACTTCTTTCCCAGATACTGGCACAATATTCTGCTGCAGATTATGCGAGGGCTAGTGAAGACGACCTTATGACTTCTGCACCACAACCCTAGGTTGTTCCAGCAAGCCTTGAAATAATATTGTTTCTCGTTTCAATTTTATTGGAGCGGTGATGATGTGCCTTTTATAGGTTAGGCTTCTGTCCAGGCTCACTCCAAGGTATTTCGGGTGAGGCTCATGTCGTACCATTTTTCCACAGAAAGAAAGGTTGAGGTGTCGATTCGCCTCAGCATTGTTCAGGTGAAATACTGTGGACACTGTTTTTGTTGGATTTGGCTACAAGTACCACTTCTTGAAGTACTCTCAGGATGTTAAGGTATGTGTTCAAGGTTGAATCGTAAAGGTTACGAAATATAAACCTGATATAAATTATCTATCATTAGTAGGCTGACCATACCTAACGTATTGAACGGAACAGTACGGTTTTTTTTTTCATGTTTCTCAGTCCCGTCATTTTAATAAAAATATCAATTTTGTCCCGTTTTTAATAAAAACTATAAATATACTTTAATATTGGTCAATCATAAATTATTCATAACGTATAATCGTATATCAGTATCATGGATACCAGTAATTTGTATAACCATGGATTCGCATTGTTCGATACTACGAGGGTGGCCTGAAAAATTCTCGGCCTCGACCATAGATGGCAATACTATCGTCAAGATTTTTTTTTCTAGGTTGGTACATCTATCATAAGCGTCCATATGAAATTGCAACTCATTCTATTACGTAGTTTATGTTTTATACGCCTGTCTGAAGCAAAAGTGTTGTCTGTATCGCTTGAAATGGATAAAATTGAGAAACGTGGGGTTATAAAATTCTTTGTAAAAGAAGGTTTAACGCCAAAATAAATTCATTCGAAGTTAATAAAAGTTTATGGCACTGTTCTTCGTTTTTGACAATTAAGAAATGGGCTGCCGAGTTTAAACGTGGCCGTACCAGCCTTGAAGATGATCCACATCAAGGACGTTAAAAAAGTGTAACAATACTAGAAATCATTGATCAAGTGCACGATATGGTATTGGATGACTGGCGAGTCAAAGTGCGTGAAATTGCTGAGACTATAGGCATTTCAAAAGAACGTGTAGAATATATTTTGCATGAACTGCAAATGCAACGGATAAAGGATTAAACTAAATTTATTATAATCTAACCAAGTGGGAAAAAACTTCCAAATTGCAAATGAAAAAGCTTTGCGTAAGATGCCGCGCTTGCTCACAGTATATCAAAAACGCACTCGCATGAAAATCTCTGAACAGTGCTTGGAACGTTTTAACAATAAAAATGATTTTGTGCATCGACTTATTACTAAGGATGAGACTTGGATTCACCATTACACACCAGAACCAAACAGCAGACAAAACAGTAGACAGAAGGATGTTGTTCAGTGGCAAAGAAGACGAAGTCGGTTCCATCAGCAGGAAAGGTCATGGCATCGGTGTTTTGGGATGCTAAAGGCATTTTGTTTATTAATTATCATGAAAAGGGTAAAACAATAACTGGGGAATATTTCGTTCTTTTAACCAGACTAGACGAAAACATTCGTGAGAAAAGACTCGGTTTGCAGAAGAAAAAAATCATTTTCATCAGGACAATGCACCTGCGCGCAAAGGTGTTTTTGGCAATAGGAAAATTAAGGGATCTCCACTATGAATAGTTAGAACATCCACCCTATTCCACAGATTTGAAAAAGCTTTGCGATTTCTCTCTCTTCCCAAAACTAAAACTCTCCTTCGCTGGTCAGCATTTTTCTTCGAATCAAGAGGTGATTGCAGCTGTAGAGGGGTATTTTGCAGATCTTACTGAGAACCAATACAGGGACGGGATAATGGCGCTGCAGCATCGCTGAAATAAATGGATTAGTATTAAGAGAGATTATGTTGAAATATAAAAATAATTTTGAAATTATAAATTCGTTTTTTCATTGTTAGGCCGAGAACTTTTCAGAACACCCTGGTAAATATCGATATCTGAGTGATTTATTCAGAGAAAATGAAAAATGGTTGGCAACACTCGCGCGGCCCTTGTTCTGTTGTAGCATTAGTTTTTGTTTGCCTGTATGCTAACCAGTGACTTTGTTATTCAATGCTCGTGGTTTGAATTTCATATTTTTTAAAGTTTTTAGCGTTACTTTTTAAAGCTTTAAGTTTATCCTTAGTGGCAAAGAGGCGAAACTGCAGTTTTAATGACGATCTCCAGAAAGAATTCAAATTTATTTAACTGGACAAGCTGTGTACAAGTGATGGAACAAAAGTACAGATTTTTTTCTGAAATTAGCGTAAAACGCTTAGCTTTCAACACTTTTGTAATACTGTAGTTTATTCTTTGTCTTCCAGGAAGTACAGCACCTGCTGAGAGAATATTTTCTCTTATGAACAGTATGTGGTCAAAGGAGAAATCTAGATTAAGTGTTGAGACAATGAGGGCGATTTCAGTGGTGGATTAAGGATAGTTGGGGCCCCTAGGCAAATTATATTTGGGTGGGGGGGGGGAAAAAAATAATAAATAAATAAATAAAAGTTAGGTGGCAAATAAATGAACTTTTGTACTTTTGAATTTTTTGAACTGTTGGATTTTTCTGCCTGTTAAAGGATGATAAATAATGAAACTTTTTATTTATTATTATTTTTTTTAATTTTTATCAGTTTTTTTTTTTTTACAATTTTACAAAGTTTGTTTTACTTGCACTACACTCAAATAATGAAAACACGAAAAGTTACACACTAAAAAGTTATTTTTGAAACAAACACCTTTCTTACACGATTCAATAACAAATGAAGTTAAGGAGCAACCAGGCGAAACTTCCTATCTCGGCAATGCAATCAGTTTTCGTGACCTCGAAGCTATCAACAGTGCCGTGCGCCGACATTGGTATTGCGGTATTATTTAAAGCGTAGATAGCTGTTCAAAATACATATTAAAACGTAATAATTATTTAGAAAAAAAATTTCGCTTAAAATAATCAAGATTTTTATGATGTTTACTGAAAATATTAATCTATTTTAAAACACTATACGAAAATGTCTTGGCTTGGGGGACCCCAGACACGTGCCTCATGGCCTTAATGGGTAATCCGCCACTGGCGATGTTAGTTGTAAGACAAAATTGTGTCATGGAGTGGGAGAAGTTTTATGATAAGATGTTGAAAGACCAACATTTGCTGCGTAAGATCACTTCATCGGAGAAATATTCGTGGTACGATAGTGGTGAAAGACAGTCATCTTCTACGTCTACCTAAATTTTTGTATGGGTTCTGTCACTGAAGAATAATGGTAAGCTCAATATATTTATGTAATAAAACTTTTTTAATCGTCTTACTTTTTCATGAATACAGATTATTATTACATAATCGCCGTCCCGTTTTTGTCTCAAGGAAATATGGCCAGCCTAGCCATTAGTGATGCAGCAACAGAAGTCTCATTGATAAATAAATAAAATGTCCACTATTTTTCCTTCTCTAGTTTTGATTTGATGTTTTCTGCTAAAAATGGTAAAGATTACCTTCTGTTATATTATGTAGGTAAAATAACAATTTATTTCATCTGTAATTCTTAAGGGATTAAAAATTAATAAAAGTATATCTTTAATTTTATTTTCTTTTATTGTGCATTTCTTTTATTTAGGCAAGTGAAACGATTATCAGATTGTGCACTGCTGTATATCGGAAAAACTTGAAAAACCTTATGTCTGATTGATCTTTATATATATATATATATATATATATATATATATATATATATATATATATATATATATATACACAAAAAAAAAAAAAAATCAGAATTATTCTGATTTTTTTTTTAATTATTTTTTTTTTTTGATTTGCTGATGTTAAAAATTGCGTCTTTAAATTGTGCGGCTTTATGTGGCAGCTAGAATTACACTTAAATGCAAATAAAAAATATTCACGCTACCAACAAGATAGAAGTACAATAAACTTTTAAGTAAAAGTTCCGTCACTAATTTTTACATTCTTTCAATCTTACATGAATTACAATATTCTTTAATATTACCTCTCTAGTGTGATTTTTGATTATTTGAAAAGGTTTTCCCAATACTTAAAAGACACCAAATAATAATATGTTCCTTAAAATTTCGGATGACAGGTGAGAAAATTTTGCATCAAAGATTTGGAGATTTTGGCACACACACACTTAAAAAAGTTGCTCACCCCCAGGGCCAACCTTCGCTATAAAGGGACCCGGGTGCAAGAAACCTTTTGGGGCCCTAAAATATTTTTCAAAGGTAAAAATTAAGGGATTCGAAATAAACGTATTGTAAAACCTCTTACCTGCAAATGATTTTGGCACAGTAAAACAAAAAAAAACACATTCGAAATATAACAGGTTAACATAACGTTTACTGAACACAAAACAAAAGTATTAAATAATTAAAATAAATATTTAACACAAACAAAAGTAACCTGGCTCGCCAACTAGCGCACAAAAACTATTTACAATTAATTATTGTTTAAAGTAATAAAAAAATAAATAGGTTTACTTAAATATGTGATTTTTTTTTTGCTATGTCATTAATCATTTCCGAAAAATTACAATTTTTGGCAATTTCCTTTTCGATGGTTAATATAGCAAGTGCATTTAAGCATTCTTCGCACATATTTGACCGAAGATAATTCTTTATCAATTTTAATTTGCTAAAAGAACGCTCTGCACTTGCTATAGTAAGTGGCAACGTAAAGAAAATTTTCAATACAGTTAGTACATTTGGAAATAGTTCATTATAACTATTATTTAATATATATATTGCAATATGTCTTGCGCGTTATTTACATTTTTTTGGTCAAAGATCAATTCTCGAGGTAACAAACCAATTTCCTAGATTAAGTCTTCATTTACATCTTTACTATAATATTTTACAAAATCCCTTGAGCGGTTTTCTAGTTCATTTTTTCTATTGTTTTTATATCAGTGATTAATTTAAAATAAAAAATAACATTGGGTATATTTTTAAATCTCTCATCTATTTGTACAATAACAGTATCAATCACAACGTTGAAAAAGTGACATCTAAATTCCTCTACCGGGTTTAGTAAAATTTCATCTTCTGCTAGTTCAGAAAATAATCTTTTTCTTTTTCGAATTCTTTTTTCAGGGAAGTCTTCGGAAATATTCAAGTTTCGTGCTATTATTTTTGTCTAAAAATGTGTTAAATTTTGATCTTAAATTTTGGATTTCATTTTTAATTTTATTCACTAAATTAAAAGCAGAGTCAAGAACAATTGTTTTTGCTTGAAATAGTTTGTTGATACTATTAATTTTTGACAATATTGTAAACCACACCGATAAGCTTAAAATAAATGGCATTTCTTGTAATGAATCTAGTAGACTTTTAGCTTCGGATACTCTTCTAAGGCATTATAAGTTTGTTTAAACAGTGTATACACTGCTTTGACTGCATCAATTTTGGCTTCCCATCGAGTATCACATAATGATTTAAGCGTAATATTTAAATGCTTTTGATAATTTCCCACCTTTTTGTAGATGCAGAAAATACGCAGTGTAAAAAAAAAAAAAATCAGCTAACGCCTTTAAACGTTGCAATATTCCGAAAATTTTTTGACAATATATACTACTGGAAGCAGCATCACAAATTATCGAATTAAAAGAATGCGATAAGCAAGGTACATAAATTGCATGAGGGTTTAAACTAATTATTCTAGATTGTACGCCATTATATGTTCCTTCATATTGCTACCGTTATCGTATGCTTGCCCTCTACAATTCATAATATCTAAATCAAGCTCATCTATTCTTTTTAAAAGCGAATTTGCTAGTCCTTCACCAGTCACATCAGTTACTTCAATAAATCATATAAATGACTCGTTTATAATTAATTTTTTGTCTACAAAATTTACATATCTAATAATTATTGAAGTTTGTTCCTTGTGAGAAATATCAGGAGTACAATCCATTTGGATACTGTAATATATGGCTGCTTTTATATCGTCTTTAATTTTATTAAGGACTTCATTACCTAATACAGCAATAATTTCCTCTCGAAATCTATGCGCCAAAATGATGCACAATTCTTTTTTTTTTCGTATTTTTAATTCTGTTTACATGATCCATTAGCACAGGATTATATTTACTTAATAATTCTATTAAACTTAAAAATTTTCCATTATTTGGCGTTCCTATTGTTTCATGGGATCATCGAAATAACAGATTATTACTTGCTAAAAATAGAATTACATCTAAAATTCTTTGGAATAGTAATTTTAGACGTTCCCTTTATTTATATTAATTTGATTTGTTCTGTCAACAGTCGAACATAAATTAAGCCTTTTTAGTACTTCTTGCCAAGCAATCAAATAATTAAAGTGACCAACAGAAAGCTCATAATCTCGAATTACAGATGACAGTTTCCTCCATTTATTAAAACCATATATAAATCGTGCTGATTGATCTTTTCCTCTTCTTTTGGAAAATAATACACAACAAAAGCAAAATACTGAGTCTTGAGCTTTTGAGTAAATTAACCAGCTGCGAAGCTGAGTTTCACCATTTGGCATTTTTTTTTAAATAGTACGATGTAGAAAATGATCCACCTTCAACATTCTTGACGAATACGTCTTGATGATGTTGTTTAGGTCCGGTTTTAACACAAAATAATCTAAATTTATCAGTTATAATATTTGGCCACAAACCTGGATCATTTATATTCGCTTGATCACCATCGTTATTATTGTTTTCTTCGTTATTTGCTGTATCCAAAACGTTTGTATAATCAGACGCGTCTTTTTCGATGAATCCCACAGTTTCTACATTTTCGTTGAAAAGTTGTGTAGCTTGTTTGGAGTTTTCTTCTTCAGTTGAAGTTTGAATCTCAACTGCTGAAGTCGTAGCAATTTCGTTGTCAGATTTATTTTGTAGCCATGAAAACAAATCTACTTGTGACTTTTTGAGATTTTGTTTTTCTTCTTTTTTCTTTTCTGCTGATTTCCTTTTTTGACACCCTGAGGAATACTTTCTTGGCATGGACATTATGGGTTAGGCTTTGCCTGTCGAATAAGTAAATAATATTAAATATTTTTATCCCATGAATTAACAAAAAGTTAAATATGTACATACTTTTTTACAATATTACAAAATTTTAGAAACAGTCATGGAATGTGTTTACTTTTTTCGTTTATTTACTTCAGTATATCAGTTTACCCTTATCTATCACTATTAACTAAGTTCAAATTAACGTAATTGAGAGCTAATCACGTGCAGACAACACTTCATAATCCTGAATATTGATAATACATTTCACATAGCTTTGAAAATAACTTACCGTATTTACTGGAATATAACTGGTCCTCGCATATAACTCGCACCCCCTGATTTTACTTTGCGAAAAAAAGAAATTGAAAAGTTTCGCGTAACCTCGCACAGAAAAAAAAAGTTTAATCACGTTCACCTCATGGCAATAGTGACTCGCTTCCCGTGGCAAACCACGCGCCTTCCATACTAGCCAATACGTCTGCAGACGCCAGTAAAAGCAGTTCATTTTATTGTATCACTGAATAAGGTACAAACATTTGCAGTCTGTGTAATATATTTCTCAACAAATAGTGCAATTAGAGACAGCTGGGATAAAAATGGCACTAACTACCCCCAAAACTATGCTATTTAGCTGCACTGGCAAACACTAAAAACTAGATGTGTGGGAGTCTGTCTGCTGATTGAAAATTGTCTGCTGACTTATGTTTGACTCGCGCGATCTTTTGTTGTTAACTGTTAACTTCTGTGGCTTGATGGATGTCAATCCCGTGGATTCTGATCCCGTCATCGGTATGAAAAAGACTTATTTTAAAGGTTAGCGAGCACTCGGCTCACCCTGATTAGGGCAATGCGGAAGCGCCTGAGCCGAAAGGTAGCGCAGCTTTCGGGCGCTTAGAAAACTCCTGAATGAGTTGCTTGGAATGAAAAGCTGCTTAGGTGAAAAAGTAGCGGTAGTGTTACGAAGTAATGTGGAAATATCTGGGATATCAGCATCGAGATGCAGGAGAGCATGTCATTGGGTGATCATGGAGAAGATGACTTGAGCATTCCTGAGGAATTTCTTAGTGTCGGCTTGGCTGGGGTTCATCTTGCTAAAGGCTATTAGCATCTCCCCTAGTGAGGCAGCAAGAATCTGTGCAGAATTTTCATTGTAATCTGTCGAGGCTACGGGTAAAATCCGCGGAGAGACCGCAGAAGCGTATGTTTTATCGGCGGGAACACTCCGCACTGTGACTGATAACCTGATAACCTGATATGGCTTGATGGATTACAGTCCCTTGGACTTCTATCCCTTAATCGGTATGGAATAGTCTTGTATTAAGTGTTAGCGAGCACCTGGCTCACCCTATTTAGGGTTGTACGGAGGTACCAGAATCGATAAGCAAAGCAGCTTTCGAGCGCTTATGTTTCCACCTATCGTGTTCGTCATAATTAGATGACTCTTGAATGAGTTGATTTGGATGAACAGCTGCTTTGGCAAAATAAGCAGCAGCACTGTTATGGAGGAAAGTGGAAATATCTGGAATATCGGCATCTCGATGTAAGAGAGTATTTCTTACAAACCACGGAGCGTTGAAGATCATACGGAGGCACTTGTTTTGTATAACTTGTAGTTTTTTGATGTTAGTGGCGGAAGTGTGACTCCAGGCCGGCGATCCGTAAGTTAACGATGGTCTGATAATTGTTTTGTAGATCCGTAGTTTGTTATCAGTACTGACTTGGCTTCTTCTATTGAGCAGAGAATAGAGTTGTACTATTGCAGAGTTTGCTTTTTTGCATGCATAAACTATGTGGGAGTTAAAGTTTAAACGGTTATCAAGTTGAATGCCTAGATATTTGGTGCTAGATCTCCATGGGATGGCTGTGTTAAAAAGTTTAACTTCTCCAACATGAGATGCTTGTCTTCTTGTGAAAAGAATGGCAGTGCTTTTATCGGCATTTACAGATATTCTCCATTTTTTGAACCAGTCTTCTAAATTTGTTGCTGCAGTTTGTAATCGCTGAGTAGCTATATTAGGCCTGAGAGATCTGCTGAGAATAGCCATGTCATCCGCATAACTAGCTATAGTGGTTAGTGATGTGCTAGGAACATCAGAAACAAAGATGTTAAAAAGAAGCGGTGAGAGCAGCGAACCTTGAGGGACACCAGCAGTGATTTTTTTCAGTGATGATCTAATTCCACGCAACTTAACCTGAATTTTACGGTCCTGTAGAAAGGAGTTAATAATTTTGGTAAGATAAAGAGGGATGTTGGCTGCAATTAATTTGTAGATGAGACCTTTGTGCCATACAGTATCGAAAGCTTTTGCAACATCAAGAAAGATAGCTCCTGTGTGCTGTTTCCAGTTAAAGCCTGTAGTGATGAACTCAGTCAGTCTGTGAATTTGCTGTGTAGTGCTATGTCCAGTACGGAAGCCAAATTGTTCTTTCGGAATTATGTGATTTTTATTCACCTCCTCATTAAGTCGGTTGAGAATGACTCTTTCTGCTATTTTTCCTAGGCATGATAGAAGACTGATGGGTCTATAGCTCTGTGGCATCTGAGGCGCTTTACCAGGCTTGAGAATAAGGAAAATATCGGCTTGTTTCCATCTTGAGGGGAAATAATGAATTCTCAGAATTGCATTGATAATCGCTACTAAATGCATGACAGCTTTGTGTGGGAGGGCTTTAATTGTTTTGTTGGTAATTTCGTCCGGGCCAGGGGCTTTTTTGTTTTTAAGCTTCCTAATAATTGAATAGACCTCTTTAGGTGAGGTGGGGCAGATATTTTCACAGCTACAAGATCGCCGAAGTACTGAACGTACCCTACGATGTATCTTTTCTATGAAGACTAGATCCGCTTGCGCATAATTAGGACGGCACTGAAGTTGCAGGGCTTGAACGAGCGCTTCCGCTTTTTCGTTATCTCTGTAAACAAGGCCTCTTTCTCCGTGAATGGGCTGGATGTTAGAGCGATCTGTACGGAGAGCTTTAGTCAACTTCCACAGAGAATTATCTTCAGTTTTGAGAGAACAGAGTTTTCTTTCCCATTGCTGGTTTCTGTGATCTTTTAAAGCGTAACGGACTAGGTTGGACGCTCTGTTTAGTTCTCGACGGTCTTGCGGAGATAGCGTGTTGTGATAGCGGCGTCTGAGCCTGTTTTTGTTCCTTATCAGAGCAAGGATTTCTGCAGGAAGTAGGTTGACTTGAGCTGGGGTAGAAGTAGAGCAAGCTGCGGATAAGCCAGCCTGTATTTTAGATTCAAGATTGTTGACTGCCGCGTCAATTTCTTCACGGGTGGAAATAGTCGGTACTGAGTCTATGATAGTGTTCATTTTAGTCTTGAATTTTGCAAAGTTTGTGTGGGAATGGCTGGGAATGAGCTCAGGCTCCTCCCCTAAACTTAAGAGTACTGGATTGTGATCTGAGCTTAGCTCGTCAACTACTTGAAGTCGGAAATGATGAGAAATATTGTTAAAAATAGCAATATCTAAAACATCAGGTCTGCCGATCGCTCCGTAGTGTGTTGGCTCAATCGGGCCTGCAATAACGATATTTCTCTTCAAGGAAAAGTTATAGAGGATCATTCCGTTGTTATTAAAACTTTTGCTGTTCCATAAAGGATGCTTGGAATTGAGGTCTCCAGCTACAATTACTGCTTCATTTGTATCTAGTAGCTGAGAGAGATCAGAGGGGAGTAGAGGTTTGCCAGGGGGGTTGTATACAGAAAAAATCTTTAAGCTGCCTGCATTGTTGGTAAGAATTTCTATGCCCGTCTCCTCGAGGTTAGATGTAGTAATCTTCTTAGTCTCATTATAGCGAATGTTTCTTCTGACAAAGATGGCAGTGCCTCCACCTCTGGCATTAAGTCTGTCATTTCTAAGTAACGAGTAGTTTCTGAGTTTGGGATTATCGCAGGGACGTAGGTGTGTTTCGTTAATGAGGAGAATATCAATTTGTAAATGATCTGTAAGCTCCTGTAATTCCAAAATTTTGCTGTTGAGACCGTTTGCGTTCCAGAATATTATCTGCATAGAATTTGATGTTAAAGCCGGATTAGTCATTAATCATGGAGAAGATGACTTGAGTATTCCGAAGGAATTTGTTGGTGTCGGCCTGGCTTGGATTTGTTTTGCTGAAGGCCATTAGCATCTCCCCAAGTGAGGCAGCGAGTATTGCTGAAGAATTTGGACTGCTAGTTGTAGGGAGTACCTTAGTGTTACTCGAGGAAACCACAGAAGCATAGGATTTGTCTGGTGTAACTTTCCGCCCTTGGAATTCAGGCACGGATCTCATAATATTTGTCTGAGTGGGCTGAGTTAATTCCTGTCTAGGCTTTTGAAGGTTGGATGGGTGGAGAGTGCAACCCCTGTAGTTTGCAGGGTGTGGGCCACTGCAGTTCGCACATTTAGCAGGTGTGGTCTTTGGCTTGACGCAAGTTTGCGAGGGATGGTTGCCACCACACTTCACACATTTGTAGTCTGCTCTGCATAGCATTTGCGCATGCCCAAATTTTTGGCAGCGATGGCATTGACCAGCCGATGCCTTTCTTCGTAGTGGTTCGGTCTTGATGACCAAGTTGCAGACTATTTTAAGATCGTAAATTTCCCTCTGGTCTTTACTGATCTCTACTAAGACCAGAGGCATGGGACGCTTGTCTGCGCGATACATTCGCGAAATCTTGACTGGCTCCAAGCCTTGTAATCTGAGGTCAGTAGCTATTTCGTCTGTTGTTATGTCTTCTACCAAACCTCTGATCACTACCTTGAGGTTCTTTTCACTCTTAAGTTGGTAAGTATGGTATGGAAATTTATGATCGTCCATAAGTCTGGTTAACTGGCGGTAGTCCGTTGTTCCTTCAGGCTGTATACGTACTCCGTCATCTGTGTTTTTGGCTGACGAGAACTTGATGTTGCTTTTCTTCATCGTCTCTGCAAGCAACGACCACTTTTCTTTAGATCGCAGTACTACTGGTGGGATCCTCTCTTTGGGCTGTATTGGTATAGTTGTCTCAGTGCTTGCACTAGATTGTGCTGATGTGTCCATTTGAGCGACAATTTCTTGTTCTGCAGCAAGAGACTCTTTCTTCCTCTTCTTTCTGCTGACTTCTTGGTAATCGTTATCGTCTGTGTCAGCTGTAGCGGTGGAATTGACGCTGTCATGTGTAGGGCGAGCAGAAAGTTCGGAGGTTCGAGGGTCTTCATTCTCGACCTCCATAATCTGGTGAATTTCTACCTTTCCTGGCCATTTTGTGTGCAAGATGTTGCCTATTTGCCGAAAGATAGCGAGAAGTTCCTTGAAGGAGAGATCTTCATATGGTGAATCCATAATGTAGACTTGAAGTGGGGGAAAGGACCTGCCTTGTCCCTTCAAACACCGAGTGTTGTACTGGGCGGGAAACAGGAGAGAACCTGGAAAATATTTTTGAAGTTGAAAGGAAAAAGTCTTACCTGCTCTGATGTTCGAGCACGCTGGTGGCGCATCAAATAATCACTATTTAATTTCAGTGGTGAAATAACTCTGAATTAAACATTTAAATCAATTAAAAACAAAACTTAACTTCACGCTGTACTACTACAAGGAACGCTGATAAACACGTCTGAACTCACTGAAAAACAACAACAACTCCGGCCTCCCCAAGATCCCGCACTGTGACTTCCGGAGAAGGTTTCGTGTCTTTAATCTCAGTGGGCGGAGCCAAAGCCGCTCTAGTCTTCCGTTGGTTAGATGGGTGAATTGAGCAGCCTTTAAAATTTGCTGGATGGGGGCCGCCACAATTCGCACATTTAGCAGGTGTAGACGATGATTTTGTGCAAGTGTGCGAGGGATGGTTGGCACCACACTTTACACACTTGTAATCTGCTTTACATAACTTTTGTGCATGCCCAAATTTTTGGCAGCGGTGGCATTGACCGGCGGATGCCTTTCTTCTGAGTGGTTCGGTCTTGATGACTAAGTTGCAGACTATAGTAAGGTCGTAAATTGCTCTGTGGTCTTTACTGATCTCCACTAAGACCAGAGGCATGGGGCGCTTGTCTGCGCGGTACATGCGCGAGATCTTAATTGGTTCAAGACCTTGTGATCTGAGGTCAGTAGCTATTTCATCAGTTGTTATGGTTTCTGCCAGACCTCTGATGACTACCTTAAGGTTTTTTTCGCTTTTTAGTTGGTAGGTGTGATATGGGACTTTCTGTTCATCCATAAGTCTGGTGAGCTGGCGGTAGTCCGTTTCTCTTTCGGGCTGTATGCGGACTCCATCGTCGGTGTTTTTAGCTGATGAGAACTTGATGTTATTGTTCTTCATCGTCTCTGCAAGTGACGACCAGTTTTCTTTAGCTCTCAAGATTACTGGCGGAATCCTCTCTTTGCGCTGTGTCAATGTCCCTGTTCTTTCATCAGCTAGCGCTGATGTATCCATTGGAGCTGTAGTTTCCGACGTCTGAGGTATTATTTCAGGATCTGTTGCAGGGGATTTTTTCTTTCTCTTCTTCCGTTTAACTTCCTGAAAGCTACTGGAGTTTGAAGGAGAGATGTCTTCAGTAGTTATTGCTGGCTCGCAGGCGTTGTCATGTGAAGGGTGAGGAAGTTTAGAGGGATGGGTATCCTCTGTCTCCGCTTCAAGGATCTGGTGTGCTCCGATTTTATCTGGCCATTTTTTGTGTAGCAAGTTGCCTAAATCCCTGAATAGCGTCAAAAGTTCCTGAAAATTGAGATCGTCGAAGGACTTATCCATGGCTAGGCTTATGAAAACGAAATAGATAGAACTAAAAGTCTTACCTGCTCTGTTTATCGAGCACGAACCTACGGTACAGTAGTAAACTCCGATTCCCTACAATTCAATCAAGATCAAGATCGGACCTCTCAATCAAGATCCTTCACGATCTTTTGTTAATATCGCACCAATCATATGCACATATCTTCACTGGCCTAGTACCATAGCTGTCTGTTCATTAGTCATTCGTGAAGGATTGTTCATTAAGTATCTCAAGTCTTGTAAATTACTGCTAATTTTTGCTTGAAATAATGGGAAAGCAGATGGTGCTATTTCAGTAGGCTGCACACAAGGAAACTGCTCTCTAGGCAGGAAATAGCAATTGCAATATATGCAGGGATTTTACGAAAAAAACTGAAAACTTTAGTTTCAAAAAATCAATGTAAAGGAAATTTGCTTTTATATCTAATAAGTAAAACATATTAATTGACAATAAATACTTCCAATCCATATTTTAATGACTTACGTTTTAATAAAATCCAAACACACTTTAGAAAACGGATACGTTCTTTACGAAACATGAAAAGATATATCAAATGATGGTAAAGAAGTCCCGCCACGTCTGGATGCTCGACGAATAATGCAACAACTGAACTGGACAAAACTTGTACATCGGTATATCGCGGAGATATATCGATGGCTTGGAAATAGGATGTTTGTTTCTAATTTTCTTATTACTTATTATTATGAAACAGTTGGTAAAGTTTAATTAATTATTGCATTTTCATTTGGTATAGCTGTACTTAATAAAATTGTATTATATTAAGTTAAAATATGTGTCAGCAAAGATGTTTGAAATGTATTTTTTTATTTAATTATTTTTTAAGATGAGCCCTGGGATGCGTGCCGGGGGGGGGGGGGGGAGTCATTGGCGTGCCACGTTTGGCAAGCATGTTAAGGGTTGTCCACCCCTGCTCTAGACTAACCATATATAAAGAATATAATAAATATTTTTTCCCCGGTTTCGATAACGAGCCAAATGATATAAATGTGTAACAGATTAGAAAAAAACTAATGATGAATCAGGCATTTTAGGATAAAAATGAAATCGTATTTGTTAATTTTTATACACTGCATAAATGCATCAAAAGGGTTAAGCAAAAACCCTAATATAATAGAGGAACACAGAGATATTATTATTACCGGGGCCCCTAAAATCCTGTCGATGAAATCCCTTTAGTTATAAGCAAAATTAGAAGGAAAAAAAATAAAAATAAAAAACATGTTTCCGCAAATGTGTACCGACTGTGCCCACTCGATCGTGGGGCTCGGGTGCATTCAGATGGCCGACCCTGCCCACCCCTGGTCTAGAGTTGAGTTAGAGTATCATAGTTTTTAGGCGTGCAGACTACACAGGTTAACATTTTAAAAGGGATTTATTTAACCTGTTATTCCTTATTTATTAGTTATTATGAATGTATTTCTTTTTCTTATCATTCTTTCATCTTACTTAAGATGAAGAGAATAAAAGAAATTGGCGCAGCATTTAGAAAAAAGAAAAAGGCTAGGGAGGAAGAATTAAAAAAGAATGAAGGTGCGCTACTGAAATACCTCAGTCACGAAACTACTAATACTGATGAGACCTCAAAAAAGGTTGAAACCGGTCTGGGTAGTGACCTCTTCTCAAAGGTTGGTCGATTGGTAGAGCCTCTGCTACTAATGGCTCAGTTAAGAAAGTTTAAGCGTGGTTAGTAGTTGGAAGAGGACCAATCGTTCGATGCTGTTGGCATACTCTCCCTCGATGAGTCTTTGGATTCCCTGGAGGTGTCTAATAATAATAATGTAAAGCAGTATATATACATCTCTTAGGAGCTGTGTTTTACATTATGAGAGAATATTAAGGTTAGTGACAGAGCTTGCTCCAGCTTTGCTTGGAGTTGCTGTGGTGTTGTACTACCCAAGTGATTACTTACACTTGTGCTCGCCGATAGTTTTTTCGGCATGAAACTCTACGGATTCGATAAATTTCGATCCGAGTTTCGTAACGGCTATAAAATAAAAAGGGATTTACCATCTCCCCTTTTAACTTAACTTATGTCGCCGGTAAAATAGCCTTTTGGCTTATTATCGTAGTAATACTAATAGTATTGTTGCTGAAGCAATTTCCGAATTCAAACCATCGTCAAAATCAAGAGATAAGGAGTGTAACGAACAAAAAATTCCAGCTGTTGACTTGAAAGATGTTGGTCTTTGGACAAGTAAGATTGACGATGACACACAGATCTTACTGGAAAATCAAGGTGCGTCTGTGGTTCAACATCTAGATTCTCATTTTGGTGAAGTGATTCGTGAGTGTGCATCAATCAAAGGATGAAACGGAAAACTCACATGCGAATGTTTTTTTCGAACTCTGCCAAATAATGAAAAAATGTTGAGGTCGTAGTTGGTGTACTCCCCTTCCAAGAAATTCTTTACTGCTATTGTTGCAGACTATTTGCAGACAGAAGTCATTCAAATTTTGATTCTGCACATGGGTTCAACATGTGGTGGAAACTAGGGGCCAATAACTTTTCAGACCACCCTCGTAAGTCAGTTAATAAACATCCTTTTATAATTTAGTTTTGTTTGGTGTTGTAATACCATTAAAATAAGTTATGATCAGCAAAAAATCAGCTAACACCTTTATTTTTTTATTATTCTCAAATAGGGAGTAGGCAAAGCCGTTTTAGCCCTAACTGTTTGGAGACTGAGTGGGCAATTCAATCTCCAGTGGCAGCGAATCAGAGATAGCTGGCCCAAGGCTATCACTAATTAAGCAGCATGCAGTGAAGAGAGATGGCTCAACAACTGCTGCCATCTTGTGGTCCCTAACACAATATATTTAATGTCTCAAATAATGTGGGTTCTACGGTTGATTTTCTTGTGTATACGGGATGAAAAACCAAGTTTTCAGAAGAAAAAACTCACTTGCCAGAGATCGACTAACTAGGGAACCAGTCAAAAAAAGGCTTAGAAAAATTTCCTCTAGTCGACGATTAGATTCAAAACAAAGTCTTCCTTCTTGCGGTCAAGTGCCATGGTGTGCACATGCCACATCCATTGACCTACACAGGCTCTACTGTGAAATAGTTTCTAAAAACCAATTAGAACACTTGTCTAGTAGCACTCCTGTGTATAATGCAATCCACATTTAAATAGTAATAGCAAAATTCCAGATAGAACAACTACTGTAATGCAATACGTTTTCAGCCTTATTATTATTATTATGATGATGTTACATCTCCACGGAGTTCAAAGACTCATCGAGGGAAGGAACCTACTTTACAATTTACAGTCTTCACCATTCAATACACCAGCTACAGCATTACCAACACCATCACAACAAATATTTTTACAGACAATCACAAACATATTCATGGCGGGATTCGAACTTGGAGTCTTTTGGTTGAAGAGTGGATATGCTAACCACTCTGCCAACCATGTTAGAGTACTTGGTTAGCATGGCTAGTTTAATTTTCTATGGTTAAGATGGTCGTAATGATAAATTATTATTATTATGTAACACCTTCAGGGAGTCCAAAGACATCAAGGGAGAACACCTACTCTACAACTCTGTCTCCACCACTCAATCCACCAACTACAACTACACCAATGCCATCTACCCCCCCCCTCCCATCACTTCTAACTGAAATTATTGCTTAGAGTCCTAAAGTGAATCCTAAAGGCTTGCTGGAGAAATTGAAGAACCAGTGATAAAATATGCAGCCCACAGAGCCAGTGATAATATATGCAGCAGCTACAAAAATTAGGCAAATTCAAGAAAACATTATTGAAGGTCTATTAAACAAAATCAGGACCTTCCAAATCAGAGTAAATTGTAAAATACAGCCAATAAATTATTTTATCCATAATTTGAAGGAAGATGGAAAATCATAAAATGAACATAAGATAATAAATTTGCAAAGAAAGTAAAAAAATTAATATCAAGGGGAAAGAGAAGTAGAGAAAGAACAGGGAGAAAATGACAAGGTGATCTTGAAAACAGCAGCAATGCATGCAAGTAGGTTTCATAGTGAAAAAAAAGACAGTTTTTAGTATAATCACAATAATTAGGGCCAAATATTAATATAACAATAGTCAATCATGTTATATTCCATGTTTTTTTTGTTTTGTTTTTTTTTATCAATTCACACAAAGTTTGAAAATACTCTGCATGCTGTAATAATAATAATTATCATTGTCAAATGAATGTACCCTGAAGGGGCATACTAACTTCCTGTCACTAGTTTTCTCTAAATTATTATGTTATCTATCAGGACTAATATTGTCAGAACTTATACTTTGGTTTTCTAAGTACCCTACTAAATGCATGAGTATGCCCTAGGTTTTGTTCTTCCTTTTGTTCAGGTGTCTGATGTTGTCCCAGCATCAAATACGTGTGCTGCTCATCTCTCCTCTTCCATTCTATTCCATGTCAGTGGCTATACTACCTGAGATTAACTCTACTCACATAAATTCATTAGCATTTTCATTTTTAATATGATTCTGCTGTTGATAACATCTTTTCTGTAATAGCATTAAATAACATCTTTACATCATACAAAAACCTGGATGCAAATGAACACAAATTTAAGGAAGCCTGTGAAATTTTGATCAAGCATCCTAATTTAAACAATAATGGTAGCATAAAATCCCAAGAATATGGATGACATATATAGCCCACGTAACTTCTCCAAGTTCTCCAGCAAACCTTTAGGATTCACTTTAGGAGACTCTAAACAATAATTTCAGCTATTATTTATTATTATTATTACATGACACCTCAAAGGAGTTCAAAGACTCATCGAGGGAGAGCTCCTACTCTACAGCTCTCTGTCTCCATTACTCAGTCCAACTCTACACCAATGCCATCTACCACCCATCATCACGCCATAAATAAATAATTAATATTATTATTATGTGACACCTCCAGGGAGTCCAAAGACTCATCGAGGGAGAGCATGCCTCAAGAGAGAACATCGAGGAGAACTCATCGAGGGAGAACAGCATTGAATGATTGGTCCCCTTCCAACTACTAACAGCACTCAAACTTGCTGAGCCATTAGTAGCAGAGGCTCTACCAATTGACCAACCTTTGCTCAACATCTCACAATATGTTTGAAAGTATTGTACTACTTTTCCAAATAAACAAGTTCACTTTTTTTTATTTATTTTTTAATAATCAACTTGGAAGTACAGTTGGTTGAGAATTTTAGATGTTGACACTTTTCACCTGAGGAGTTAACTCCCTAGATAGAAAGAACCTTTAAGTAAAAAGTTTGAATAAACTCCCTTATCATAATTTCTTGATATGCACTGTTGGAAGGGGGATTGGGGGCTGAATTTTTTACCAACGCAATTGTATGAGGCCAGCACTTTATGTCTATTTACTGCATGGCACCTGGTGATATTCCTGTATTGAAAGATGTCAAACCCTTTCAACTCTGCAGTGAGACTAGCTAATTTGCCTTCATTTAAAAAGCCCTTATAATCTTGAGGATTACTACATTATTATACAATTAAGTTATCATTACTAGCTTTCCTATACAGTTGTTTTCCAAATGAATCCATTTAATAAGAGATTAATTTGTTAAAAATTAATATAATATTGTTTGCATTTTCAATTTTGGTCTTTTAAAGTAATACTAACTGCGTATGTCCCCACAGATATTGGATATTGGTCTTTGTCTGGAAATGTTTCATTCCATCAAACACTTAATTTTCATTCATCCATTCTGTTTAAGCAACAATGACATTCAAGATTACATTTCTGCAAACACATTTCAAAATGCTAATAATGTGAAATTTCTTTTTAATATCTTCATTTTTAGTATGATTCCTCCATCAGTGATATCTTTTAACCAATAATGTTTCTCGGAAAGTTCAGAGATTTATATTTTTAGATTTAGCCAGAACACACAATTTACAGACAGTGTAGATTGGAATAACCACCCTATCATATTAGTCATTAGGTTTCTAAGATCACAAGTTTCTTGGCCATGACAGGCAACTGAGTCAGATATGAAAGAAAGAAGAGATGAGATTTTAATTTACTATAACAGATTACAGCACCTCCACTTTTTGAGCACATGAGAAGTTCTTATTAGTGTGAATTTATTATATTTATCTATCATAAATCATAAGCTTCCAAGAGTCAATGCTTTCTCAACACAAATTCTTGTACTAGTTGACCCAATTTCATATGTTATCATTAGTGGGAAGCATTATTGACTTCATTCTTTTTTAATAGTAATAGAAATTAGTAAAATCATCCGGATGTAAAAACGACATACCACAAGTATAGTTTCACACAGGCATGGATCACAATGATGATTTTAATGATGATTCCACAAATTAAGGCAAAATTTTTGAAATGTGAAATATGTAAAGCCCATTAAATCAGAAATGTCAGATAAATGATTTCTCATTACTATGAAATCTTGAGTTGGTTAAGGGCAAACTCTTCAAATTCTGATAATAATTTCAATGATAAAATATGCTTAACATGTGAAAGATTTCTCATTGGTGTGAATTCTTTCATGTCTTTTAAGATACATCTTTCGGGCAAATGATTTTTTACACGTGTCACAGCTAAAAGGCTTTTCATTAGTGTGAATCCTTTTATGCTCTTTAAGATCATAAGACATTATAAATGATTTGTCACAAATTTCACAAGTAAAAGGTTTCTCACCAGTGTGAATTCTTTCATGATTATTAAGCCTCTCCCTTCGTGAAAATGATTTTTCACAAGTGTTGCAAATAAAAGGTTTTTCATTAGTATGGATTATTCTGTGCTGCTTAAGATCACGTATTCTTGAAAATGATTTACCACAAATTTCACAAGTATAAAGTTTCTCGTTAGTGTGAACACTAGCATGTTCTTTAAGACGATGAGAGGATGAAAATGATTTCCCACAAATTTCACAAATATAAGGTTTCTTATGAATATTTGTGTGTTGTTTAAGGGCTGCAGATTTTGAAAATGATTCACCGCAAGTTTCACAGGTAAAAGGTTTCTCGTTAGAATGATCTCTTATGTGTTCCTTAAGATGATATGACCGTGAAAATAATTTACCACAAATTTCACAAGAAAAAGGTTTCTCATTAGTGTGAATTCTTGCATGTCTTTTAAGAGTTCCCAATAGTGAAAATGATTTATCACAAACCTTGCATGTAAAAGGTTTCTCATTGGTATGAGTTCTTGTGTGACATTTAAGACTTCCTGGATGTAAAAATGACATACCACAAGTATCACAAGTATAAAGTTTCGCACAGGTATGGATTCTTAAGTGTCGTTTAAGACTTAACACTCGTGTAAATGATTTACCACAGGTATTACAGGCAAAACATTTCTCACTGGTGTGAGTTCTTGTATTCAAGACTTGTTCAAGACTGGATTCATCTAAACTTTCATGGGTCAAAATTTTTTTACTTAGTGGAACTACTCTGTCTTCCTTTTGTAATCCATATTCCTCGTATAACTTCTCAGAAGTTTCACCTTCACTTGTTTCTTTAGTCTGCGTTTCTTCTTTTTTATTCCATGAACTTGAAGATGAAGTGTTAACTGTTTCAGTTAGCAAGCACTCCATATTATTTATCCAGTAAAAGTGGGAAATCAGACACAAAAAACTTCAGAATTGACATGAAGGGTTCTATATTTGAATCCAGATAGCAGTTCAGTTCTGCCCACTTCACTTTGCTGCATCAATAAACTTGATCTACCAATGAGAAAAAATGTAATTCAGTATTCGCAATTTATTTTTAAATAATTCACTCAGTTACAAAGAAAGTTTAAAAATTATGTATAATTTTATAAATATATGATGTGTCACAGTTATGTCAAATCAGCTACCTGTCAAATTTTCAATCAATAAAATGCCCACTTTTACAAGTAGAAAGGTATATTTGTTTGAAGTTCACATTAATTTATTTAATGGCATTAATTCACAATACAAGAATAATAAGAAAATAATTAATATTTAACTTATTTGCTGATATTTCACTAGTATTATATATAGCATCTTCAGAGCACAAAAATAGTATGCACGGTACATGAAACAACATAAATTTAATTAACAGTTGGACCACTTTAAAAAATCGCAATGGACAACACAATTAACGACTGTCTTCCAGATTTTTAGTAAACAGTGATACAGCCATACTTGTTGAGGTCTGGGGAATACTTTAAAGCTAAGACTGATTCAAGAAACAATCTCTCTGAGGTATGACCATGATGTATCAAAAGTAAAAGTATCACAGTATATCCATTGCCCATATGGGAATATCACCTCCCTTTGTAAATCCATGCTGTTCATTGCAAAGTACAGATTCTCTATCAACCCATTTCTGTAATAGAGGCTCTTGCTAACATTATCAAAAACTTCACCATCATTCCAAATATATAGATAGGTCAGTACTTGGGCACATCAGTCTTTACCACCCTTCTGGAATTATCATATATAATCTTCACTGTTCTGAGATACAAATTACATAACATGGTCAAAGGGCATGTCAGTTCAGCTGAACATTTTTTAGCATCTGTGCTGATATCTCATACATCCCTATTCTCAAATTCTTATTCAGTTAGGGACTAGAAATAGAGATCTCAGACCAGTGAACCTGCTGTTTCTCTAAAGCCTTCCTGGGAATAATCTAATCTGTCAGATATAGAATATAAGCAAAATGTGATCAGGGAGACTCAACTTGACATCAAGAAAGGCATGCAGCCAGAAACCCATGTTTAGTTTTTTGACAAGACTTGAAAAATTCAACATCAAGAAAGGCATGCAGCCAGAAACCCATGTTTAGTTTTTTGATTATGACAAGACTTGAAAAATTCAACATCCCAAAGTAACAAAAATGTTGAAAAACCATATTCTTAATGAAAAAGAAGTTATGATAAGAAAAAATGTATAGTAGAATGCACCTGGCTGACATCTAGCCACATGAGGACTTGTAATGTGGAATTACAACTCCAATGATTATGGATAACGTAGGAGAGGAAACAACTACAACAATATATGGAATCAGGAGTTGGCTGAAAAGGAGATTAATACTGCTTGGACAATGTCAAACATCAGCAATATCCAAATGGATTCTAAAGGTTGGGAGGTTGAATAAGGTACATGTAAAAAATGGATGAACAGAGAGATTAAGTACAAAATGTGAAAAGACAAGAAAAAAAGAAGAGACAAAAATATGTCTAAATTAAAAATGTTTGAAATTAGGAAAACTCTATTGTGATAAAAAATTTATTTCCTATTTCGGAAAATGAGAAGCTAGAAGGTGAGAAAGTAGAAACTCAAGTACAGATTATTAAAATGCAATGGAAAATTTTTAAAATAGTACATAATGAGGTTGCAGGAGGCTGTTTGGGTACTAAAAAGAGAAAAAGATTGTTCTGATATCAGACAAGACCTGGAGACTGATAAAAGAAAGGTGCAAAGTGAAAATGATGTTTGAAAGTGCTAAATCAAAGAGAGCTAAAGAAATCCATTTCAACATAGAGAGAAATTTTATAGAGAGAAACACAAATTAGTTAAGAGAGGATAAAAGAATTGTGGACAGTTTAGCAGAAGCACAAAAGGATGCAATATATCAGGGCATATTAGAAGACTATATGAGATTCTAACAAAAATATGCTCTGAAGAAAAACAAACAAGTAAATGCTATAATTATTATTATTATCAACATTTTACCTCCATGGAGTCAGAGACTCATCGTGGGACGTACTCACAATTGCATACAATGCTCATCCAACCCCGTCTTAAAGTGATTCAATGTGTCCACATCCACAACACTCAGGCAATGCATTCCACTCATCAACCACCCACCATGCAAACCACCTGCTTCTCACTCCTTTGCTCACACCCTCCTTATACAGTTTCCAGCAATGGCCTCTTCATCTACTCCCTCTCCCATTCTATGAATAATCTATTTCATGTCTACCAGATAACAACCCCTGACCAGCTTATATGTATCAATCATATCTATCCCCCCCCTCTTCCTCCTATTTACGAGGCTTTGCAATTTATATTCTCTCAATCTGTCATTGTACTCCATATTCCAAAGACCACTGACTAACTTTGTGAATCTTCTCTTTATCCTTTCTAACATATCCTCATCACCATGAAAACCTGGCAAACAAATCTGTGCACAATAATCCATATGAGGCCTGATACAATGGAATCATAACCTCTCTATTTCTGCATGTCAGGGTTCGCTGCATCATTGCCATTATTCGATGAGATGTCTTCACAACTTGTGCAATGTGGCCCAGGTCCTTGTCCACCATCACTCCTAGATCTCTCATCTCCTCTACTTCTGTTAAAGTTTTCCCACCAAGTGTATACTTTCATCCCATCGTTACTTACCAAATCTCAAAACCTTAGACTTGGCAACATTGAACTGGTAGTTCCACTTACTTGCCCATTCATTCAATCTATTCAATAATATAATCGATAAAGCAGGTTTGCTGCTAAATGAAGAGGATACATCTGTTAGAACAATTTGAAAGAGACAACAATATACGAACGTTATTAAAATTTCAATAATGGAAGAACCTCCTGTAAGCATAAATTTAAATATATCATCAAACCTATATCTAAAAACGAAATAATGAACATAACAGAGAAAATGAAAAGTGGAAAAGTTTTGGGCAATGATAATATAGTTATAGAAATGTTTAAGACAGCTAATAAAAAAACTGCTGTTGATGAACTGCAATTGATTTTTAACAGTGTGCTAGAGACTGAAAAGATACCAAAACAGCGGAAACAATCATGATAATTATCACCGCTAAAAAAGGATATCTCACTAGATGTGAGAATTGGAAGGAAATTAGCCTACTCTCAGTACAAAAAAAAAAAAAAATTCTGTAGAATATTGCTAAATAGGATTAAAAATGAAGTAGAGAAGATATTAAGGAATAAGCAAGTTGGTTTTACAACATGTGGGAATACTGTGCATCACATTTTTACTTTAAGGAACATCATTGAACATTCTTGTGAATGTTCATGGAGAGTTTGCCAGCCTGGCTGGCCAATTGGTTAGCGTATCTGCTCTCCAGCCAAAAGGCTGCAGGTTCGAATCCTGCCGTGGGCATGGATGTTTGTGTTGTCTGTGGAAATACTAGTGGCGGTAGATGGCGTTGGTGTTAGCTTCTTCTCCCCATCAATTTCTCTCAAAAAGGTTTGAGAGAAATTGAAGGGGAGAAGAGGCTGACTGTAAGTGAGCAAGGGATATATGGGGAATTGAGCAAATTTGATGTTAACAAGGCTGTGGAACTGGATAATATATCACCACATATTCCGAAGAAATATGACAGGGAGTTGGCATCTGCTGATATATTTTTTTAACATGAGTCTTGCACGGGTCAAGTTCCAAAGGAGTGGAAGGAAGTCAAGATTGTGCTACTTCATATTTGATGTGACAGAGCCCAAGCATCAAATTATAGGCCTATCTGTGTGTCAGTTGTTGGAGAAGCTGGTGAAAACTAGAATCCAAAATTATGTTGACAACAATAGTATTATCTTTGATGGGCAGCATTAATTTGCTAAAGGGAGGTCATGTTTTACTATTTGAGAATACACACTATGCATTGCATATGACCTATGACTGAGCATCTGCAATGATCGCTAATTCATAAGTAGTATAGAAACAGAAGACACGACACAACAAAAATTTTTAAAAAATGAATTTTATTAATTAGGAAAAGATTTTGGAAAATTTTCTAGTGTTTTTTCCATTTTCTTTGGGGGAGGGGGCCCTTGCCTCCCCTCTGGGTGCACCACTGCTGTGAGGGCTATAATGTAAAGTTTAACAAAAGCTAATACAGCCTTTCAGAAAATTAAATATACGAATATCTTCAAACCAAAATAAAGATCTTTAACAGCAAATGTTAAGGCCATTTTATTATATGGATCAGAGACACGGAAATTACCTGAAAAAAAAAACAACAGGAAACTAAATTAAATAGTTTTCAAACCAAATGTCTGCATAAAATATTAAAAACTATTCTGCCTGCAACAAATGATGACTCATGTAAGCTGACTGAGCAAAAAAGCATCACTGATGAAATTAAAAAAATGGTGATGGAAATGGATGCATACTGAGAATTGACAGTAGAGAAATTCCTAAAGTGGCTTTGACTTCTTCTTCTACTACGCGTTATTCCCGCTTCCCATGCAGGGTCCGCGTGTTACTTTAGATGCGACTTCTTGTTAGTACTACTCCCAACCGACCCGTCGCCTGATCTGCCGCTGGGGGCCTAAAGTGGCTTTGACATGGATCACAAATGGAAAAGGGGAAGTCCTAAATAAATTTCACAGAGAATGGGAGAAAAGAAAATTACTGACTGGCTGTAAGAGCTAGAGAGAAGTTGAACTGGTGGTTCAGGAAAGATTTATATGGAAGAAACTGATCTCTTACATGATATGAGAAACAAAGAGAATAAGTAAGCAAGTCTCACAATGGTAGTTGCCCTTTGGTAATCCCATGATTTCATAGTGCTTGTTGTGGTTGTGCCCTCTGACCAAATCTGAATTATTGTGCTTGGCTCCGGTCACCAGAATTTGAATTTAATAGCCGGCATGGTTTACCAAGTGGTTAGCGTATCCGCTCTCCTGCCAAAAGGCTGTGGATTCGAATCCCACCATGGGTGGATGTTTGTGATTGTCTGTGAAAATATTAGTGGTAGTGGTTTGCACTAGATGGTGTTGGTGTAGTTGCAGCTTGTTATAGCTGGTGGAATGAGTGGTGTAGACGGAGAGTTGTAGAGTAGGTGCCCTCCCTCGATGAGTCCTTGGACTCCCTGGAGGTGTCAAGTAATAATAATAATAAAGTAGCCTTGAGGAAAGTGCAATGATAGTAAAGAAAAACTGCACAATGTTGGTTAAGAGAATAGACTTGGGGCATGTGCACTGCAGTCTAATGGATAGCAGACGCAGAGACAATATGATTGAGACATTTAATCTGTTGAGAAGCAGTTATAGGACTGGCACTGAGATCTTTTGTATCATAGAACGGGGGAGGGGAAGAAAAAGGGGCCTTTTTGTCATGGAGGTTTTTTAAATTTACTGTGGTGGAGCACTGTGGTTTATTTCCAGGAGATCCTGTGGGCTGTACCTTATACATGATTTGCAATGCCAGATTGACCACAGTTGTGATGCAGATGTACAATTTGTGTTCTTCTAAACAGATGGTTGCTGATCTACCTGGCTGTAGATCACTTGGCTTACTTTAGGCAGAAATCTGCCAAAAATCTGAGATACCATCATTATTCTGAGACATTTAACAAGTGTTTATCACTGTACTCATAGAGAGTGCCAGTTAGGACTGTAGGGACATGCTATTTACAATCAGTCTGTGTTTGCCATTTGCTTTCCTAATAGTGTACGTGCATGCATGTGCTCAACATATTTGTGCCCATGAAAACATTTTAGTGACTATCATAAAAAAACTAGCTCTATTCCTGTCAGGACATCCTCCTCTGGATATCAGCAAAATGTGAACCACATTTTGCTGATTTCAGCAATATTTGGAGAAGTTAAGGCTGTTAATGTGCCACTAATTCTTTCCCTTTATTTCTGATACTCCTGACATTTGTATGGTGAGATATCAGTGCATTATTGGAATTTCCACACTTACTATTTATAAGAATAAATGAAAAGGAAATTAATAAGAAGAAGCAAATATCTAAGGATGATAGAGATGCTTTATATGGTGACTCAATAATTACAGGTGTTGGAAAGGATAAAGTGCACAAGACATATTTTACAGGTGGTACAATAAAATGAATATCAGGTGCTTTGCTAGGGGTGCACCAGTAGTGTCCTGTGCCTGTGTACAAAACTTTAGTTGGCACCCCTATACCCAGTAGCATGCCAGTAGTGTCCGGCACCTGTGTGCAAAACTTTAGTTGGTGCTCCTATCCCTTCCTCCAATAAAAAAATCACTTTAAAAAAACGTTTTTTTAAAGTATTTCCTCCTCTTTGCCGCCTTTACTATACTGGCGCCTATGTGCGTCGCACACATTGCACATATGACCGGCACACCCCTGTGCTTTGCGTAGAAGAAGTTGCATCAGAATTAGTGAAAGTGGTGGGCACAAACAACTTGAATGATGGGACAAAGTATGTGGAAAGGGATTTGAAGAGGTTGTTGCACGAAGTTAGAATGAATCAAGCTGATGGAATGCATCAGCTTGATCCATTCAAAGACCAACATGGCTTTGGTGTTGGTCATTTGCAGTAACTGTTGTTTAATATGTATATTCCAATGATATTTGAAAAAAAAATTAAGCCAATGATGCAATTTGAAAGGAAAATTACATTCTATTTATTTTGTTGATATAATAGTCAAAAAATAGTCTGCCATCAATTGTAGAGGATCTTTTACGTAAATTAGAACCAGTGGAGTTAGATAACAGAAATGTCAATAAATTGGCACGAGAAAGTAGTACATTTTTTGTCTGTGTTTGCTAAGTGGTTAGTGTATTTTCTCTATACCTATTACATGACCCCTCCGAGGAGACTACTCATTGAAAGAGGGGATCTACTCAACAATTTCTCCATTTCCACCACGTCAACAACACCATATTGCTACTACCATCATCTACATGAACACCATCTACTGCCCACTATCCCACTAGTATTTTTTGTCTGTAAACTGAATGTATTGAAGGCTGATTTGTCTGTATGTGGGATGAAATTCCAAAGTTTCCTTGGAGGAAAAAAAAACCTGCTATTGCCGTATGAGATCAGCTAACTCACGTTCAATTGAAAAAAAACCATATAAAGATTGTTCTCATCACAACAGGAATAGAACTTATTGAAGGGCACAACATACCATTGTTCTTCTAATTGTGTTATGGAAGGTCTATAAAAATATTATTATTACTATTATTATGTGACACCTCGAAGGATTACAAAGACTCATTGAAGGAGGTCACCCACTCCACAGCTCTCCATCTCCACAACTGAATCCATTAACTACAGCAAACTGCAACTACCATCATCATGTACACCAATGCCATCTGGCCACCAACACTACTAGTATTTTCACAGACAATCAGGTGTCAATAGAGGTGTCTGGAAAAATTTCTGTGCCCATGTGAGGAGGAACTCACGAGCTTTAGATTCAAAACTCACCAACCACTCAGTTCTGATTCAAATCCTTCTTTAGACATAGATTGTGAAATGGACATGAATATCTTTAGTTCAGAAAAAGAACTTCACTGCCAATTGTGAGACCACCACCCTAATTATTGGAGTATGAAATGAGGAGAAAATATGATCTCTAGAGTAAGGGTTCTGGATTATGTAAATTAAATAGAAAAATTACCAAAAATGTAAAATTAATTGACTTAAATTAAAAATTAATGCCCATATTTATTATAGGCATTAGTCTTTTATGGGTAGGAGTTGCATAAAACCAAAACAAAAATACATATTGGTAGAAGAGAATTTAAGAGTGAGAACAGTGGTATTAGGAGCTATGGAATTCCTGAATATGTGAAAACAATCAAGGACTTATGGTTCAAAAACATAAGATCTTTGCACCATAAGTCTTTGCTGTGACTTGTGTGCTAGGCCAAAAGTGACAGCAGTACATATGGTAATTGGTAATAAGGACAATCACAAACATCCAAGCCCTTGGCATAATTCGAACCCGCAGAATCTTGGCTGGAAAGCAGATATGCTTACCACTCAGACAAACAGGTTGGGCATAAAGAAAATAAAAGTTGTGTTATTGCATAGCAAACGACATCTGGCTTCAGATAGGGTCCGGTTTCAGACACGGTTGTATAATGTCTGCATTACTAATTTATCATAATTGATTGAATTATTATTAGTCTTATTACGTAGCACCTCCAGGGAGGCAAAGACTCATCCAGGGAATGCACCTAACTACAATTCTGTCTCAACCCAATTCTTCCATTATAATCATCATCTACAAAAATGCCATCTACTGCCTACCACCACAATCAGTATTTTCACAGACAATCACAAACATCCATGCCCATGGCAGAATTCGAACCAGCAGCCTTTCGGCTGGAAAGCAGATATGCTAACCACTCAGCCAACCAGGCAGGCCCTTATGAGAAAAGTTAAAGCTGCAAGATGAGGAATTCAATGGAATTGCATGTCACAGTTAGACAATCAAAATTATGTAGACAACAAAGTCTTGATATCATCAAAATACAATGATATACAAGTAAATTTAGAAGACTTATATAAAACAGCTAAATTGTTGGTTTTAAAATAAATATAACTAAAAAAAAAGTTCGTATATTGAAGAGCAAATGCCGCACACAAATTAAAATCAATCAACATTCAGTAGGAGTTAAGAATTTTATATACTTGGGAGCAAATGTAGACACTGATGGTGGAACTGATTGGAATATAATGCAAAGACTGAAAAAGCTAATACTGCTCAAAAAAAAATTAATATGTAGAAATCATCCAAATATCATAATAAAATCAAAATAATGATCTTCAATAGCAATATTAATGCCATATTATTATTATTATCTGGTTCAGAGAAATGAAAGCTGTCCAAAAAAGTTCGCAGTAGTAGGTGGATTGAGTGGTGGAGGAGCTGAAGAGTTGTAGAGTAGGTCCCCTCCCTAGATGAGTCTTTGGACTCCTAGAAGGTGTCATGTAATAATAATAATAATAATAATAATAATAATAATAATAAACAGGAAGCTAAATTAAACAGTTTTCAAAGAACATATCTGCATGAAATATTAAAAATATTAATTAAAGATGCCAAGGCATTATATTATTAGTTTAATTCTTTATTCAAGTCTACACAAAGTTTGTGCATGAATTTTCTTCACCATTGGTCATGAAGATACTCCACATACAAATTTTGTTTGCTTACACTTTGATAGAGGATTAAACCAAGAATATAATGTCTTGACATCTGTAATTTATAGTATAACCAAGTGAAAAATCTTTCAACATCTCTTTGATTAAAACTATTTTGGCTCAACATATAACAAATGATGAATTATATAAGCTGACTGAGCAAAATATCATCACCAACAAAACAGAAAAACAAGCAGCTGGGAATGGACAGCAGAGATTCCTAGATTGGCTCTGACATGGATTGCAGAAGAAAAAAGGAATGTGCCTGAATTACTTGTCAGAGAATCTGAATTGGTTGACCAAGACAGAGGTGTCTGAAAGAAACTGATCTCAGCCTTATGTATCATGAGGCACTAGGAGGATAAGTGAGTGAATGGATTATATTAGCAATTGTTTCAATGGGAAATAGTCAGTTATTTGTCGATGCTAAACTGGAGGAGCTAAATAATAAATAATGGTAATGTGGAGCACCTGTACGGGAATTTAAATCAACTGGCACTGTAGCCAAAGGATAATACTTACTAGTTCACATTTACATAGTGCGCAATTATGCAATCAAGACTGAAGAGATTAGAGTAAAAAGCTACATATTACACTGATGAGAAAGCACTGAAAAAAAAAAAAAAAAAAAGATTAGTGATGAAGTACTAATATGGAGATTTCATAACATAATTCATGGGATACATTATGAAAGTAAACAGCACACTTCTAAGTGACGATAAGCAATTCCTTATCCTCTATTTTACTAGGGCATGTATGACCATATCTTGTATATTGTGCTCAGATCTGGTTATGACCTAGGTTTTATTGGGAATTCGGAAGTGATAAAAGGGATGCAGATGCAGGTGACTGACCAGATTGAAGGTTTGTGGATTGCAAACTTTGGTTCATAGGCTATGACAGACACATTCAGTTACTAGATGTAAAAGAAATTTTTCTCCATATGGCAAGAGGGAACATAGGGTAATCCACAGAAACTGAATATAAGAGCACTGTAATCAAAGATGCTCTTCAATTTCCAGGAATGATCCCTGTTTCCTCCTACCAGGAGAGATGCTGAAAGCAGAATGGGTTGCCTGAGCGTTGAAAGATCACTGTGTGTCTCAATGAGTATAAGGAGAGGTAGGATAAGCATTGTTTATAAATGGCCACAGCAGTGAGTCTTTGTACTTCATGGAGAGCACATATAATATAAAATCTAGAAGCATAATTACATGCTTTCTTAGAATGATATGAAGTTTTCAGTTGGAGTTTTTTTTCGAATTCGAAAAATAAACAAATAAAAAAAAAAGTTTTTCAGAAAATATGTTGAAACACATTATTAAACCACCATGGAGTGAAAACTCTCAATATGCAAGATGCCTCCCCCCCCCAAAAAACACACAAAAAAAAAAGATAATCAAACCACACAGTAGCGCACTAAGGGTTTCATCTTTAAAGGGGGAGGCGAGTTGAGTAGGTGATTTGAGAATGCACACTACGCATTGCATACGACCTATGACTGATCATCTGCAATGATCGCTAATTCATAAGTAGTAGAGAAATAGAACACACGACACGACATAAATTTGGAAAAAAAAAAAAAATTTTAATTAGGAAAAGGTTTTTGGAAAATTTTCTAGTATTTTTACCATGGGGGGGGGGGGGCATTGACCCTCCTCTGGTTTCGCCATTGAAACCACGCCTTAAACCCATTTCTCCACTCACTACACTCTCACGCAATGCATTTCACTCAGCAACGACTCTGCGTGCAAAGAACCTGTACCTAGCATCTTTGCTCCCACTTTTATTAATATAAGAGATTCTTGTTCTACCCTGTTCTCCGTGTACTCTATAAAAATCTAGTCCTTTTCATATTGATAACAATCCCTCATCCCTTAACACATTTTCTGATCGAAGAGGAGGAGAGAAAACATTTGTGGTAATCGTGGCGAATGATTTCGCCAGGAAAATAACCTACTTACCAATACTAAAGATCGGCTGAGTCTGCAATATGGTGAAAACTGACCAGAGAAAGTTTCGAACTTCTTTCAGCCATTTTAACGAACTTTATCATATGACAGTTTTGCGCTTTACATAAACAAGGAATGGTTTTTCAGGTCGTATAAATAATACTATACGTCTACAATCACTACATCATAGCTATTGCTTTAATGAACAATGATATCGTACGCCCACAGTTCCTAGAACCTAATTTGGCGAATTGCCAAGAATAGTCAATTTATGCTGAAGGGGAGAAGGAAATGAAGGATGTACGAATTGGTCGCAAACACGCGAAATCACGTGCATTCTTATCTGTCGCTGTAGTAGCTTGATTTTTGTTGTCGCTTTTTTGCATTATTTTATTATTATTATTATTATTAATTTGTATTTTTATTATTATTTGTATTATTATTATTAATTAATAAAAGGAGCCTGTGTAGCTCAGTGGATGTGGCGTTTGCACACTACCGCGCTTGGCCGCACGAAGGAAGTCTTGGTTTCGAGTCTAGTCGGCGACTAGAGGAAATTTTTCTAAGCCGTTTTTCGACCGGTTCCCGAGTTAGTCGATCTCTGGCACGGGAAAGCAGGTTTTTCCTCCCGGAAACTCGGGTTTTTCGTCCTGTAAACTCAAGAAAATCGACCGTAGAACCCACATTATTTTCAGACATTAAATATATTGTGTTAGGGTTAGGGACCACGAGATAGCAGCACATTTGAGCCGTCTCTCTTCACTGCGTACCGTTTAATTAGTGATAGCCTTGGGCCATCTGTCTCTGATTGGGTACCAGTGGAGATTGAACTGCCCACTCAGTCTCCAAAAGTTAGATAGGGCTAAATGGCCTCGCCTACTCCCGTATACGGGAATAAAAAGGCGTTAGCTGATTTTTTTTTTTTTATTAATTTGTATGATGGATCCAGTACAATCAACAAGTTCTGGTGTAAAACCTGTCAGTAGCCCTTGCAAAAGAATATTGCATAACGTACTGACATTTAGCGAAAAAGAATCGTTAGCAGCCAGTCTCCTTGTTCCAATTTCTCATATCACAAAACCTGCAAGTGCAATTGCGGGCGTATCAGAGTCGACTGTTAAAAAAATTCATAGGGATTCAAATGGTGAATGTAAGCCAAAATTTAAATCTCCTAAAAAGCTCCTGAGAAAGAAAACCATCGACCACATAACTTTGAATGATTTTGATGTTGACGTTATAAGAACTATTCAGAAATTTTACGTGGTGGAGAAAAAAGTGCCAACTATTCCTAAATTGATTCCTGTGCTGAAAAAAAAAAAAAATTAATTTTCCTTGGAAAAGAGAAACTTTGAGGAAAATACTTAATGAATTCGATACACAGCTGGCATAATAAATTGGACAAAAGAAGACCTGGACAAACTGGACCGCAAAATTAGAAAAGTAATGACTATGCATCATGCATTACATCCACGAAGTGATGTTGACCGGTTGTACCTACCGAGGGAATTGGTGGACGGAGTCTTCTGCAAGTGAGACAGACTGTGAAAGAAGAAGAAGAAATTAGCTTAAAAAGTTACATCGACAATAGCTCTGAGCCAATGCTTCAAGCAGTTACACGAGAGGGTCTTCTGAAAAGCAACAGAAAACAAATGCGATTACAAAGGAACAGCAAATGAATCGATATGTGCGATGGAAAAAAAAAAATTTGTTTGGCAAATTTCTTGGAGATGCTGAGGACAAAACGTGGCAATGGCTACAATATGGATAAAAAAGACACAGAGGGATTTATTCTAGTAGCTCAAGAACAGGTATTACAAACTAATGCAATCAAAACAAAAATTTTGAACATCGATAATAACAGCAAGTGCAAATTATACGATCAGAAAGATGAGACTGTAGAACATCTAATCAATGCCTGTAGAAAGATAGCTCAAACTGACTATACATACCGCCATGCACAAGGGTACAAAATAATTTACCGGCATGTATGCAAAAAATATGGCTTTCCTACATCTGATAACTGGTGGCAGCAAAAAATAGAGACTGTATTGGAAAACGAAACAGCAAAAATTCTCTGGGACTTTCGAATACAAACTGATCGACATTTGGAACACAATAAACCTCACATCATAATTATCGAACACCGACAGGTTAGGATTATTGATATCGCAATACGCAGTGATAAAAATACATATTAACAACAAAGAATTGAAAAAATTACTAAATATCGAGATTTGGCAATCGAAGTTTTCAGGCTGTTGCCTAAACACATCAAAGTCAACCCAATAGTTATCGGTGTACTTGGTGCAACTTCAAAGAAGCTATCCAACTATTTACAGCAATTAAACATCAACGATGTGACCCCATTTGACCTACAAAAAACATCATTACTTGGAACATATTTTACTATGCTACCTGACAGACTATTATTAGATTCTTGGGTAGAATCTGAATTGTTCTGCATCACCAGTCAAATTATTGTTTAAATAATGTTGTATAAATCTTGTTTTGACTGTGTATTAATTATGTGAATAATAATAATCATAATATCACTGTGTATGCATCAGTGGCGTAGCTAGAGCTGTTGTCGCCCCGGGCGGTCCCTGAGTTTGTCGCCCCTCTCGATACACACCAAAAATACTACAAAAAGTCAAAACAACATATAGGGAAATAAACTGAAACACTATGTTTATTTTTGAAGTAAAACTTTAAATTCAACATTCTAAAATATTATTTGTCTTGCTTTTCTGTTAGCAAAATCGTCGATGACATTGCGAGGTCTATTTCATAGTAATGTAGGTAATTCTTAATCAATTTTATTTAGAAAAACTCCTCTCACAACTTGCAACACTTACAGCAATTGTGAGGAAAATTCGGAGTAATATTAGAATATTTGGAACTGAGTTCTCGAGACTGTATTTCAGAATTAACTGAAAAAGTTCAAAAAGGTTCAAAGTGCCGCCCGGGGCGGACTTCCCCCTCCGCAACCCCCTAGCTACGCCACTGATATGCATCTTCCTTATCCAGTGAATGTCACCTTGTTGTAAACAAATCACTAAAACATGACCGTCCCTTAAAAAACCTGTACTGACTATCAGAGAAAATACTATCATTATCAACCTAATTCTGTGGTTAATCTCCAGCATATTAACCACTGTCCTCCCTCCCGCCACAGACTGGCCTATAAATCTGAAGTCTCAATCTTATCCTGCTCTCTGCAATGTGGAACAAGTTTACCATGTCCACACTACTTTGGCACTTGCCCTTTTCAAGATTCGTGTTAAATAGGTTAGTCAAGGGTGCCATTAACTCTGGAGCATTTCTTCAAGACTGGGTAATATGATGCAAGTTCTACTGCCATAATTAACATCAACGTTACATAATTATTCACACACCTCCTTTTTACTCACCGTCAGTTCCTCATTCAAAATACCCTTTACACTCAACTCCTCAATATGTGTTGCCTTCAAGAGGATGAAATATCGCATTCACTGAATATCTCAACTATATTCTCTGCAGCAGTTACCAAACTACCATTTTAATTCACAAATATCATCCTCCCATAATCATTTTCTTGCTGCTTATCGAAAGAACTCTCTAGGATTTTTCTTGGGATTTATTTGCTAATTTCTTCTCATTCTGCACTTTTGCTGTCCTCCCCCACCAAATCACCTTCCTGGCATGTTTTTATGCTCTTTCTACGAATAATCTCATCCTGTGCTGCTGTAATGAAGCCATCTTTTTTCACAGTTGCATGCTTAATCTCTCCATTTATCCATCTTTTATCTTAAGTGTTTTCACTTGTGGAATACTCTCAGGTATTGCTGTTTTAAAACACAACTTTATCATTTCCCAAGCAGCATCTTCCTCCTTCCTTCTTTCCATGCTATAGAATCATTTGTCTTTTGTCTCCTCACTGACCTTGCGGTTCCAAATATATCCTTTCCTTGCAGAAGGTCTCGTGTAACTGGCTACAAATCACTTTATGTCATTCCTGCCAACTAGAGAAACATTAAATTCACATTCACAATCACAACCATCTCTGAAGAATTCAAGAAATTTATTCTCTTTATTCCCTAACGCCCCCTCCCCCGACAATAATTTTAGTTTAAGTTTCCTTGGATCATAATGTTATTATAGACGGAGTTCTCCTCTTGTAATATCATACGCTTATTATTCGCTTAATATCATACGCTTATTATTTTTGTTATACTACTTTTTATTTTATTTATTTATGTTTTTTTTTTTTTTGGTTTAGCTGGTTAGCATTGATTAGAATAGTGAAGAAACTTGACCAAAAATTGTACAATCATTAGAAGTTATGCAAAGGAATTCCATCTCTTCCTTAAAGTTATGTGTACTACTTATGTATCACTTAGACGGCATAAAATAAAATTATGCATAAGATATAATTTATTATTATTATTATTAACACTAATCGATCTCTGGCACGGGCAAGCAGTTTCCCCCCCCCCCGAAACGCCGGTTTTTCATCCCGTAAACACAAGAAAATCGACCATAGTACTCACATTATTTCAGACAGTGACATATCTTGTTAGGGTTAGGTCCAAGAGATGGCAGCACTTGTTTGCCAGCCTCTTCATCGGTGGCTGCTATAATTAGTGACAGTGACATGGGCCAGCTATCTCTGATTGGCTACCGGTGGAGATTGAACTGCCCACTCAGTCTCCAAAAGCTAGATAGGGTATAAAGGCCTCGCCTACTCCCTATTAGGGAATAAAAGGCGTTAGTTGATTTTTTTAACACTAAACCTCCACGGAGTATAAAGACATTGCGTGAGGCGAATAGTGTTGCGCATAAAGTGCATCGAACCGCACTTTAAACTCATTCAATGTAACTGCTGAATGCAGACACACAATGTCAGTGAAGCAAAGCATTTTAAGAAAGACAATTTTAATAACGTTTTAAAATTAAGAATATATTTCATACACTTTATGAAAGGAAATGACACAGAGATAATAAAAATATATACTTTGCGCTTAACAACATTTAATTTCATAAATTTAACCAAAAATTAAAATGTTTATTCAAACGTCAGTATTATTTCCTGGAAAGTACTCCCCCGCTACACTCTGAAATAATAAGATTAAGTTCATTTGTGGTAGTTTCTCTTTTTATGAACAGCATTGCATATGCTTGTTTAAAAAAGTTATTTCATATCGTATTGTACATTATCTGATGCAGCATAAATGCATAACAGTGGTGGCACACCCCATTGTTTAGCCATCAGATACTTGGCAATGCAGCACTCACCATCTACTCTGGCAATGCATTTCAACCAACCACTACTCACCATGCAAAACACCTCCTTTTCATTTATTTGCATGGTCTTTGTATAGTTTAAAAGAAAGAGGAGTTCTCATTCTTCCATCACCTGTTATAATTCTATATCTATCAGACGGGTTCCTCATACCAATTTATATTTCTCAGTCATATCAACTATTTATCGATCTATGCAGACCACATTCCCTTCATCTGTCCTCATTCTTTAATATTACTGAATCCTAAGACAGTTTTTTGCTTCTGCAGTCACTCCAATGTTTCCTTACCATCCGTATAACCAAGTGACCAGATCTGTGCATAGAAATCCAAATATGCCCTGATAGTACCATTTACGATGGAACTATTATTTCTTTATCCATTCTTGTCAGTTTCTTCAAATTACAGCAAACATTTTCAGGCAACCTTCACACCGTTTGCGCTATGTCCACTGAAATTCAGTTCCCTATCCAACAAGAACCAACAGATCCCTTGCCTCTGCCTCCTGAGACAAAATTACTCCAGTATGATAAATCAGTATGAAGTGATATCTCAATTCTTCAGCCCAAGTCAGCAGCCTATTAAAATCCTCTCGCAACAAAATTACATCAGGAGTTCCAGAAAGCATCATTAGCAAACAACTGAATATCATCTCTCAAACCTTGAACTATATCACTGATAATAAACAACAGTGGTTCTAAAATATAATCGTATGGTACTCCGCTCACACCTTGCTTTTTCAGAACACTACACCCTCATACAATATCCTATCCGTCAACCATCCATGCAACCAAACTTCCTAGGCACTGTTTTATTCTCCCCTTCACTCCATGAATTGATCATGTCAAAGCACATCACCAGTCCGTTTCCTTAATTTATCATATTCCCTACACCGAAATTCCACTGATATCTTTTGTTCTGTGAAGCCTGCTCCTACCTAGCCACTCCCCACGTCAAAACCACACGATCACCCTCTCTAACTGACGGCATCATGCCAACATCTTCTATCTTCAGTGTATGAGATATTATTAACACACCACATAAGGGAGTTATCCATAAGTAACTTGAAAAATTCAGTCTAATTACAGATTATTTGATACTACCAATAATTGCTTCCATAGTCAAAGTCACTCATTCCTATCATCATTCTGTTTCTCACCAGTATCATTTCAGAATCATCAGAATCTCTTTACATTTCCTGCCCTCTATCAACACTCCAGAAAATATCCAAAATCTGTTCTTACATCTCACACGAAACTGCCTCAAAGCAATAATCGCTACTTTTTTCTTTCAAGTTTTACATGGAGGTGACACACCTGGGAGTACCAGAAATACCCTGCATCCTCCTCGTCTCTTACACCTTTTCAAAAAATACTAAAACCATCATTCTATTCCTTCGGATACATCATATCCTTTTAACCAAAGACCACAAGAACTGCATTCTTATTTCTAACACGCCTTGCACTAATGTTTAAGTAAACTTGGCTAGTCCCCCTCATCATTCAAGTCACTTGAATTCGTTGCTCTCATTCTGCAACAACATGAAAAGAAGCTCAGCCTGATCCTGGTTATCTTACACTGACAGTTCCACCATCGAGTTTTTGTTTCCCTGGGTGACCACACACACACTCTTCTCTTCTTATCAACAGTCTGCTCAACTTCACACTACCACACTCAGTCAAATCTAAGCCATCTGCAGTAAACATCTTTCTCCTGCTCAAATTGATGTCACACACCCATGTTCTCAAGTCCTCTCTTCCTGCAAATTCCAACTATCATTGCCATCCATAATCAGTGCTCTTCTCCTCAACAGTCTACCATACTTTGGTAACCAACTCACAATCTTTCCTCTCACACTCTTGCTTTGCTGTCTCTAATAATAATAATAATAATTATTATTATTATTCAGGTCTCCGTGGAGTCAAAGGACTCGCTGTGGAAGGTCCTTCCTAGGCAACACAAATTCTATCATCCCATTCCTCTTGATATCATAACACTCACAAAATCTTCCAACATACTTTTGAGACCTGCTGCATTTTCATCTTTTCAAAAATTGCTCCATTTTAACGTCTTGCAACCACAGATTCCTCACAACGCAGTACAATAGTTTCCACCTTTCCGCTACAATCATTCATCTTTGAATTCTCTACAACTAGCACTTTCTTTCTTACACCTGAACCACTAATTTCTTCTCTAAATTTCCAATATCCCTCTGCACACAACTGAATTCATTTCTTACACCTCACCAATTATTTTCTAATTCCTCACTTAGTTTTACATCTTTTATACTAGCCTCTTTATCATTCTGTCTTTATTCCTCTATAATTCCTCGATGTTTTGCATCTTTCTTTGTGTTACTACTCTCCGCTGGGTAATTCACCGAGTTTGTATTACATTCACTACGACCTTATTGGATACATCATACATGCTGTCAATGTTGACTCCTCTTACCAGATCACTTTCTACATTTTTTATAACTTTTTTTCCACTCGGTTGCTTATCTATTACATTATTTCTGTTTGCCATCAGAGACGCATGCATTCTTGTTTGTTACACTCTTGTTACTCTCAGTCATCGATATATCACCCATCCACTCAGCATTTAAGTCGCACCTCATACGTACACTCTCCTTCCATCCCCTTTAAAAACTGAACTTATACACAGTGTCCAAAGAGTACATGCAGCACATTTTACATGTCACAAAATGACTAAAGGCAAAATTTAACTGACTAATACACAAAGCAGCTACAGCTTACTTTCAAGCCCATCATTATCAAAAGGTCCTCTGAGAAGTTCTCGGCCTAACAATGAAAAAAAGCTATTTATAATTTCAAAATCATATTTCAAAACTTCAATACCTCTTCAGACGATTGCAGTGATTCCAATTACCTCTGAGTCAAATATTAATGAAAAACGCTGACCAGCGAGGAAGAGTTTTAATTTTGGGAAGAGACAGAAGTCAGAGGGAGCCAAATCTGAGGATAGGATCAATGTTCCAACAGTAGTGCAGATCCCTTAATTTTCCCATTGCCAAAACACCTTTGACGACAGGTGCATTGTCCTGATGAAAGATAATTTTTTCCTTCAGCAAACCGCGTCTTTTCTCACGAATTTTTTCGTCTAGTCTGGTTAAAAGAGCGGAATAATATTCCCCAGTTATTGTTTTACCATTTTCAACATAATTAATAAACAAAATGCCTTTATCATCCCAAAACACCGATGACAATTCCTTTCCTGCAGATGGAACCGACTTTGTCTTCATTGGCGCTGAACAACCGGCTTCTGTTCACTGTTTTGACTGCTATTTGAATTCTGCTGTAATGGTGAATGCAAGTCTCATCACTAGTAACAAATCGACGCAAAAAATAGGTTTTATTCTTTTATTCTTGTTAAAACGCTCCAAGCACTGTTCTGAGATTTTCATGCGAGTGGGTTTTGATCTGCATTGAGCAAGCGTAGCATCCATCTTGCGCAAAGTCTTTTCATTTGCAATTCTTTATGCAAAATGTATCCTACACGTTCTTTTGAAATACCTATAGTCTCATCAATTTCCTGCACTCTCACTCGTTCATCATCCGAATACCATATCGTACACTAGATCAATGATTTCTGGTGTTGTTACACTTTTTGGACGTCCTTCACGTCGATCATCTTCAAGGCTGGTACGGCCACGTTTAAATTCGGCAGCCCATTTCTTAATTGTCGAAGTAGAAGAGTGCCCATAGACGTTTATGAACTTTGAATGAATTTATTTTGGCGTTAAGCTTTCTTTTACAAAGAATTTTTTAACCCTCCGATACTTAAGTTTTGTCATGTCAATGGATACAGGCAACACTTTTGCTTCAGACAGCTGTATAAACAAACTGCTTGATAGAATGACTTGCTTAGAACGACAGATGTACCAACTTAGGGAAAAAAAAAATCTTGCCGATAGTGTTGCCTTCTATGGTCGAGGCCGAGAACATTTCAGACGACCCTCGTACATCACTCTTATTTTAGAGAGTTTATAACAGTGGCGGCTCGTACATAACCACTGCGACACTGCACCCCCAGGGAAAAAACGAAAAAATTAAATTTTGTTTGTGTTAATAAATAATAACAATGCTTACAACATTATATAAATGCAATACATTGTTGAGATAATCTTTGAAATTGATAAGTTCATTATCACCGGTATTAGCAAACCCATTTATGGAAAAATTTGAAAACAATGCTCGTTAGAATTACCATAAAAAACCACAAATATGGCTACGCTATGTGGACGATATTTTCATCATATTCAGTGGAACAACAGACGAACTTATCAATTTCAAAGATTATCTCAACAATTTACACATCATAAAATTCACTTTAGAACAAGAAAAAAATAATATCCTTCCTTTTCTGGATATTCTATTAGAAGTTAATGAAGAAAGTAAACTCTCCTTCTCAGTATATAGGAAGCTGACAAACACTGAAAGATTTCTAAATGCAACCTCACACCACCATCCTTCACAAAAAATAAGCTTAATTAAAACTCTTCGAGACAGAGCATACAATATCTCCAGCATACAAGAAAGATGTAATGAAGAACTAAAATACTTAACACAAATCCTCCAACAGAATGGATACGAGGTCTTAGGTCTTCAATAGTTCTATTGTTCTTGCTGATCCCTGGTCTTAGGAGAAAGTTCATACGAGGTTCTTTCTTTGCAGTTTATTGATTGTTAAAGTTTGTTAAAACCAGCCACGATGTCTATAGACGTCGAGCTAAATCTGGATATGAAGCTCTAAAACCCATTGAATAACATGGATAAGAAGTGCAATTTGGAGTCACTATTTCATCCACATTGGCCGGTAAATCTTCGTCGATGTCATTTTTTAATTTCCAGTCGGTTTCTTCCACATTTTTTCCTAAATTCTTCTAGGTTTATCTGTTTTGAGCGTTTTTTATGGTTGGACTGTGCCATATGCGTTCATTTTTTTAAAATGTATTTTGAGGGTGGCTCTTATTGGATGTCGCTCGTAATGTCACAGTAGGTTTTTCCAATGACTTCGACATTTTTTATTATTCTTTTGCAATCTGTTAGGATTAAATCAATTTCATTTCTTGTCTCTCCAGTTGGAGATTGCCAAGTCCATCTTTTTCCAGTTCTCTTTTTAAAGAAACTATTCATAATGGACAGCCTTTCTGCTTCTACAAATTCTTATAGGAGTTCACCTCGTTCATTTCTTTCCCTTTCCCCCCATGGTCCAATGTATTTTTCTTCAATAAATCTTGTACCAATCTTTGCATTGAAATTCCCACCCACTATTGTGTATGTTGTTTTTTTCTGTAATGTTTCTCGTATGTGTTCATAGAAATTTTCTATTTCTTCTTTGTCAGCTGTTAAGGTGGGTGCGTAGGCTACTACTATTATTTTTAATGCTACGGATTCTCCAATTTTTAATTTTAGTGTTCCTAGTCGTTCAGAATGGATTGTGCAAGAAATAATATTTTTAGTTACTTTTTCATTTATGAAGCTCTTGTAGCGTTATTTGCTATTAATTCAGAGCTTCTTCAGGATTCACAAACAGCAAGGACATCAAACTTTACATTTTGCAGTTCTTGAAGCAGGAAATCAATATGGGAGTCGGAAGCCAGAGTTCGAGTGTTGAAGGAACCAATAAATAGGTCATTTCCAGATGGTGGTCTACCTTCCTCTGCGAGATTCTTAGCACCCCCTGCTGTTACAGATTTCTCACCACCACCTTCGTGGGATTCCAAACAGCCATTCAGGACTGAAAGCCTTTTTCCCCTTCTACTTGCTGGCATACAGTGGTCAACAGCACTTCTCCTGATGGTTCTGAAGTGCGCCTTTGGTCCACGGCTCCTTATTCGGAGCTGCCCGCTTGGGCTTCCCTCATCCGCCACCCAAGGGATGTGCTTGGTAGGGGCGAGTTCCCTCCCCACAAGGACCACATCCCTACCAAGCAAAGAAAATTTTGCAAAGAATTTAAAAAAAATAAACCCAAATATTATCTCTATGCAGTTTTTTTTTTTTTTTTTGCACAGAGAATGCCTAGTTTTAAAAACATTACCGGCAATATTAAAACCTGTACTAGACAGCGAGTTATAAATATGGTAAATTGCATCAAGTCAAGACCTTTAAAAGCAACTTTTTAAAAAAACTTTGCATATCTATGGAAGCTAAGTATGAATCTTGGCTTTTGCACACTGAAATCAGATAGTTTATGGGTAAAGTACTGTTCCGAATTTCAGAATGAATTATTGGCCTTTCTTTTTCAAAATGAAGGTAAAGACGCTTTTTGTAAAATGTCTTCAAAATGATGACTGGACACAAAATCCATTTGGCACAGTTAATACATCGAGATGTGATTTTCGTTACAAGAACAACAGTTACCTTGTCAACGAATCGTACTATAAAAATGAAATTCTGTGAAATCTCTTGAGGAATTTTTGAACCAGCCTTTTCCACAAGGACACTGAAAATTTTGTTAGTTTTCAACATCATATGCCAGCAAAGGTTGATCGATTGGTAGAGCCTCTGCTACTAATGACTCACGAAAAAAGTTAACCAAGTTTGAGCGTGGTTAGTAGTTGGAAGGGGATCAATCGTTCAATGCTATTGGTATACTCTCCCTCGATGAGTCTTTGGACTCCCTGGAGGTGTCATATAATAATAATATTTGTGTGAGCTCGGTGTCTCAATATTAACCAATATAAACACTAAAAAGCGTGACTTACTAATATAGAAAAGAGATGAGGATAGCCATATCACATCTGATATTGCTCAAATCTGCAAAAGCTGACAAGCTCAAGTATCGCATTAAAATAAATTCCATTTTCATAAAAGGCAAGTCCATGCATATTTTTGTTGTTAATTTTATTACCGTAATGCATTTGGGGTTCCCCAATTTTTCTTATAATCAAAAGTGTTCCGTGACTTCGAAAATGTTAAGAACCACTGAGTTAATCCAATAAAAACTGCAGTTCTTTTTGATAAATGCACATCATATGTCTCTATAATCAATTTTTGGAGAATTGTTCGTTCGATGATTTGTAGCTTCGATAAATTGTTGGTTTACGAAGGATTCCTTTCGATAAATTGCGGTGATAGCGGATATCATTCCCCATCCTCTCTTATCCCATCCTTCCTAAAAATACTGCACCTTTTGCACTCGATATTCAGTTAGTACATCTGCTTCTGATAGCCAGCTCTCATTAATGCCTACAATATGAGGTCCCAGTATATTAATCAAGGGAGAAAACTATACGATATCGTAAACATTTGTCTAGGGACCCAATAATCTACATGCATGTTCTTTTGTAAACGCTTGTCTGCATGACACAGTCAGAACACCTGCAAATCTCTATTCTTCCCTAGTGCCTTATGCATGTAGACATCTTTACACACATTTGATGAATCCAAACCAGACAAACACAAAATTGAATTGATAATACCCATTCCAACATTAGCACAATTATATAACATTCTCGTTGTACACTCATATTCTTTCTATTCCTCCCATAGTTCTGGCTAATTTTTCCAAAGAGATATAGGTAATATTATTCTCATTATTATACACTATCTCTAAGGAGCCTGGAGATCAATCGCGGGAGACCACACTAATGTTATAATCACAAAACCTATCATACCACCTCTCTGTAAACTCATTCACTGTTAGCTCACTCACAACGAATTCTGGCAATCCATTCTACTCATTCAAGATCCATGCAAAAAATCTAGTTAACTCCTATACTAACCACACTCTTACACAGCATCCACAGATGATTTCTAGATCTCTGACTATTCATCCTATAAATTTTTGCATTCATTTTTGAAAAACCCTGTAATAAGTTTCTATTATGTCCCCTTTTTGCTGTCTATCAAATAAACTTTATAACCCACATATCTTTATAGGGAGCATTCCTATAAAGATACATGACCACCAATCCTTATAGAGAGCATTCACTAGTTTGGTCACTCTTCTCTGAATCCCCCTCTACCAACTGTTGACCACTAAGAAACCCAAGCGACCAAATCTGTGCAGTGTAGTCAACATGCAAATGAATTATTTGAGTTATAAAAGTGATAACTTCCCTGTCAATGTGCTTTTCAACATCCAAGTAATGCTTTGAGCTTATTTTTTTTTATCAACTTTTTCAACATACCCTCTGAACTTCAACTTTTTTGGCACCATTATTCCTAAGTCCCTAGATTCATCAATTTCATGCCATCCAGTACCACCATCTTGTAATACACAGTATTATTATTATTTTTTATTACAAGCAACTCCAAAGAGCCCTTACAGTTCCCCTAAACACTGTCAAGAACAATTCAACATTCGCACAGTATCTATCATACTTTGCATTAAACTCATCCACAGTCATGGAACCACAACAGATAATATAAATATAGCATAGATAAATATAATATAGATAATAGAAAATAAATACATTCGCTACCATTATTATGGCAAGTTAGGAATGGGAAGCCAAGCTTTGGACACCCTTTCACATAGGATTAGATGGAAGAAAACCAATGTGCTATATACATACAAGTTATTACAGGTCAGAGACTATATTTAAGGTGAGCAATGGCCATGAAACATTCTCCTGACCTGTAGGTAGTTTCGAGTATTGAAATACATACTAATATAAACAGTTCATTAAATCCGTATGTCTGAGCATATAAAAGACGTCAAAAAAAAAAAAGAAGGGAACACAAATTAGGCCATCAACTACTCTGGCAACAGACAAACATGTCATATATTGAAAATAACTGTTTCATAAGAAAACTAAAAGTAGCTTCACAAATGCTTAGGATCCATACACAGTGCAATAAAAATCAAGACTTGATTTTATATCAAGTGTGGTCTGCCTTCATCAATAGTTTAACTGTCTCAGACCTCAGATAAAGCACGCATGAGCCACAGACCTTGCCAACAACTAGTAATGTTCCAACACACATACAGTAACCAATATATGATTTGTATTCTGGTTCTCAATTAACAGTTGGGAAGTTATCAAAGCCATCTCATGTGTGTAATTAATTGTCAATAACGTTTTGTTGTGTTAAACTTTTATATACCATTATTACCCCTGATGATGCAAGTCTTACAGCAAATGAAGCTTTTTGGGTTTTTTTAAGTTTTTATTTTTAATAAACTCTTTATATTAATATGTGGTCTCAATAACGAAAACTATCTACAGAACTGCTTGAACAGCACAGAAACCTACATCTACATTCTGCTGAACTTAACAAGTATCGCTTTGTTAATCTGCCAAAATTCTGGGAGACTTATTTTAAAATTAACTCCTACTCAACTGTAATACTTCTTTTATTCAACTTTAGATGCCATCATATTAAGATTTAGGATCTTTGTCTATTACAGTTTGAATTATTTCATTGTGACAAATTGTCATGTGTAAATTTTAATATGCTGGTTTGCTCTGAACATCCTAGTTTGAAATCCAGTGAAATATAAATCCGTTAATAAACATCTTTTTATAATTTAGCTTTGTTTGGTGTTGTAATACCATAAAATAAGTTTTGATCAGCAATACTTTGAAATAATTTCTAAAAAACACTCATAACACTTGTCTAGTAGCACTCCTCTATATAATGCAATCAGCATTTAAATAGCAATAGCAAAATTCCAGACAGAGCACTGACCAAACAACTAACTTGATACATTTTCAGTCTTAGTATTATTATTATTATGTGACACCTCCATGGAGTCCAATGACTCATTGAGGGAGAGCACCTACTTTACAACTTACCGTCTGCACCACTCAATTCACCAGCTACAGCAAACCACATCACCTACACCAATGCCATCTACTACCCACCACCAGAAATATTTTCTGGTGGTGGGTAGTAGATTTAAAGACAATCACAAACATCCATGCCCACGGCAAGATTTGAACTTGGAGCCTTTTCGCTGGAAAGCGGATATGCTAACCACTCGAACAACCATGTTAGCATACTTGGTTAGCATGGCTAGGTTAATTTTCTATGGTTAAGACAATCATAATGATAAATAAATAAATAAATACTCTTAAAATAACATCTCACTGTATATGTTTGAACGCACTGTATTCCTTTTACAATTAAAAAAGTTCACTTTTATTTTATTTTATTTATTTTTTAATAATCAACTTGAAATTACAGTTGGTTGAGTACTTTAGATATTAACACTTTTCACCTGAGGAGTTAATAACTCCCTACACAGAAATAACCTTCAGGTAAATAGTTTGAATTAGCTACATCATCATGATGTAGTTTGAATGGTCTGACCTCTCAATCTAATCATTCTTGATATGTATGATTGGAGGAGGAGGAAGCTGAATTTTTCACCAAAGCAAGGATATTAGGCCAGCATTTTAGGTTCATTTACTGCATGTTCTCTCATATATTGAAAGATGAAAAACGCTTTCAACTCTGCAGTGAGACTAGCTAACTTGCCTAAAATTAAAAAGCCCTTATAATCTCGAGGATTACTACATTATTATTACATAATTAAGTTATCATTACTAGCTTTCCTATAAAAATTGTTTTCCAAATTAATCTTTTTTAATGAGAGATTAATTTGGAAGAAAATTAATTTAATATTGTTAATATCTTCCATTTTGGTCTTTTAAAGTAATACTAACTACTTAAATCCCCATAGATATTGGTCTTTCTCTGGTCTTTTTCATTCCATCAAACACTTATTAACCTTTACTCTTCCATTCTGCTTAGAATGCGATACCATCCTAGAGTACAGTTCTGCAAATATATCTCTTAATGCTAATAATGAGAAGTTCCTTTTTAATATCTTTATTTTTAGTATGACTCCTCCATCAGTGATATCTTTTAACTGCATCACCTTCAATATGGATAAAATACACCCCTCCTCTACACTTTGTATCCATCATATATTTCAATGTAATATCAATGCTATTACAATTTTAATATGCACTTCACATCCATGGAAACCTGGATGTATATAAACGTCTTGGCAAGTTGGGTGGATAACCAATAATTTTACTCTGAAAACTATCAGATCTATATCTTCAGCTTTAGACAGAACACACAATTTACAGACAGTGTAGATTGGATTAACCAACCTATCATATCAGTCATTAGGTTTCTAAAATAATGTTTCTTGGCTATGACAGGCCATTGATTCTGATATGAAAGAAAGAAGAGATGGGATTTATAATTTACTATAAAAGATTACAGTATCTCCACTTTTGAGCCCAAGAAAAGTTCTTATTACTTCACACTAATAAGTATATTTATTTATCATAAATCATAAGCTTCCACATGTAAATGGTTTCTCATTACAAATTCTTGTTATAGTTGAACCAATGTCACATGTCATCATTAGTGGGAAGCATTATTGACGTTATTCATTTTAATAACAATAGAAATTAGTAAAGATCATCTTTGGCAATCTAAATAAATATTTAAATTTAAAAAATTTCACTACGATTGTATACAACATGATTCAAATCTCCTTGTATAAAATTAAGGATATCACAATGAAGATTTTATTTTCACTATATTATTTCAGGAAATTACAACGTACTAGGATATACATTAAAATAAATTTTAATATATTTCAATATTTCGGTAACGTCACGCTGCCATTTTCAAGAACTTAAGTACAAGATACGTGCACGCAGGCACAGCAAAACAATAAATGAGCAAGAAGTATGAAGCTATTATTTCTCCTAAAGTCCTGATGGTGCCCTCTAGTGGGCAATGTTGGTATTCTTGGGCGATTGGGCTGAAGGTCTTCTGATGTAAAAAAAAAAAAAAAAAAAAAAGAAAAAATCAGCTAACGCCTTTTTATTCCCGTATATACGGGAGTAGGCGAGGCCATTTAGCCCTATCTAACTTTTGGAGACTGAGTGGGCAGTTCAATCTCCACTGGTACCCAATCAGAGACAGATGGCCCAAGGCTATCACTAATTAAGCGGTACGCAGTGAAGAGAGACGGCTCAAATGTGCCGCCATCTCGTGGTCTCTAACCCTAACACAATATATTTAATGTCTGAAATAATGTGGGTTCTACGGTCGATTTTCTTGAGTTTACAGGACGAAAAACCCGAGTTTCCGGGAGGAAAAACCTGCTTGCCCGTGCCAGAGATCGACTACCTCGGGAACCGGTCGAAAAAAGGGTTAGAAAAATTTCCTCTAGTCGCCGACTAGACTCGAAACCAAGACTTCCTTCGTGCGGCCTAGCGCGGTGGTGTGCAAACGCCACATCCACTGAGCTACACAGGCTCTTGTGCTACACAGGCTCTGGTCTTCTGATGTAGGTTTCCCAAATTTGAGGAAGTCTCATGCAGCCAAATTTGTTGAGGTTTGGCTCGTTTCTTAAGGCTGAAGCTGATTTTATGAAAAGCCTTTCATATCTGTATTTGCTACGGTGTATTATCCTGGCTTTTTTTCCACCGTATTCTATGGCAGGTATCCAGAGCATGGTCAGCAAGACCAGAGTGGCTGTATTGGTGAAACCGGATGTAGTCCTTGTGTTCTGAAATTCTGATATTTACTGTCCTGCCTGTTTGGCCAAAGTAGGACAGCTTACAGCTGCAAGGGACCTGGTACACACCAGGTAGGTCTAAGGGGGGAAGTTGGTCTTTTGTTGAGCAGATAAGGGATGCCAATTTTTTTATAAGGTTTGTAACAAGAAGTTAAGTTATGTTTTTTTAAGATTTTTGTGATTTTTTCTGAGGTGCCTCGGATATAGGGTATGGTGATGGATTTAGAGTAATCCTTGTTGTGAGCGGGAGGGGGGGGGAGTTGTGGTTTACTGCTTTTAATATTTTTTGGATTTTTTTTGGGGGGGGGGTAGCCAATGGCTGAGAACGTGTTGAGGATGTGGTTTAGTTCTGTGGTTAGGGCATTGTCATTCGAGCAGATAAGTTTAGCCCTGTTGTGTAGTGTCTTAATGACTCCATATTGTTGTGAGGGGGGGGGAATTGTTGGTGAATGTATCTGCCTGTATGGGTGGGTTTTCTATATACTGAGAAAACCAAGGTTCCATCAGGCTGGCGGGTGACTAGTGTGTCTAAGAACTGAATGCAGTTGTTTTTTTCTTCTTCCAGGGTGAATTTGATTCTGGGGTGTTCGTTGTTTAAGTGTGTTAAGAAGGAGACGAGTGCATCGGAGCCATGTGGCCAAATAGCGAATACATCATCTACATAGCAAAGCCAAATGGTTGGTTTTTGTGGGGCAGAGTTCAAGGCTTGCTCTTCAAAAGTCTCCATATAAAAGTTGGCCAAGGATGGGGAGAGTGGCGAACCCATGGCTGTCCCCTCTATTTGTTTGTAGAATTTTCTTGCCAAACAAAATAGCCTGAGTTCATTGTGAACTGAAATAATTATGTCCCATAGTGTATGGCATTGAATCCCCCACATACAAACTAGCAAAACATTTGGCTAAAGCTCTCTCACACTATACGGGCAACACACCTTCATACATAAAAAACTCAGCCCACTTCAAAGCCAGCATAGAAAACCTTACACTCAAACACACTGACATAATGGTCAGTTTTGATGTCTCCTCCTTATTTACGAATGTCCCACTCAAAGAATCCTTAGAGCTAATCCAAGCTAAATTTCCTCCCGATATCACAGCCCTATTTCAGTTCACAATTTGTTTGGCAAGGAAAATTCTATAAACAAATAGAGGGGACAGCCATGGGTTCTCCACTCTCCCCAACCTTTGCCAACTTTTATATGGAAACTTTTGAAGAGCAAGCCTTGAACTCTACCCCACAAAAACCAACCATTTGGCTTTGCTATGTAGATGATGTATTCGCTATTTGGCCACATGGTTCCGATGCACTCGTCTCCTTCTTAACACACTTAAACAACCAACACCCCAGAATCAAATTCACCCTCGAAGAAGAAAAAAACAACTGCATTCCATTCTTAGACACACTAGTCACCCGCCAGCCTGATGGAACCTTGGTTTTCTCAGTATATAGAAAACCCACCCATACAGGCAGATACATTCACCAACAATCCCCTCCCCCCTCACAACAATATGGAGTCATTAAGACACTACACAACAGGGCTAAACTTATCTGCTTGAATGACAGATAAGTTTAGTCCTGCTGAACCACAGATCTAAACCACATCCTCAACACGTTCTCAGCCATTGGCTACCCCCCCCCAAAAAAAAATCCAAAAAATATTAAAAGCAGTAAACCACAACTCCACCCCCCTCCCCCTCACAACAAGGATTACTCTAAATCCATCACCATACCCTATATCCGAGGCACCTCAGAAAAAATCACAAAAATCTTAAAAAAAACATAACTTAACTTCTTGTTACAAACCTTATAAAAAATTGGCATCCCTTATCCGCTCAACAAAAGACCAACCTATCCCCCCTAGACCTACCTGGTGTGTACCAGGTCCCTTGCAGCTGTAAGCTGTCCTACTTCGGCCAAACAGGCAGGACAGCAAATATCAGAATTTCAGAACACAAGGACTACATCCGGTTTCACCAATACAGCCACTCTGATCTTGCTGACCATGCTCTGGATACCTGCCATAGAATACGGTGGAAAAAAGCCAGGATAATACACCGTAGCAAATACAGATATGAAAGGCTTTTCGTAGAATCAGCTTCAGCCTTAAGAAACGAGCCAAACCTCAACAAATTTGGCTGCATGAGACTTCCTCAAATTTGGGAAACCTACATCAGAAGACCTTCAGCCCAATCGCCCAAGAATACCAACATTGCCCACTAGAGGGCACCATCAGGACTTTAGGAGAAATAATAGCTTCATACTTCTTGCTCATTTATTGTTTTGCTGTGCCTGCATGCATGTATCTTGTACCTAAGTTCTTGAAAATGGCAGCGTGACGTTGCCGAAATATTGAAATATATTAAAATTTATTTTAATGTATATCCTAGTACGTTGTAATTTCCTGAAATAATATAGTGAAAATGCATAACCAACGTCTAAGCCTTTCCACGAGAATGAAGATTTTAATGATGATTCCGCAAATTAAGACAAAATTTTTGAAATATGCAATGTGTGAAGATAATTAAATGAGAAATGGGAACGATACCACGTTCCTTCATAATGTGATCCATATAGATAATAAATAACAGCGGGGATAATGTACATCCTTGACTGACACCAGATTCAACATTAAACCACCTTCCTGTACTTCTTTCAATTCTAACTGCTGACTTGCAACTCAAATAAAGACTAAGTATTGCTTAATATAATATCCCATTAACACCATATAAATGAATCATTTTGAATAACTTCTCTCTCCACCTTGTCATATGCCTTTTCCAGATCGACAAAACTTAAATACAGATCTTTGTTATATTCCCATGCTTTCTCAACTATCTGTCGTAAAGTGAAAATCTGATGCTGACAGCCTCTATTTGGCCTGAATCCAGCTTGTTCTTCACCAAGCTTCTCTTCCACAATCTTTCTCAAACGTTTCTCAAGTATCCATGCATATATCTTACCAGGAACACTCAGTGCTCAGTGGCATAGCTAGGGGGTGGTCTGCCCTGGGCGACACTTTGCGTTTAAGAAATTTTGCCATACTGTCTACAGAAAAGCAACTCACTGATGAAATAGACTTCAACAATGTCATCGGCGATTTTGCTAAAGAAAAAGCAAAAAAAATAACATTTTAGAATGTTGGAATTAAAGTTTTACATCAAAAATAAACACGGAGTTTTGACTTTTTGTAGTATTTTTGGTGTAATGAGAGGGGCAGCAAACACTCTAGCTACGGCACTGTCAGTAATGAAATACCTCTGTAATTCTCACATTCAGTTTTATTTCCCTTTTTGTATATGGGTACTATGAGAGCTCTACTGCAATCATCTGGAATTTGTCCCTCTGTCCAGGCCTTCTGAACTATGCAGTACAGCCACTGTAAGACTTTTATACCACCATACTTCAGCATTTCTGATCGAATATCATCTACTCCTGCTGCCTTTCTGCATTTCAAGCCTTTGATGGCTTTTTCTACTTCAAGTATGGATATGTATTCCTGACTGCATGCCTGCTCAATGTTTTTTACCACTGTGCTGTCATCACTGCTTGCTTCATTTAGCAGTTTTTCAAAGTAATTACTCCATACTTCAAGGATATCTTTTTCTCCCATTTTCATGTCACCTTTATCATCTCTAATTCCTTTTATAGCACTCTTTCCTCCATTCTTAAGCTTCTTCAACAACTTCCAGAATATTTTGCCACCTTCTTGATATTTATTTTCTATATTCTTGCCAAAGTCCTCCCACGACTTTTGTTTAGCTAGTTTCACACAGTGTTTAGCATTCTTGCATTTGTCTCTATATTCTCTAAGAGCACAAGCTGACTTATTTAACAGGAATTTTTGATATGCTTTCTTCTTTTCCTGTGTACACCAGGGAGTTCTGATTTTTTTATCCTTACAGACAACCTCACCACATGCCTCTCTGGCAGAATCAATCAATGTTTTCTTCAGAGTTTGCCACTGAATCTCCAAAGTTTGATTCCTGTTCTCAAACTCTTTCATTTTCTTTTCAATAATATTTCTGTATTTTAGTCTACAGTTCACATCTGAGAGCTGCTCAACTTTTATTCACTTTAAAACTTTCTTACATGTTATTCTTTTCAATATGAAATTCAATTTTATCCTGCTCAAGACTAAATAGTGATCACTTCCAATTTCAAATCCTCTGTGCACCCTGGTGTCCTGCACAAGAAGAAAACATCACTATCAACAATAACATAGTCAATGAGACTTTTTCTTATTCCTTGCCTCTTCTCTCCATATGAATTTGTGCACATTTTTATATTGGAACATTGTGTTAGTAATCACCAGTTCATGTCCTGAGCAGAAATCCAATAGGTATTTGCCATTATTATTAGCTTTGCTCTTTTCTCCAAATTTTCCCAAAATATTTTTGTATGTCTCTGACAATCATTTCTTACTCTGCTGTTTAGATCCCCAACAAGGACAACTTTTCCTTTTGTGTCAGTTGCTTTCTCTAAAGCCTCAAAAAATTCCTCCACTTATACCTTAATAGAACTTTTGGTGGGACCATAGGCACAAATAAGTTTCATTGTCCAGTTTCCCATTCTCATATTTGTCCACATCACTCTACTCGAGACTGCTTGCCATTCAAAAAGATTAGCCTCGTATTTAGTGTCGAATACTAAGGCTACTCCATCTTTTCCTTTTTTGTCATTGCCTGAATATAACATTTGTATTTATTGCTCAGAAATATCTCATCAGTTTTTGCCTTTTTTCTTTCAGTCACCCCTATTAGGATATTAGGAAAGAACTTCACATTGTCAACATCCAGAAATGCATCAGCAGAGTAAATCTCATGGGGTATGGTCACTTAAACAGAATGGGCAAGGAAAGATTAACAAAACAAGTAAGGGTCAAAGCTGTATAATTGAGAGGAGACCTCCACATAGCCTTTAAAAGAATGTGGAGAACCAACCAAGGCTTCTGACCAAACGTCCAATTCTCACCTTCTAGTGGTGCACCCTGTTGGGTATCTACCTGGATACTGAACGAACGAGAATGGGCTCGCAGTTTGGGATTTAGCCGACCAAATTGTATTCTTATTGGCTTAAACCAATATAGAAAATAATGGTACAACATGACAAAATTTCATGCTGGCTGGGGCGTCACCTGGTTAAACAAGGCCCATGTTGTTTTCGCCAGGGAACCAGGGCGAACAGCGAAAAGTCAGCTACTAGAACAAATATGAAAGCACACCCCCAACTCAACGTCACCAGAGTTAAAGATTAGTACTATCAACATAAGAAGCCTGAATGGCAAAGAGATGGAGCTAGCTGAGGAATTAGATAAGTATGAGATCGACATAACTGAAACAAAAAAGACAAACACTGGTAAGATTTTTCTGAGCAATAAATACAAAATGTTATATTCAGGCAATGACAATCAAGGAAAAGAAGGAGTAGCCATAGTATTCAACACAAAATACGAGGCTAATCTTCTTGAATAGCAGTCAGTCTGAAGTAGAGTAATGTCAGCAAATATGAGAATGGGGAACTGGACAATGAGATTTATTTGTGCCTATGGTCCCACAGAAGGTTCTACTAAGGTAGAAGTGGAGGAATTTTTTGAGGCTTTAGAAAAAGCAACTGACACAATGAAACAGGAAAAGTTAGTCCTTGTTGGGGATCTAAATAGCAGAGTAGGAAATGATTGTCAGACATACAAAAATATTTTGGGAAAATTTGGAGAAAAGAGCAAAGCCAATAATAATGGTGAATACCTGTTGAATTTCTGCTCAGGACATGGACTGGTTATTACTAACACAATGTTGCAACATAAAAATGTGCACAATTTCACATGGAGAGAAGAGGCAAGGAATAAGAAAAGTCTCATTGACCATGTTATTGTTGATAGTGATGTTTCTCCCTGGTGCACGACACCAGAGTGTACAGAGGATTTGAAATTGGAAGTGATCACTATTTAGTCTTGAGCAGGATAAAATTGAATTTCGTATTGAAAAGAATAACATGTAAGAAAGTTTTAAAGCAAATAAAAGTTGTGCAGCTCTCAGATGTGAACTGTAGACTGAAATACACAAAGATTATTGAAGAAAAATGAAAGAGTTTGAGAACAGGAACCAAACCTTGGAGATTCAGTGGCAAGCCTTGAAGAAAACACACTGATTGATTCAGCCAGAGGCATGTGGTGAGGTTGTCTGCAAGGATAGAAAAATCAGAACTCCATGGTGGACACAGGAAGTTAAAGAGGCAGTGAAGGAAAAGAAGAAAGCATATCAAAAGTTCCTAGCAAATAAGTCAGCTTATGCTCTTAGAGAATACAGAGACAAATGCAAGAAAGCTAAATAAAAATAATGGAAGGACTTTGGCAAGAACATAGAAAATAAATATCAAGAAGGTGGTAAGATATTCTGGAAGTTGTTGAACAAGCTTAGAAATAGAGGAAAGAGTGCTGTAAAAGGAGTTAGAGATGATAAAGGTTACATGAAAACAGGAGAAAAAGATATCCTTGAAGTATGGGGTAATTACTTAGAAAATTGCTAAATGAAACAAGCAGTGATAGCACAGTGGTAAAAAACAGTCAACAGGCATACAGTCAGGAATACACATGCATACTTGAAATAGAAAAAGCCGTCAAAGGCTTGAAATGTGGAAAGGCAGCAGGAGTAGATGATATTCAACCAGAAATGCTGAAGTATGGTGGTATAAAAGTCTTACACTGCATAGTTCAGAAAGACTGGACAGAGGTACGAATTCCCAATGGTTTTAGTAGAGCTCTAATAGTACCCATATATAAAACGGAAATAAAAACTGAATGTGAGGATTACAGAGGTATTTCTCTACTGAGTGTTCCTGGCAAGATCTATGCAAGCATACTTGAGAAACAGTTGAGAAGAATTGTGGAAGAAATGTTGGTGAAGAACAACCTGAATTCATCAAATAGAGGGCATCAGGATCAGATCTTCGCTTTACGACAAACAGCTGAGAAAGCATGGGAATATAACAAAGATCTGTATTTAAGTTTTGTCGATACGACAAGGTGCCAAGAGAGAAGCTATTCAATATGCTACAATTATATGGTGTCAATTGGGCATAATAGCAAGTAATACTTAGTCTGTATTTGAGTTGTAAGTTGGCAGTTAGAATTGAAGGAAATATAGGAAAATGGTCTAATGTTAAATCTGGTGTGAGACAAGGATGTACATTATCCCCTCTATTATTCATTATCTATATGAATCACATTATGAAGGAAAGTGGTATTAAACATAATATCAGAATGGGAGATGTTAATGTCAGCTCTTTGCTTTATGTGGACGATGTTATACTTCTAAATAAATCCGTTACAAGTTTGAAAGGGTCCCTGACTAAATTGAATAATTGTTGTAATAGATATGGTATGAAGGTGAGCATTAAAAAGACAAAGACAATGAAAATAGGTAGAATTGTTGAAAATGTCAATTGTGTTGTGAACAGGGAACCTGTGGAATAAGTAAAACATTTCAGCTATTTAGGCACAATTTTTACTGAAGATGGTAAATTAAATATGGAAATAGAAAACAGAATCAACAAAGCTGGTATGGTAGGAAGTCAATTGAATAAATTCATGTGGAATAAGAGAGAAATTAGTCGGAACATTAAATTGTTCAAACTAGTTTTAACTTATGGATCTGAGAGCTGGATCAGAAGTAAAACACTTGACCAAAGCCTAGAGACTACAGATATGAGAGTCCTGAGAAAGATCAGAGGCATGAACAGATGGCATCAATGGCAATATCATATTAAAAATGAGGATATTAGGAAAGAACTTGACATTGTGGGCATTCAGGAATACATCAGCAGAGCTAATCTCAGGTAGTATGGTCACTTATGGATGAGGAAAGATTAGCAAAACAAGTGTTCTCTGCCAGGTTGGCAGGAAGACGACCCAGATGAAGACCAAGATATAGGTGGATTGATATGGTACAAGGTGCCTTAGATGATAGAAATATAAGATCTGATAATGGTAATATTGGGGTCTTGACAAGTAACAGACTTATTTGGAGGAAAATTGTAGATAGGAAGTTAGTAATGATGTAAATTTTTGATGTAGTACTATCATATCTTGTACACCCCTTGAGGGTACATGTCAGGAATTTGATGATGATGATGTGTTCTCTAACACATTGGCAAGAAAAAGACCCAGAAGAAGACCAAGATATAGGTCGATTGATACAGTAAAAAGTGCCTTAGAAGACAGAAATATAAGATCTGACAATGTTGAAGCCTTGACAGGTAATAGATTGATTTGGAAGAAAATTGTAGGTAGGAAGTGGGTAATGATGTAAATTTTTCATGTGGTACTATCATATCCTGTTACACCCCTTGAGGGTATACATCAGGAATTTGATGATGTGAAAGATAAAAGATTTCTCATTAGTATGAACTCTTGAGTTGCTTAAGGACAAATTCTTCAAATTCTGATAATACTTTACCACATGTTTAACAAGTGACAGATTTCTCATTGGTGTGAATTCTTTCGTGTCTTTTAAGATACATCCTTCGGGCAAATGATTTTTTACAAGTATCACAGCTAAAAGGTTTTTCATTACTGTGAATAATTTTATGATTTTTAAGACCAGAAGACAATGAAAACGATTTATCACAAATTTCACAAGTAAAAGGTCTCTCACCAGTGTGAATTCTTTTGTGATTTTTAAGCCTCTCCATTCTTGAAAATGATTTTTCACAAATGTCACAGGTAAAAGGTTTTTCATTAGTATGGATTGTTATATGCTGCTTAAGATCATGTAATCTTGAAAATGATTTACCACAAATTTCACAAGTATAAAATTTCTCATTACTGTGAACACTAGAGTGTTCTTTAAGATTATGAGAGGATGAAAATGATTTCCCACAAGTTTCACAAAGGAAAGGTTTCTCATGAATATTTGCATGGTGTTTAAAAGCTGAAGATTTTGCAAATGATTCACCACAAGTTTCACAAGTAAAAGGTTTCTCATTAGAATGAACTCTTATGTGTTCCTTAAGGTGATATAATCTTGAAAATAATTTACCACAAGTTTCACAAGAAAAAGGTTTCTCATTAGTGTGAATTTTTGTATGTCTTTTAAGAATTCCCAATTGTGAAAATGATTTACCACAAATCTCACATGTAAAAGGTTTCTCATTTGTATGAGTCCTTGTGTGACGTTTAAGATTACGCAATTGGAAAAATGATATACCACAAGTGTCACAAGTATGATGTTTCACGTTGTTATGAATTCTTAAGTGTCGTTTAAGACTTAACACTTGTGCAAATGATTTACCACAGGTATCACAGGTAAGATGTTTCTCACTGGTGTGAGTTTTTGTGTTCCAGACTAGTACAAGACTGGATTCATCCAAAGTTTTAAGGATCAAAATTTTTTTACTTGGTGGAACTACTCTGTCTTCCTTTTGTGATCCATATTCCTCACATAACTTCTCAGAAGATTCACCTATATTTATTACTTTAGTCTGTGTTTCTTCTTCTTTATTCGAAGAACTTGAAGATGAAATGTTAACTGTTTCAGTTATCAAGCATTCCTCCATATTATTTATTCACCAAAAAGTGGGATATCATACACAACGAACTTCAGAATTGACATCAAGGGCTCTGCATTAGAATCCAGATAGCAATTAGGTTCAGCAAACTTCACTATGCTGCATCAATAAACTTGATCTACCAGGAAGAAAAAATGTAATTCAGTATTCACACAATTTATTTTAAAATAATTCACACTTTTAAATAAGTCAGCTACAAAAAAAAAATTTGAAAATTTATATAGGATTTTATAAATATATAATGTATCACAATTATGTCAAATCAGATATCAGTCAAATTTTCAATCTATAAAGTACTTAGTTTTACGAGTAGAAAGATTTATTTGTTTGAAGTTCATGTTAATTTATTTAAAGGAATTAATTCATAACATAAGAATAATAAGAAAATAATTAATATTTATCAATTTATTTGCTGATATTTCAACAGTATTATATCTAGCATCTTCAGAGCACAAAAATAGTATGCTACAATACATGAAACAACATAAATTTAATCAATGGACAACACAATTAACTAAATTCCTAATCATTCCTAAACTAAATTCCTATTGTTGGATAAAGGGCAAGAGAGAGAAAAGAGAAAAAATAAATATTATTTTGATCTTAAAATGACTGTCTTCCAGATTATTGGTAAACAGTGATACAGCATTATTCTTGCTGAGGTTTGGGGAATACTTTAAAGCTGAGGTTGATTCTAGAAATAATCTATCTGGGTTATGACTTCTCTGCAGCACTTTTGTTTTCTTCCATTTTTGTCAAGCCTTGTCAAAGCAATAATTCTTTAATGGCTTATGCCAACAGTTCTTCCTGTTTGTCCATAGTAAGCCAGGTCGAATATAGGTTAAGTATGTATGGCTAGTTGAACCTTCCTATCTATTAAATTCTAAGATCCCTTTGGCCTATTCAAATCATTCCGAAAGTACTGCATATATGCTGCATTCCTGATTGCCCTGCCTTTCTTTGAATCAGTAGCAGAGAGTTGCATGTCATCTGCGAGATCCTTCACATTAGCATTTATGAAAAGATTGAATAACAATGAACCAAGGAATGATCACTGTGGTACAACATTGGTCACCTTAAGTTATGCAGACTCACATCCCCGACATAGCACTTTCTGATGTCTGTCAGTTATCCAATTTATGTGACAGATTCCCATGATGCATCAAAAATCTTTACGAAGTCTATAAGTGTCACGGTGTGTCCATTCTCTTCATCATACATCCATGCTGTTCATTGTAAAGCAGATTCTCTATCAACCCATTTCTGTAATAGAGGCTCTTGCTAACTTTTCCAAAATCTTCACCATCATTCCAGATATGTCAGTACTTGGACACATGAGTCTTTTCACCATCTTCTGAAATGGAATTATCATGCATACTCTCCACTGTACTGAGGCTCAAATTATATAGCATGGTCATGTCATGGCATGTCAGTTCAGCTGAATATTTTTTAGCATCTGTGCTGATATCTCATATGTTCCTATTCTCAAATTCTTATCAGTTGGGCACTAGAAATAGAGATCTCAGACCAGTGAACCTATGGTTTTTACTTTAATTAAATCAATAAACATCTTTTAGCTTTTTTTATGTAATTATTTGTCGATGTAAACTATAAATACATTATTTTAATTTTGCATGGATTTTAATGAACTTTAATTCTTGGGGGAAAAAAAAAGGTATTCAGAATTAATAGTTTTTAGCACAATTTCATATATAAAAAATGTTGACTGGCATATTTTGTTAAAAATTCAACTAATTAATTAATTTATTTATGATTAAATAATGAAATAATTTAATCGTAAATTAAATTATTTCATATTAAAAGCAAACGGTCATCTCTACCTATAGGTAACTATAGGTAGAGATGACCTTGCTAATGCTTCTGCCTCTTATCTCCACTTGGGCCTGGCTCCCACTGAAGAGACCTCAATAAAGGTCAAAACTAGTCTGGGTAGTGGCCCTTCCCTTAATGCATAACATTATACATATCCGCAAGGAGATGTGTTTTGCATTATGGGAGATACTGAGATAGGAGTGACGTTAGCTTGCTACACCTTTGCAACGAGTTGGCCGTTGTTGTACTACCTTACCCCAGTCCTGAAGATACTTTCAAGTGCAAACTTTGATTGCTTACACTTGGATAAAGGATTAAACTAAATTTATTATGGTTTCGTGGCAGCAGCAAATCATCTCGTAAAATTTGTTGCACATGTTATGTATATTTCTCAAGTTTGTCTATATTTCGCTCCGTTTTCCAAGAATTTTATTTTGTTTACTGAGACTCAGTATACATAACATCTGATCATTATCAGAATTATCCACAATTTCGGATTTCCTGAGTTTTTTTTTTTTTTTTTTTTTTTTTTTAAGTAGCAGTTCTTCTGTCTTATCAATCTCACATATGCTGGTATTTTGTTGTAGATCATCAACGTTTTATAATACACAGAATATTCATTTTTATTTAGGAATAGATAAGGTATAGTTTCTGGGAAAATTCCCATGCTACCCCTCTTAAACACTATCATTATAATTACAGCTATTATAGCCTGTTTAGGAATAGATATTTTTTACTGTCTGTTGTTTCTGAAGACTAGAATAAAAATGTCTCTATATACTGTTAAAATGCTTTGCAACCTCAACAGATGCTATACTGCACAAGCAAAAGAAAAAACAATTAGCATTTTTCTCCTAACATCCACTTTCAAATTTTCAGTTCCAGAAAAGATGCGTAACAACTAATATACATCAGATACGAAAAGCCATCAACTCATGACAAGTGACAATGTTCAATTGGATTGGTTGGCACAATAACGAATCACAGATGCTAGGTGCTGAGTGGGCTCAAAATTTTAGCTCACCCAGCCCTGCCTTCCCAGTGGTTTAAAAATATTAGAAAGCTAAGAATTTCAACTGCTGTGCCCTCTTTACATCTTTTCGAATGGCTCAAAGGTATGCATTTCGAAAGCACACCCAGGCTATTAACGCGAATGTGATGCAATGTTTACGCTGTGAAAAGTGCCCTCTTCATGAATTATTATTATTATTATTATTATTATTATTTTGGGCGATTCCAGGAGTCCTTAGACTCATCGAGGGAGGCCCTAAACATCATGTCCACACAACTATGCGATTACATTCTCACAGTATCAATCATACCTTGCCTTGAACTCGTTCACCGTGATAGCACCCACAACAGACTCTGGCAGCTTATTCCACTCATTTACCACTCTAAAAGTAAAGAACCCAGCTCTAACACCCCTGCTAACCACACTCTTGCCCAGCTTCCATAGGTGTCCCCTAGTTCTCCCACCACCAGTCCTGATCTCAAAGATATCCTCTGAATTAATCCTATAGAATCCCTTTAGCAATTTGGATGTCTCAATCATATCTCCCCTTTTCCGCCTATCAACTAGTTTCTGCAACCCACATATCTTCAACCTGTTCTCATATGGTTCATTCCATAGACCTGTTATCATCTTAGTTACTCGCCTCTGGATCCTCTCCACCTCCTCCCCATCAAGAAGGAACCAAGGTGACCAAATCTGGGCACAGTAGTCGAGATGAGAGCTTATCAAGGCTCGGTACAGAGGTACAATAACTTGCTTGTCTCTGCTCGTCAAGGTATTTTTCAACAACCAAGTGAGTTGATGAGCTGATTTAGCTACTTTTGCAATGTGCCCTCTAAACTTCATCTCCCTATCCACCAACACTCCCAAGTCCCTGGCCTCATCAATCTCTTGGAGTACAGTTCCACCAATGTGGTATACTGCTGCTAATCTTTTCACCCTAAAATGCATAACCTTACATTTTGTCACATTAAATTGACATCCATTCTCCTTAGCCCAGAACTCCAATCTATCTAAGTCATCCTGCAAGACTTTGACATCTTCTGCATTCACTATTGCCCTACCCAACTTTGTATCATCAGTGAACAAATGAATTGTTCCACTTAGATCCTTCCCTATATCGTTAATGAACAGATTAAACAGCAGTGGTCCAAGAACAGAACCCTGCAGCACACCACTAGTCACAGGCCGTCTTTTGGACTCTACTCCTGAATAAACTACTCTTTGATATCTCTCCATCAACCAACCACCTATCCATCTCACTAACCCTATATCCATTCCGATATGTTGTAGTTTACGGATAAGTATTCCATGTAGTATCCTGTCAAACGCCTTTGCAGGTCCAGCAGTATCACTGTAAACCCATTTCATTTATCCAGTTCAGCCGTCACCTTGTTATAAAACTTGAGCAAGTTACTGAAGCATGATCTACCCTTCACAAAGCCATGCTGTACCCCGTACAGTATCTCATTTTCATCAATTCATTCCTGTATTTTTCCCTTGACTACTTTCTCCAAGACCTTGACAACGACTCTTGATATGCTGATCGGTCGGTAATTTGCAACCGTAGTCTTGGATCCTCCTTTATGCAGTGAAACTATTTTCCCTTCTTTCCACACCTTCGGGACTAAACCAGACCTGAGATTCAGATTAAACAACATGGTCAAGGGCATTGATAATTCCTTAGCCGCTTCACGCAAGACCCATACCGGTATACCATCCAATCCCACAGATGTGTTCACATTAAGGTTCTGTAATAGACTAGCCACCTCCACTTCATTCATCACTATTCCCGTATAAACTAATGGTTCTTTCATTTTTTCAATGTCACCACCTGGATGATATGCTTTTGCAAAGTGGGCACTCAGTAACTCCACTATATCGACTGATTCAGTGACCTCCTTACCATCGTCATTCCTTAAAATCATTTTGCCGTGTACAGTTTTTTTCTTGCTTGCAGCATATTGAAAGAACTGTTTGGGATTCTCTTTTGCTTGCATAGCTAGTTTCCTTTCATAATCCGCTTTTGTTTTTTTTACCACACTCGTTACCTTTCTGGCCTGCACTTTATACCGTTAGTGTGCCTGCAGGTCACCCCTTTCTTTAAATTCCCTCCACAGTTGTTTCTTTTTTTGCAGCTCAAGCTTATTGGTGTTATTCATCCATTTAACCCCTACTTGTTTTACTATTCGGACCCTTGGTATACAATCAGCCATAACCTCCTGTAAATGCTCTTTGATCACTTCCCATGCTCTATCGACATCCAGCCCGTGCGGTTGTACATGCCATGGCACTGATCCAAGCAATCTCCTAAGCTTGTCATACTTGCCAGCATGGTAATTCCACATATATCCTGTCTTAATCGAAAATTCCACACCTTTAACCACTTCCCACGCCAAGACCTTATGATCACTCTCACCAATAGGTGGCAACATGGTCATATTCATTACAGTCAAATTCTCAGATGCTATTACCAGGTCAAGCACTCTCACACCCCTAGTATTTTCAATTACATGCTGTCTCAGATAGTTATCCCTTAATAATTGAATAAAATCCATTTCCTTCCTCACATGTGTCCTCTCCTCCTTCCAATCAATGTTACCATAGTTGAAATCCCCCATAATAATTACCCTCCTTCCACTCATTTCATCAATTTCCCTATGCATACTATCTCCACCATCTATTCCATCACCTGGTCTATAGCAGCGCCCAACTGTATATTTTATTCTGCCAGTCTCAATCTCACACCAAACAGCCTCAAATGAGCTCCTTTCACTATCCTGCGATACAACTTCAATTCTCCTTGGCTGCAGTTCATCAGCTATCATCAATAATACTCCTCCGCCCATTTTATTCTCTCTGTCCCTCCTAAACACACTATAACCTACACATTCTATCCCACTAACTATATCATCTTCCGTCATCCATGTTTCACTAATGCCAATAACCTGTGGCCAGGAAGAGCCAATCAAGGCCAAAAATTCTTCCTTCTTGTTCCTAATACTCCTGGTATTAGTATACATGAAATGCAGTGATCCCTTAGTCCCCCCCCCATATTGATGCATTATTCTAAATGACCCATTCCCATTTTTTGTCCTTAGTGCTGGCTCGGGTACATTATATACATTCTTACACTCATCTGTCTCACTGATGTCTGCATATCCATTCTCCCCCCTCCTTGGTAGTTGTAGTTTCCCTGGTTTTGCACATCCATTTTCACTTCATTCAGCAACACTCTTTCCAGTCTCCGCACACCAAGTCCATTTAAATGCAGGCCATCCATCTTGTATAAGTCCTTTCGCCCTTCAAACTCATTCCACACCACACCGTCTGCATAACCTGCGCATAATGTCATTTGCGATTATGGCCCTCCTTCTAAACTCCTCTCTGTCATACCGCGGCAACAGACTAACCATTCTAACTCTGTCACTCTTTTCTTTCGCTACCTTTAACAATAGTTTCAAGTCCTCTCTCATAAAAAATTTATCACCTTTCAATTCATTCGTACCCGAATATGAAGCACTAATACTTTATTACTCTCCTGAAGAGGACAATGAAACATTAGTACAATATATTGTGTTCAATTTTAGGAATCGCACGAAGTCTGCAAACAATTGGGGGAGTCTTTAATGGGAATAAATGCAAAAATATAATATGGGTGATACTGATATTTCGTGGATGAATGATGCACACCTAGTCCACCTGGAATATTCGCCCCTGGTAGGAGAGTATTCTACTACAATCTACTATGCACTGCCTCCCTGACTACTTAATTGTCTCACTACACAGAACTACAACCACTGCCACCAATCACTAACAAAATAAGTATTTTTTGTTTGTAAATTGCATGTGTTCTGATACCTGATTTTTCTGATATCCGACTAATGACTTCACATCAATTGCTTAATATCCCATAATGCAAGGCATGTTCTTACGGACACATATCAAAACTGGTCTGGGTAGTGGCCCTTCCCATTATGCATAACATTATACATGTCTGAAAGAATATTTACCTTGCATTATGGGATATTAGGACAATTGATGTGAAGACATTAGCTCCTATATATAAAGTAGCCCAGTTATGAAGATATTAATACACAAACTTTGTTTGCTTATAAGTGAATAAAGGATGAATCTAAAAATTTAATTTCTTGGCATCTTTAATTTATAGTACAAGAAAGTGAAAAAAAAACTTTCAAGAGATATTGTGTGTATAAAGGATAGTGTTCGCCTCTGGTGATGAGTCTTCTTCACTTCATAGAAATATCTATATAATAATATTAATAATTTATACATCAGGACAATTTTTCTAAGGTTACTATAAGTTTTTAGTGCATTAATAATAAATAAATCATTTGGTTGATAAATATTTTCATGTGTAATTTAATTATTAATAATATTTTTGAAGATTTTTAGGATGTATTAAATGTATATATTTCAACTGTTTTATCCATTTTTGTATAGTTTCACAACTCTGACATTGGGAGTGGGGTTCTTCTGAACCTCACCCCACCTCCAACAGCCAGTCCTACTCACAGATAAGGCAGGAGGAGGTAAAAGGACACTTCCCCATAAAACTTCTCTGATTATGCAAACCAAGAACCCAAAAACACAAGTATAATACGTGTCAGGTGTGTTGGCTTGCAGGATTTCTAATGACTGCTATTCAAGTTGGCCAGAGGATAATGCATGGATAAAGGGTAAAGCCTACAGGAACCTTTGAAACAGATGAGGTAACTACTTTTAATTAAACATAAAAGGAATTACAAAATGAAATGTTAGAACTATGTTTCAAATTTGAAAGACAAAGGAAGTTATAAAGGAAATGGGAAAGTATGGAATAGATTATTATTATTACTCAGGCCTCCATGGAGTCAAAAGACTCATTGTGGGAGGTCCTTCCTAAGAAACACAGTCTATCAAGACTCATCAAGGGGAGGCAACCTCCCCCCTAAGAAACACAAAGTCTATCATACCACTCCTTGAACTCATTGACTGTTCTCGCTCTCACCACTGAATCAGGCAATGTATTCCATGGTTCAACCATCCTCCATGCAAAGAAACCACTCCTCACCCTCTTGTTCACAGTTTCCTTTCGTAACTTCCAAGGATGGCCTCTTGTCATCAGAATTCATCATTTCAGAATAATTGAGTTGATATGGACTGGCTTTGGAAGAAGTGTAAGTAGATATCAAATGTTGTATTCTCAATCAGATGAAAATCATAAAAGAGGCATAGCACATATATTTAGCGCAGAGACAAGTAAAAGTTTGATAAATTGGAAGTCCATATGTGAGTAAATAATAGAAGCTAGTTTACATTCAAGATGTATTAAATTAACCAGAATACAAGTATATGCACCAATAAATGAGAAGGCTCTTGAAAAGAGAGAGAGAATTTTTATGATAAGTTACAAAATCAAGGAAGCAGAGGGTTACAAGTGGGGTCCCACAGGGCTCAGTGCTGACACCTATATTGTTTAATCTTAATATCAATGACATTGTCAGTGGATTGCAAGGGGATATTCAGTTGTTTGCAGATGATGCAAAGCTAGGCAGGATCATTAGTAATAGTGCAGATGCGGCAGTCCTGCAAGAGGATTTGAATAAGATAGATAGATGGGCAAATGAATGGGGATGTTGGTTTAATGCAGCAAAATGTAAGGTCTTGAGGTTTGGGAAACATCGATGGGACACTGCATACTCTATGGGAGGAGTTATACTGGAGGAAGTAGGGGAGACAAGAGATCTGGGGTTGATGATTGATAGAAACCTAAAATTTTGGGGACATATTGCAAAGGTGGTGAAGGTAACACAGACGATTGCTGCAATAATGAGAAGGGCGCTGACCTGCAGAGATAAAACAGTTATCATTCCGCTGTATAAGACCCTAATCAGACCACACTTAGACTATTGTTCTCAGATTTGGTCCCCAGGATTTGAAGGGAATAAATTAACTGTGGAAAGGGTACAAAGATGGTTTCAGGACTGCACAATGACAGTTATGAGGTTCGGCTGAATGAATGTGGACTGCAGAGTTTGGTGGATAGAAGAAGGTGAGGTGATATGATTGAGACTTTTAAACTGTTGAGGGGTGGGGAGTTCTTTCGGTTGGTTGAACAGCGGGAAGGAGTGATGACAAGAGGCCATCCCTGGAAGTTACGAAAGGAAACTGTGAGCGAGAGGGTGAGAAGTGGTTTCTTTGCATGGAGAGTGGGTGAAGCATGGAATTCATTGCCTGATGGAGTGGTAAGAGCGAGAACGGTCAATGAGTTTAAGGAGTGGTATGATAGACTTTGTGTTTCTTAGGGGAGACCTCCCCTCGATGAGTCTTGATAGACTTTTGTATTTCTTAGGAAGGACCTCCCACGATGATTCTTTTGGCTCCATGGAGGCCTGAATGATAATAATAATAAAAATTGTACAGATTAAGTACTGAAACATGACATTATTATTATAGGTGAACATGAATGATAAAGTGGCAACAGACTAATAAGATGAGAGAACAGTGGGTAACAAATGTTGAAAATTTACTTACTGGATAAGATAGTACAACACTATATTTAGTCCTGAAGATATTTTCAGGCGCAAACTTTGTTGCTCTCACTGGGATAAAGGATTAAACTAAATCTATTATAGTGGGTAACAAAGCATGTGGTTCAAGAAATTAGAATGGTGGCCTACTCGTGACATTTTGTGAAAATAACAACTTTGTGATAGGAGGAAGCTTATTTAAGCATGAAGACATATAAACTGACTTGACTGAGATCATATTGTAATGAAAGGTAATTTGAGGAGTTTACTCTTAGATGTTAAAGTAAGATAAGGAAATAATGTAGAATGTAATCATTATTTAGTAGCAGCCTAAATTAAATTTAAACTGCATGGAATTAAAAAGAAAAATAGAAATCAGAATGGTAGGGGAAACTATGACATCTAAATTAAAAATGTTTGAAATTAAGAAAATCTTTTCTATTGTGATAAAAAACTGATTTCGTATTTTGGAAAATGAGTAGCTAGAGGGTGAGAAAGTAAAAAATCGAGAACAGATTATTAAAATGCAATGGAAAAATTTTTAAATAGTATATAATGAGGTTGCAGGAGGCTCTTTGGGTACTAAAAAGGGAAAAAGATCATTTTGTTATCCGACAAGACCTGGAAACTGATAAAAGAAACGAGCAAAGTGAAAATGATGTTTGAAAGTGCTAAATTCAAGACAGTTAAAGAAATTCATTTCGACAATTATAGAGAGTGAATCTCTATAAGAAACACAAATCAGTTAAGAGACTTGTAAGAGAGAGGATAAAAGGAAGACGTGGACAGATTGGCAGAAGAAGCACAAAAGGCTGCAACATTAGGGCATATTAGAAGACTAGATGAAATTACAATGAAAATATGCTCTGAAGAAAAACAAACAAGTAAATGCTATAATCGATAAAGATGATTTGCTGCTAACTGAAGAGGATAAGACTGTTAGAACAATTTGAAAGAGATGACAATATAACTGACATTATTAGAATTTCAATAATGGAAGACCCTACTGTAAGCATAAATTTAAATATATCATCATAACCTATATCTAAAAATGAAATATTGAATGTTATAGAGAAAAGAAAAGTGGAAAAGCTTCGGATAATGATAATATAACAACAGAAATGCTTAAACAGCTAAAAAAACTGCTTCTGATAATAATAATAATTATTATTATTATTATTATGTGACACCTCCAGTGTCACATAATAACATCAAGGGAATCAATCATTCAGTGTGTGCCAACAGCACTGAATGATTGATTCCCTTCCAACCACTAACTGTGCTCAAACATCGACCAACCTTTGCTGGCAATTGGTAATTTTAACAGTATGCTAGAAACTGAAAAGATACCAAAACAGTGGAAAGAATCATGATAATTATCACAGGATATCTCACTAGATGTGAGAATTGAAGGGAAGTTAGCCTACTTTCAGTACCTGCAAAAAAAAAAAAAAAATTCTGCAGAATATTGATAAATAGGATTAAAAATGAAGTAGAGAAGATATTAAAGAATAAATAAGTTGGTTTTAGAACAGGTGGGAACTGTGCATTACATTTTTACTTTAAGGAACATCACTGAACATTCTTGTGAATGTAACATAGAGAGTCTGAGAGAAATTGTTGGGCTGATTGTAAGGGAGTAAGAGGTATATTGAGAATTAAATAAATAAATAAATTCCGTGTGATGATACTGCGCTCCCGCTTTTTAAGGGAGTTCACAGTACCATCTAGTTCCCCAAAATTTTATCTGGGCTCTGGAACTGGATAGGCTGACGAATCAGACCTATAACCGAGTCAGTATTCCTGATAATCCGTGTGTCCTGAGACTGGTTTGCCTGCTTGCGGGATGAAAAACACCAGATAAACTGGTGGGAAAAAACCCTGCTATCCACCCCCAAGACTGGCTAACTTGGCTACGGCTGAGGAAGATCCTTAAGTTCCTCGTGTTGTCGACGGGAATTGGATCTAGGACACTCCTTCCCCAGGCATATGGTTGCGAAGCACAAAGCCACTAGGCTAACTGCGCGGACTATTGGGAATTGAGCAAACTTGATGTTAACAACGCTGTGGAACTTGATAATATATCACCACGTATTGTGAAGGAATATACCAGGGAAGAGTTGGTATCTGCTTTACATATTTTTTTTAATACGAGTCTTGCACTGGGTCAAGTTCCAAAGGAATGGAAGGAGGTCAAGATTTTGCTACTTCATAAGGGAGGTGACAGAACTCAAGCATCAAATTATAGGCCTTTCTATGTGTCAGGTGTTGTAGTTAAGTTGTTGGGGCAGTTGGTGAGAACTAGGATCCAAAATTAGGTTGACAACAATGGTATTATCTTTGATGGTCAGCATGGATTTGCTAAAGGAAGGCCACGTTTGAGTAATCTACTTACTGCAATAAGGTGATGGTTTCCTAGGACAGAGGACAGGGATACTCAGTAGTATACTTAGATTTTGAAAAAGCTTTTGATAGATTACCACATGGTAAGTTGATAGTGAAACTAAAGTGGACGGGGGTTGGATATTAGATTAGTGCACTGGATCAGAGACTCGCTATCCGATAGGTATCTGCAAGTTGTGTATGAGGGAGCAATATCCAGGAAGAGGCAAGTCACTAGTGATGTGCCTCAGGGGTCTGTTTTAGAGACATTGCTGTTTAATCTGTATGTTAATGATATTGGCCAAGTTTTGGATGGAGATACGTTTTACATACTTGGGAGCAAATGTTGATACTGAAGATGGAACTGTGAAGGCTATAATGCATGCAAAGTCTTACAAAAGATAATACAGACTTCAGATAATTAAATAATATATGAATATCTTCAAACCAAAATAAAGATCTTTAATAGCAATGTTAATGCCATTTTATTATATTTATTTTATTTATTATTATATGGATTAGAGACAAAAAGTTACCTAAAAAAACAGGAAACTAAATTAAATAGTTTTCAAACCAAAATATCTGCATAAAATATTAAAAAATATTTTGCTTGCAACATATAATAAATGATGGCTTATATAAGCTGACTGAGCAAAAAAACATCACTGATGAAACAAATGGAGATGCAAATGGACGGATACTGAGGACTAACAGCAGCAGAGAGATTCCTAAAGTGGCTGTAACATGGATCACAAATGTCAAACGGAAAAGCCTAAATTAATTTCACAGAGAATGACAGAAAAGGAAAGACTGACTGACTGACTCACTGGAACAGCTGGAGAGAAGTTGAACTGGAGGTTCAGGATAGATTTATCTGGAAGAAACTGATCTCAGCCTTATGTGATATGAGAAACAAAGAGAATAAGTAAGCAATAGTTTCACAATGACAGCTGCCTTTGATAATCCTATGATTTCATAGCACGTGTTGTGGTTCTCTGTGCCCTCCAACCAAATCTGAATTATCGTGCTTGGCTCTGGTCACTGGTATTTGAACATAATAAATTAGCCTTGAGGAGGGTGCAATGGCAGTAAACAAAAACTGACCTCTGTAATCCACATTCTCTCAAATGCTCTTCATAAGCAACACTCCAGAGTCCTGATATCAATTTGTTTATTCGTCTTTGGATCCTCTGTAGTGTTTCCTCATCACAATGAAAATTAGGTGACTGAATCTTAGCACAATAGTCCATAATAAACAGTCCAATGCCTTATATAAACAATTAGATCCTTTTCCCTACATGTCAATTTACATTTTATCATAGCAGCAATACGATGTACAATCTTTGCAATGTATGTAATATGCCCTCAGAACTATAAGGTGGGCGATTATCAGAAGCTCCATAGTCTACTTGCATCAATGCACTGGGTTGATGAATTGTGTAGAGAAGATGCTGACAGTGCATGAGAAATGATAAAGTGGTATCTAACACAACCAATGCATAAAAGCATACCAAGAGTTAGGCAAATAAATAGAGTAGGAGTTAGATGAATGAATGATGAAAACAGGTAAGAAGCGTTACAAAAGAAGTAGTTATGGAGGAAGTACAAGACGGTTTGGAATGAATAGATACATAAGTATATAAAGTGCAGACCAGAAAAGTGACCAGCATGGTCAAAAAAGAAAATAAGTATAATATAAGAGGAGATTGGCCAGTCAGGCCAAAGCTAATCCAAGGGAATATTTCTGCTGTGTCAAGTAAGAAAAATAATTATGACAGGTTGATAGCCATGGTAGCAGAGTAACCATAGCAAATACTATAATGGAATTATTTAACAAACAATTCATCTGTGTACATCATAGGGGTGTGAATGTTGCTGTTCAACCTTAGAAGGTAGACAAGAATGAGGAGAATTAAAGGTGAAAGAATCATATTTATCGAGTGTTGCTTGCTTGGGTTAGATGTTCCTAAGCAAGCAGAAATATTCCCTTGGATTAGCTTTGGCCCGACTGGCCAATCTCCTCTTATATTATACTTATTTTCTTTTTTGACCATGCTGGTCCTTTTCTGGCCTGCACTTTAGATTTATCAAGTGTTGTTCAGGTTAGATAGGGTTGTAGGAATAGATGACATATCACCATGTATTTTTAAAGAATGTACAAAAGAGTTAGCCATGCCCTTGTCCTGGTTATAAGAGAGTCTTGTGTAGTGGATAAAGTTTCTAAGTTGTGGAAAGAAGACAAAATAACACTTCTTCACAAGCATGGTTCAAGAATACAAGTTTCCAATTATAGACCAGTCTGTATATCTGCAGATATGATCAACGTGTTGGAAAAATAGGCTAGATATAGAATACAGGATTGGGTTGATGAATAAGATTCTCTATGATAGTCAGCATGGGTTTATGATGGGCAGTTCTTGTTTTAGCTATGATTTTATGATAAGGTGACAAATATGTTGGATAAGGGAGAATCATATGCAGTGATAATCTTGAACTTTACAAAAGTGTTTGACAGATTACCACATGATAAGTTGGTGTACAAGCCGAGGATAGGATTAGATAGATTGGAGATTAGTTCAATGAAGGATACTAGAAAGTTGCGTATGATGAAGCTGTGTCTCAGAGAAGGAAGGTGACCAGTGGCATGATTCAGAGTTCTGTTCTTGGGCTCTTACATTTAACTTGTTTGTTAATGATATTTCATGTGGATTGACTGGGGGATCTCAAATATTTGCAGATGATGCAAAGGTAAGTAGAATTATCAGGAGCAGTGCTGATTTAAATTATCTACAGTAAGATATGAATAGACTTTTAGTTTGGACATATGAGTGGGGTTACATTTTTAGTGTTAGTAAATATAAGGTGTTAACTTGGTTTACAAAGATGTAAGGCTATATACTGTATTGGTAGAGCTGTATACTTCAGGAAGTGGATGAGGTTCAGGATCTTGGAGAGATGGAATAGAGAAGAAATTATAAAAAAGAGTGGATGTTAAGATGGGAGGAACGAGAGACCATCCCTGGAAGTTGTATAAAGATGAGGTGAAGAAGAGAGTGAGGAGTAGATTTTTTACGTGGAGAGCTGTGTGTGGAATGCATTGCCTGAGTGCGTTGTGAGTGCAGGTAGCATAAATAACTTCAAAGCTCATGATAGACTTTTTGCTAGTTGAGTGGGTATCCCACAATGAGTCTATTGACTCAGTGGAGATTATAAAATAATTATTATTATTTTCTTTAAATTCCATTTGAATCCACATTATACTATACATTCTCCCACATCCAAGGTGAACATCCTTACAAGAGGCCATTCTTACCTCATTCTCTGTGGCAAGTCTAGTTTCCTGCCCTAACAATCTGACTTGTCCCAGGCAAAAATCTCTCTACATGCCTATGCCTTCCATGTTTAGATGCAAATCATCTCTCATGCACAGTTCTCCTCTATCATCAAATGAACTACAGACATCACCATAATTAAAGCCTCTCTTTTGACACCTTCTTGCTAGACATTCATTACTGCTGCACTTCTGAACTCTCCATTATTAGAGAATGGTAATATGGTTACTATCTTCAGTTTCTCATTCTACTCTGATGCCTATTGCCAACTGATTCAGGCTACCTCTCAGGTTATTTATACACATTATCATCTCATTCACATTTTCACTGTACTTAATTGTCAGTCATGGTCCCTATTCATTCCTCCTGGAAAGCACTCCTCTAGAATTCTATTTTGCACATGATAAATCAATGAATCTCCATACATCACACTTTTCAAATGGTATTTTATTCAGATTGTTTTCACTATTTACAGTTTTAGTTTGTTGTAGCTAATCTAAAATATATAACTTTGTTTTAATTTTATTAATTAAATAAATTTTATTAGCATATGAATTAAAATAAGGCCACATAAAATAAAATGGGCTGAGCAATTTACATTTTTATACCCTTCATAAGGTGTGGGACCTCATAAACTCCCTGTATATTCCAATTATATCTCAAGAAAAATTAAGCCAATGATGCAATTTGAAAGGGAAATTAGATTCTATTTATTTTGTTGATACAATAGTCAAAAAAAAGTCTGCTATCAATTGTAGAGGATCTCTACATAAATCAGAACCAGTGGACTTTGATAATAGAAGAGTTACATAATAATCAGTCATGAAGATACTAAATATGCAAATTTTGTTTGCTTACACTTTGATAGAGAATTAAACAAGAATACAATGTCTTGACATCTTTAATTTATAGTATAACCAAGTGAAAAAGCTTTCAATGTCTCTTTGATTAAAAATAATTTGGCCCAGCACATAACAAATGATGAATTATTTATAAACTGACTGAGCAAAATATCATCACCAATGAAATAAAAACAAGCAAGCAGATGGAAATGGTTGGACAAATACAGGGAATGGACAGCAGAGATTACTAGAGTGTCTCTGACATAGATCCCAGAAAAAAAAAAGGAAAGTGCCTGAATTACTTGTGAGAGAAGCTGAATGGATGATCAAGACAGACGTGTCTGAAAGAAATTGATCTCAGCCTTATGTGCCATGAGGAAGATAAGTGAGCGAGTTGTATAGCACAGAATGATGGGATTGCTGCTGTTCCTAAAGAATGATATTAGCAATGGTTTCAATGGGAAATAGCCAGTTATTTGCTGATGCTAAACTGGAGGAGCTAAATAATAAATAATGGCAGAGTGGAAAACCTGCATGAGAATTTGAATCTGTAGCCAAAATATAATAGTTACCAGCTCAATTTTATATAATACAATTATGCAATCTAGACTGAAGAGATAAAAGTGAAAAGCTACATATTACACTGATGAGAATGCACAATGAAAAAAAAAAAAAAGATTAGTGATGAAGTACTAATATGGAGATTTCATAACATAATTCATGGGATATGTTAGAACAGCACACTGCCAAGTGGGGACAAGCAAGTTCTTATCCTCAATTTTACTAGTCCATGTAATACCATATCTTGAATACTATGCTCATATCAGGTTATTACCTAGGTTTTATGGGGAATTCAGAAGTGATAAAGGGGATGCAAATGAAGTTGACTGGCCAGATTAAAGGTTTGTGGACTGAAAACTTTGTTTGATACTCTATGACAGATACATTATGTCTGCATGTAGAAGAAACTTTTCTCCATATCGCAAGAGGGAATATAGGGGTACCCACAGAAACTGAAAATAAGAGCATTGTAATCAAACATACTCTTCAATTTCCAGGAATGTTCCCTGTGTTTCAGAGATGCTGAAAGTAGAATGGGTTGCCTGAGCGTTGGAAGATCACTATGTGTGTGTGTCGAATGAAGGAGAGGTAGGATAAGTATTGTATTTAAATGGCTACTGCAGTGAGTCTTTGTACTTTATGGAGAGCATTTAGAAGCATAAATACATGCTTTCTTAGAATGAGATGAAGTTTTCAGTTGTTTCTTTTTTTAGAATTCGAAAAATATGTTTTTCAAAAAATATGTTGAAACACTTTATTATTAGACCACCATGGAGTGAGAACTCTCAATATGCAAGATGCCCCCCCCCACACACACACACAAAGATAATCAAACCACGCAGTAGCAGACTCAGGGTTTAATCTTGGGGGGGGGGGGGAGTTGAGTAGACGATTTGAGAATGCATACGACCTATGACTGAGCATCTGCGATGATCGCTAATTCATAAGTAGTATAGAAATAGAAGACACGACACAACATAAATTAAAAAAATGAATTTTAATTAAGAAAGGGTTTCTGGAAATTTTTCTAGTGTTTTTTCCATTTTTTGTAGGGGAGGGCCCCTTAGCCCCCAACCCTCCGGGTGTGCCACTGAAACCACGCCTTAAAGCCATTTCTGCACTCACTACACTCTCGCGCAATGCATTTCACTCACCAACCACTCTGCGTACAAGGAACGTGTGCCTCGCATCTTTGCTCCCACTATTATTAATATAACAGATTCTTGTTCTACCCAAGTCTCCGTGTACTCTATAAAAATCTTGTCCCTTTCATCTTGATAACAATCCAGCACCCCTTAACACATTTTCTGATCGAAGAGATCAAAGAAAACATTTGTGGTAATCGTAGCGGATGATTTCGCCAGGAAAATAACCTACTTACCTGTACTAAAGATCGGCTCAGCCTGCAAAAGTGAAAAAACTGCCAAAGAAAGTTTCGAACTTCTTATAGCTATTTTAACGAACCCTGTCATATGACAGTTTTGCGCCTTACATACACCAAGAATGCTTTTTCAGGTCGTGTAAATAGTACTATACCTCTACAATCACTACAGCATAGCTATTGCTTTGGTGAACAACGGTATTGTAAGCCCACACTTCCTAGAACCTAATCTGGCGTTTGCCAAGAATAGTCAATTTATGCTGAAGGGGGAGAAAGAAATGAAGAATGTACGAATTGGTCGCCAACACGCGAAATCCTGTCTTTCTTGTCTGTTGCTGTAGTAGCTTGATTTTTGTTCTCGCTTTTTTGCATTAATTTTTTTATTATTAATTTGCATGATTGTGCGCTGCACAAGGGGACTTGAAGATAGGGGCGCCATTTCACCACGGAAAATAATAATAATAATAAAATATATATATATATATATATATAAATTTCTTATTCTTGAATTATAATATCGTACTATATAAATTACACAATTACAAATTATAGTTAAGGCAATAAAAATGAAATTTTAAATCAATCAAATGATTATGAATTCTTAATAATCTAACATTTTTAACTTAATACATCACTAGTTTTATGTAATTTGTTTGAAGTGAAACGTTATCAATATTACCACAGATTTTGTTTCACTGAGTAAGCATCGACTCAGCGAAAATTGTATAAATATTCTCGATTGTTTATTATATTTTTAGTGGAAATTATTACTTTAAGACAGGCCGTGAATTCATTCTTAGGCTGTGCTTTGCCCAGTACCGTCGACAGGGTGTACCATAAAACAGCCTGCCTCACGGCGCTGCTTAATAAGGGCATCCGTTCAGCCGTATTACGGCAACAATATATTTTACAAAAAATACAGCGTTTAGTTAACCAAATTAAAAAAAAAAATGTGCCATTTCCCATTGACATTTAAATATCTGCTTATTGTATTTTATTACTAAATAAATTATAGTCATACATACTAAAACTAAACATTATATGTTTAGTTTCAGAACTAAATATATATATATATATATATATATATATAGTATAGTAAATTATATTATGCATGATTTCTCCTACAATTTGGGTAGGAGAATTCATGCATAATATAATTTAATAATCAAATTGCGAATCACTATCGCCCCCGACTTTCACATTGGAGTGATAAGCTCCCTGCAGTAAACAGTACACCCTCCACAACAGCAACTATACTGCAGAAACACAAAAAACAATTAGTTTTATCAAGTGACTGAATAAGGTTCATAGACATTTTCAGAATGCGCAATATATTTCTCAACAAATAGGGCAATTAGAGACAACTAAGAATATATAGACACTACCTAATAATCACATCTCCCCTCCAACAGAAACTGTTGTATAGACTGGAGCAAACCACATGTATGGTTTTGCTAGACATTACCCCATCATGAATGTGTTAAAACTAAGAAATATATAGTGAATGTATTTCAAATATTATGGAAATCGGTTTAAGAGACCTAACATTTCAATTCAGTTGTCAGCTTGTTTTGTTTGGGTCGTGTGATCTTTTGTTAATACAGGTAATAATGAAAATTAAAGAAGGGATACAGGGATATCCGAAGTTTCAGAAACACTGGTCTATTCAAAATATTTAGTCTGAAACATAGGTGTACATTACGATGTTCGTTTTCTTAAATCCCGCTTCGAATTTGGATAGACCAAATAGCATCTATCCAAATACGCACTTCTTACATTTTTTTTTTCAGTGTCATTTCAATTTTGAATGTGAAACATATTGAGTGTATTGTGTATTCCGTGTTTAAGTGACTTTGGACAATTTTTGACTTTGATTTAATTGTGCACTTATTTTTGAGTTTTCGATAGACAAATAAAATTTTTATTTGTCTATCGAAATTATTTTTTAATTATTTAAATTAATTATTTTAATTTAATTTAATTTTATCATTGATAAATAGCAAGCACTTCCATAGCGCAATTAGAAGAACGACGGTACGTTGTGCCCATCGATTAGAAAAGACCTAAGTTCGATTCTCGTCATGACGAGAGGAATCTTTATATATGGACTTTTCAATTGAAGGTGAGTTAGTCGATCTCATACGGAAGTAGCAGGTTTTTTCTGCCGGAAACTCGGGTTTTTCATCCCGCATAACAAATTAGCTCTTTAGAACATACGCAATTTACAGACAAAAATACCAGCTGTAGTGGTGGGCAGTAGATGGGGTTGATGTAGGTGATTGGTAGTAGAGTTTCGGTGTAGTAGTGGAGATGGAGTGTTGTATAGTAGGTGTTCTCCTGCGATGAGTCTTCGGACTCCTTGGAGGTGTCACGAATAATAGTAATGGTAATAATAAAACTCTTTATGTGATCTAGGTTTGTTTACACATACTGCAATTGGCCCTTTCTTGATATCTTTTTGGTGTATTTTTGCATCTCATCATTTTGTGTGTTACAGTGTTAGTGTGCAGTTGCCTTTTGTTTTATAAAATATTTTTATGGTTGTTTAGTAAATTTTTTTGTGAATTTGGATTATTATTCACATAAAGTAAGTACGTCTATTATATATTTGCTAAGTTTGAAAATCAGTTAAATTATTATCAATTGTTATCAATAAATTGTTGAAAATCAGTTAATATTATATAGAAAATAAATAACTTTCAATAAGAGATTTATTTATATTTGTTCTTGTTCTGGTTGGAAGACATTGATGTTGGGATCCTTTTACTAATTTCCTTAATAAATAATTTTGATATTCTAGAAATTTCTTAATTCTAAGTAATAAGTCTAACCAAGTGTGTTAACCCCTAGATGTCGGAAAAAAAGCCAAAGAAGTTATCTGGTGCACAACTGGACATAAACTGGCTGGATCGCTGAATAAATTTTTAAATTAAGGACCACATAAAAAACGAAGAACACAAAGATCTGACAAAGCAAGTACTCCATGTAGCTCTACTCCAGAAAAAGAGAGGACACAAGATAACTATGTTACATGCGAAAATGAAACTGGCCTGACTGGACTCTCTACAGAAGTCGCAGCAGAAGAAATATTGCATTCCGAATCAGCGAAACACGAAACTTCAAATTTTTCTTTAAATTTTAATGTTAATGATCCAGGTACTTGGCCGAATCATATAACTACCAAAGTTGGTGATTGTTTAGTTGAGCATTGCCCGTGTCAAGTAGTTAATAAAGAATTTCCCAAAAATGAATCTGGCCGCAAGGTTTCCGATTCATACTATTATCGAACTTTTACAAATGGAAAAAAACTTTTACGAAGTTATTTAGTTTATTCAGAATCGCGAAATTCGGTTTTCTATTATTATTGCAAAATATTTGGTAGTCAAAATTCGCAACTTACTAACGAATACTGTTGTAACGATTGGCGACATTTGAATCATATACTAAAAATTCACGAGATAAGTTCCGCGCACATTGAAAACTGTTCAAAATACAGCGGACTTAAAATGTCGTTGATTAAGAAATGCACTGTTGATTGCACACAACAAAGATTATACGAAACTGAGAAAAAATATTGGCAATCTGTTATAGAACGGTTAATCTACATAATAAAATATTTATCAAGACAGTGTATGGCTTTTAGAGGTTCTTCACAAAAACGTTTTGAAAATGATAACGGCATTTTTTTAAAGTTAGTAGAAACTGTCGTTAAATTTGATTCGGTAATGGCAGAACACTTGCATCGCATTCAAACATCACAAAAAAGGAACATTGCTCATTATTTAGGTGATAAAATACAAAACGAAATCATCCGTATAATTTCTGAAACTATAAAACAAAAAATTTAAAAATGGTTAAAGACGCGAAATATTATTCATTAATTCTTGACACTACTCCGGTTATGAGCCACACAGAACAATTATCTATTGTTATTAGATTTGTTAATCAAAATAAAGATACAAATATTGCAGAAATTCATGTACATTTTTTGGGTTTTCAATCTGTAGAAGATACCACTGGGCAAGGACTATTTCAATTTATAAAAAATTATTTAAAATTATTGAATTTTAACATTTCAGATTTATGCGGCCAAGCTTATGATAACGGTTCAAATATGCGAGGCAAACATAATGAACTGCAGAAAAAAAAAATCCTTCAAATAAATTCAAGGGCTTTTTTCATTCCGTGTGCTACTCATTCATTAAATTTGGTAGATAATGATGCAGCTAAGATATCTGTGAAACTGTAAATTTTTTTGGGGGGTAATACAGGAATTGTATAATTATTTTTCAATATTTGTGAAGGGTTGGGCTATATTAAAAAACAAATTTGTGTTTTAAATTTGAAACCACTTTCTGCTACTAGGTGGGAAAGTAGGGTAGAAGCAATAAAGCCACTTAAAAATAATATCAAGGAAATTTACCAGGCTCTTTTTGATATTACGGAAGATGAAACTAAAGATATCGATTCTAGAGTTCAGGCAGACAACTTAATTTCAAAGATTTATTCGTTTAAATTTATTTGCTCTGTTCATGTTTGGTATGAAATCTTAAGTCTCGTAAATGTTGCAAGCAAAATAATGCAGCATCCGACATTTGATATAGGAAAAATTACAGAAAATCTTGATTATGTTGTATAATAATTAAATACTCGCCAAACAGACCAATATTTTGAAAATATTATTAGAACTGCAAAAGAAGTAGCAAACGATCTTAATATTAATCCTATTTTTCCAGACATTCGCAAAAGAACAAAAACAAAAATGTTTGGTACGAAGCATCAGATGAGACAACGCATGATCCTAAACAAAATTTAAAATAAATTTTTTCTTCGCGATTTTAGTCACGACAATAACTTCGGTCAAGAGAATATTCATACTATTAAAACAACATAGCGAGGACTTTAAAGTTATAAGATACATTAGCAAATTAAAAGATTGGAGCGATGAAGATTTAATGAAACATTGTAAAGATTTGCCCTTAAAACTGAGCGACAATCAAGATTCCGACAATCGCGATATTGATGGTATGACTTTATTTGAGGAATTAAAAACTTTGCAATGTTTTATTAAAACAGAGTCGGCTCCTCAGGATGTTTTAAATTATATATACGAAAATAAATTAACCGACACGTTTCCGAATACGATTGTGATTCATATTTATTTAATATTACCAATATCGGTAGCATCTGGGGAAAGATGTTTTTCAAAACTGAAACTAATAAAAAATTATTTGCGGTCAACAATGTTGTGTGGAGAACGTCTAACGGATTTATCGCAGAACGCAGAACGATACTGACTTGATGGGTGAAGCATATATGCTTTTCATATTCCCCTTTGTCTGAGAAGGAAAGTTCTTTGAGTGGAGAATTATTGAGCTTTAAGCTCGCCCTGAAAGGGCAGTGAGATTAGCTGTGTTCAGCTGAGCATAGAATTGATTTGGGTCTCTTGTATTTGCAGAAATCTGCTTCATTGTAGTCTGATCAAGCTAAACACATAAGCTCAAATTCGGATAATTATTTTTCCTGATGAAGAATTTTTCTGCTAGGTCATGAAGGAGGGATGGGATGTAGGGAATGTCGACTTCTCTGTGAATCATGGGGCAACCAAACTCATTCTCAGACATTTGTTCTGTATTCTTTATAGCTTTTGAATATTTGTGTTCGAGGCATGGCTCCATGCAGGAGATGCGTTAGTGATGACTGGGCGTATTACCATCTTGTATATGAGTAGTTTGTTCTGAGTGTCCAGTTTACTTTTTCTGTTGATCATGGGGTAGAGCTGCGCAATTACTTTGGATGTCTTTGAGCTTATGTGTTTTATATGACTGGTGAATTGTAGTTTTTTGTCGAGCATTACGCCGAGATATTTGACTGTATTCTGCCATGGGATTTTAACTCCTAGCATATATATATCTTCCTTGATCTGAGACTTCTTTCTAGTGAACAGTATGGCTGAGCTCTTCTGTGGATTTGCTTGGACCCTCCAGTTCATCAATCATTTCTCTAGTGTGTGTGAATACTGTTTTGGAGTCTTTTGAAGGCTAGTTTGGGACTGAGTGATCTTGCTAATAATGCAGTATCATCTGCATATAATGCAGTGATTGCTGAGCTTTGGTTTTGAGGAATATGAGCTATATAGATAGAAAACAGCAAGGGGACCAGGAGTGAGCCCTGCTGCACTTCCGCCAGGACCTTGCGTTTGGTTGATACACTTTCATTTATTTTCACTTGCATGTATCTGTGTTTCAGGTATGAGTGAATTATTTTAACTAGATTAGTAGGCATATTGAATGTGATGAGCTTGTAGAGAAGATCCTGATGCCACACCTCATCAAAAGCCTTCGCAGCATCTATAAAACCGCAGCTGTGTGGAGGTTCCAGTTGAAGCCTTCGGAGATGAATTCGATCAGCCTGTGGATCTGTTGAACGGTGGTGTGGTTTTTCCTAAATCCAAACTGCTCATTAGGAATTATACCTAGTTTATCCATTTCTGATTGAAGCCTTGTAAGGATTACTTTTTCTGTGATCTTTCCAAGTCTGGACAGAAGACTGATAGGTCTCTAGCTTTCAGGGAGTTGGGTGTTTTTTCCAATTCTTAACATGGAATACGCTGTCTTCCATGTTAAGGGAAAATACTTGAGTCCGAGGATGGCATTAATTATGTTGACTAAATGTACAATGCGTTTTCTGGGGAGTAGTTTGATTATTTTGTTTGTGATTCCATCTGAACCTGGGGCGTTATTGTTGTTCAGGTGGGTTATGATATTTATAACTTCTGTTGGAGAAGTGGGTGTGACAGGTTCTAGGTCATCCTTTTGTTGTGTTATAGCCTGCTCGACTCGAATTTAAACGGATTTATCAATTATATCAATTGAAAATAATATTATGGATTCATTAAACATATTATTAAAAATTCCTTATTAATGAAATTCAGTGATTACAATGTTCAACTACTATCCTGATGGCTTCAACCGGCATTTTAAGGCCCACAACCTTCCAAGCATGCTTGGATTTCGTAACCGAAATACGAGGATAGAACGGTCATTCCTATGCCTCGAAGCATTCTTGGCTGTGTGTTCACGGGGCAGGTTTGCGGGATGAAAAACACCTGATAAACTGGCGGAAAAACCTGCTATCCATGCCCAAGACCGACTAACTTGGCTATGGCTGAGGAAGATCCTTCAGCTCCTCACGACTCTGACAGGAATTGAACCTAGGACACTCCTTCCCCAGGCATAGGGTTGCAAAGCGCAAAGCCACTAGGCTAACTGCGCTGACAATGTTCTACTACTGTTAAATAAAATTTATTTTTATGTATTCGTATAAACGGTTTTGTACTTTTAACAAATAAAATTTTTCGCAAAAATATTTCATGGAAACTTATTTCATGGGGGACGCTGAAAAAAGTTTTGCACAAGGGTGCCTCCTACCCACGGAGTGGCACAGTGCTTTACAATCAAATTTCAAGAGCACTGTAAGGATCGCAAGCATTTTATTCTAAATACGCATTCATGAGCTCAAAATCCGTTGCTAAACTGTTACCATCATCATCATTATAAATGAATACGTGTATTGTACGTCCACAGATGCGAGACCCTTCGACACTTCCACGAATGTCAGAAGAAGGAGAATCCATTCCGATCTTAGGGTAATATATGCGTTTCGGGAGATGAGTGTTTATTATTATGGGTCGAAAAATTAGCTTATCTTATATGAAAATTCTAGTTTTTAAAGTGGTAACTATTTTGCTCATGCAACAGTTGCATATTTTATGTATAAAGCAAGTAATAGCGCCTGTTGGTGACCAATTCGCATATTCATTTATCTATTTCTTCCCTTCACCATGAATTGACTATTCTTGGCACGTTGCCAGCCTCGATTCTACAAAGTATGGGTGTACAATAGCTGATGGTGGGAAAACAGGTGTGTTTTGTCTAGTTTGAAGAGAAAATATACACTGAGTTGGCTTAGCATTAGGAACACCCACCCCATAACGCGTTGGTCCATTGGTCCACCTCTCTGTGCAGTCACGGCTTGCAGAGGCCTAGGAACAGATTTCACAAGGTGTCGAACATCCTCTATATATAACTCGACCCATGTCCGTTGCAGCAACTCCGTCAGTTCACGTTCATTCCATGGAGGAGGATCAGAAGTTCTCACATGCGTTCTAGCATATCCCACACATGTTCAATTGGGTTATGGTCAGGGGAGTTTGGAGGCCAAGACAATGCAACATATTTCTTGTAGCGTTCCCAAAACCACTCAGCAATTGTACGAGTCCGATGAAACGGTACCTTGTCCTGTGGAAAGATAGCATGGTAGACCTTCTGCAGATATGTGTCGAGATAGTCGCATAACAGGTTCCTGTAGTGTTAACCATTCAGTGTTTGTGGGATGATAACCAACGGATCTTGAACGTGCCAGGGGAAAGCTCAGACCATAACACCACCTCAACTGGTCTGTTGAACTCCCCAACTGTGAAACCAGGGGATAGTGCTTTGTGCTCCGTTCCTGGTCCTTTCTCGATGGGTAGCGACGATTTCTTGCTAGGTTACCAAACGGGATGTTGATGTTGGTCCCTAGATCTGGAACTTAGAAGGTTAATGATGGCATTGCATCATTTTCCGCTGTTTTCGATGTTGTTGATGTTTATACGCAAAGAAGGAAGTTGATGTCAACTCTGGTTGTAGAAATCTGGACAATTTCTGCCTTGGATCCTTGGGAAGCTATAATTCCAAAGAGGTGAAGCTTGAAATCCAAATAATACCGAACAAGGTAACTTCTAACATGGTTGAATTGCAGTATCCTATTGTGGAAAGCAATGTTACTCATGTATCATTTTTTAGGACTTGGAGGCAGAATCTCTAGCTTTCCAGGAGGTTGAAGGATCCTATATCAACTTTCTGGCGTTATTTGTGCAAGAATAACTTTAACTGTGTAGGGTTTCCTGTACCTCCGGTTCTCTTGATGTTCTGAGACATCTATTATATTAATATTGCTAAAATGAGCACACATTGTCTTGATTACTGGGTCCTAGGAGGAAAGTGACATTAGTCTGTTTTCCAGTCTCTCAGGCTCTCGCTGGTCCTGGCGATGAGATGTTCTTCATCGACTTCAGGCTGAGCCGAAAAAGGAATCCCTAGAATGGTCTTCCTTGTGGACAACAGCCATTAGGATGTTAACGGGGTCAAAAACTCCACAGCTCAGTACATATGATGTATTGAGCTGTGTCTTGTCGGAATTTGCTTGCAGTCGTGGGATTTTAAATCTCTCTAGGATGTTAAGAAGATTCCTTATGAAGTCATTGTCCCTAATGTGCGCACTACGTCATTCGCGTAGTTGTTATTTTCGATTCCATAATGACGAGTGGAACTGATATTCCACTAATGGCACGAGAGTTGCTGACTGCCAATACAAAAGCCTTTAGGACCAGAGCAAAAGAAGTGGGATGAGAGGACATCCTTGTTTGACCCCTTTGGATGGTCAAACAAGTAGGGTAATGGGGTAGAACAAATGTCTGTTTATTTGAATACTTCTGGTAGCTTCCCAAAAAATGGAAGCCCCTAATAACCTCAACTTACTGAAGGATATGGAATAGATATAGGTTTCCGACACTGTCAAAAGCTCGGTTGAGATCAGTTGAAAGTAATACCATTGGAATTTTCTTGGCGGATAGGACACAGAGCAGATGTGTTATTAAGTACATATAAAATTCTATCAATTGGCCTGTGATGCCATAAACTTGGGTGCTTTTGATGATGCATTTCATCCAGGCTTTCACTGTATTGTTCATGACACCGTCTAGGAACTTAAATCCTTGTTAGAGACTTATCGGAAGTTAGTTCTTGATCATAAAGGAAACCCTGTTGGTCTTGCGGATGAAAATCAGTATGGCATTCCATGAACTCAACAGACACTGGTCCAGTTGTAAAGAACAGTTGTAGAATTTTAACTCTTGTTCTTAGGGAGCCGATTCCTCTCTGCATATTGCTGCTTTTCATGGATCACTTGGTGGCAGCGAGGGTGACCTGTGATATTTCTCCCCTCTTCAAATTATACATTTTCTGCAGGGGAAGGGTCATTGGCTTGAGAGTGAAGAGCCTTACCTCGGTTTTACTGGCTGCTCATGTTGCCGGTAGAACGACCTCTTCTGTAGGAGTTTCCAGTTCAGATGGTATTTCCAGCTCTTCTTCTGATGTTGATTTTGTTGGTTTCTCCGATGTGTTTTCCGGCTAGATGGTAGTTGCCGATGCCCTCTTAGCTGCTGATTTTTTTGCGAACGAAGTAGCTACAGGAGTTTCAGTCATAGCTACTTTCTTTATCTTCACGAGGACTGTCTCTGAGAAGGTCTTCTCCATCTTGTTCTTAGGGAGCTGTGGAAATTCACCCTGATTCCTGTTATGGTAGGCTGTAGTAATTTTGGCTCATTTGGCCCTTGCTCTCTCCGTGAAGGTGCCCAGCGGACAGCTGGTAATCGGATGGTCTGAATTGCTTCACTTTCGGCAGGGTTAGGCCACTGGCTGGAGATGTGCCCAACACTAAGATAATTGAAACACTTGACTCGGGGATAGTCTTTGCTTAGATGGTCGACCGAACATCAGAGTAAACGTTGTTGCTACACTCCAGTAGTTTACAATTGCCCGTGCAGTTCCGATTTTAACTAAGTAGGCCACAGGTTATATCACGTCTTGCAAATGTCACTTTCCCGGAGAAGCAAGCGGGATCTTCTCTGGAAATGGTGCGTTTTATGTTTCTCTCTTTTCCTCAATTCGGAAAAGCTTGTATTAACATTTCGTCTGCGGCTTCCATCGGGAACCTATCTGTTTTGAGATTTCGCACTTGGCTTCCTACCATAGCTAATGTTGCATGGTTGCTTTGTACAGAGAAACTCTCTAAAAGTTTCTCTCTCGAATCTGTGTTCTTGACGACGATGAAGAACTTACCCCCTTATGGAGTGAAGTGCATGTTGTATGCATCGATTATCTCCTTTAACACTTTTGTTAATAAGTGTTAAGTAGGGGAGTGAAAAATCCCGTCATCAGTCTATCGAAAAATAAAAGGGGCTAGTTTTCCACGGGAAAAAAGAAAAAGAAGGGACAGAAAACGACAGTGAGGTTGATGTGTGGAAAGGATAGAAGAATTGGAGAGGTAAGGAATGGGATTGGAAGGGAAGGTGGGGAGTGGAGGTTGAAGGAAAATAGGCATCAGCTCATATTACTAGCTCAGTGCTATCTGATGATAATTTTCTTCACAGTCTGCAAAGGTCTGTCTCAGATTGAAAGGACCAAGAAATTAACCGGTGCCCGGGTGATCCGCTTCTTTAGAGTGGTCCATGTCCAGTACATCTGTTCTGCCTGAGATTTTCCTCCGATTACCTCCGTGGAAGCGCATGAAACAAACTTGACCGAAGAACACTCAACCAAGACACAAAGACCAGAAATCAGAAATCATGGTCAACGTGCACATGAAACGAGCCTCCAAAGAAAATGCAACTGTGTACGGGTGAAATGACTAAGAGAAGGGAAATGACTGAATTTGGATAGAATTCCAATCAACAATCCATGATCCCATACTGAGATAGAAGGGAGTAAATGATAGTGCTAACGGCATGGGATGACCCACCACACTGACGAACATTACCGTAGGGTGGTACGAAGGATAATATTTAAAAACCGATGTTGAATGCGGAGTACAGAAAGTCGATGAGAACACGAAACGTCATCTTTAATAGTACAAAGAAAGTGTACATTGGAACGTAAAAGCTCTGAGTTATGTAGTTAAGAATCACGATGTTGAAAGTTTATTTTTCACTTGGTCGGACTATAATAAACTTAGTTTAATCCTTTATCCAAGTGTGTGTAAACAAACTTTGCGCCTGAAAGTATCTTCAGGACTGGAGTAAAGTGGTACAACACCGGGCAACTCCTTGCAAAGGTGGAGCAAGGTACCAACACTCCTATCTCAGTATCTCCCATATGCCCGATGAGCGTCTCTTACCAGAATGCGCAACCCGAACGATGAAATTCAGAGGTGGCAGTGTGATGGTATGGTTATTTTTCCCGGTGTGGCTTCGGATCTCTGTGATGCCATGAACGTTGATCTCAGAGAAGTAACTGAACATTCTGATGCATGCAATGCTGCTTTTTTCTGGTGTTTCTACGGAACTGAAAATTGCCCCTTTTAGCAAGACAATGCAATGGTCATAAGGTTGCTGTAACTGCGTAGTTTGAGGAAATGAGCGTCACGACACTTGACTGGCATATACAGATTCCTGATCTCGAATCTACTGAACATCTGAGGCATGAACTAGAGCTTCGGTTGAGGTCGAGGGACGTCCGCTACACAACAATATAGGAACTCATTACATGCTTGCAAGAAGAATTATCTAAAATTACTATCAATTGCTATCGTGCATGTGTGGAAATTGTGCCCCTTAGGATTGCGATAGTCATCCTCAGCGAAAGGAGGTCCTACAACTTAAAAAGGTGGGCATGGTGGACTCTGTTCCAAGCAGTGTAAGTCTCCTCTTTAGTTCGGAAAGGAGAGTAACTCCTTTCTCTATTTACTTTGCCACTGTATGCAAAGACAGAATGTGTAGTTCAGCTATTTGAAAATTAGTTGCAATAGCATCGTTGCTATACTAAGTGGAAAAGCAACCACATGTCGATTGCTGTAAAGATATAACTGCTGCCGCAAAGAAATCAAACCATCCAACTGAAGAAAATCGTTACTTTATGGAGGCGAAAGAAAATAGAGAGAGAGAGAGAGAGAGAGAGAGAGAGAGAGAGAGAGACCTTTTTCTTGAAGGCGAAAATACACGTAAATGATTGCATTACAGTAAAAAAAAAGAACAGGTTTCACTTTCCTGCCACTGAAAGCTTTGGAAACCATTATTTAGGTTTTCCCTACATTACATCAAAAACATTAAAAACCAATTGAAATGAAAACATTAAGAAAAATAGTCAATAAAATAAAATTGACAAAGCAAATAATGAAAATATCTTGCTCACTTTCCTAATATATATCAACCAGGTGTATGTAGTATGGTGCACAGTGCTACTGCTACGTTGGATGAAGAGTTAGAGGTTCATGAAAATGAGGTTGAAGAGCTTTTGCATGACCTGGATAACAATTTGTCAATAGCGACAGATGGAATATCTGCCCATTTGTTAAAGGAATATTCAGCTGAATTGGATAGGCCATTCGCACATTTGTATAACTTGAGTCTCAGCTCAGGAATGACACCACAGGAATGGAAGGAATGTATGATAGTTCCACCGCACAAGGGTGGTGCAAAAACTGATGTGTTTAACTACCGACCTATTAGTATTTCTGGTGTGGTAGTGAATATTTTAGAGAAGTTAGTAAGAACTAGCATACAGAAATGGGTAGACAATCATTCTATACTCTGCAGGGAACAGCATAGGTTTACTAAAAGAAGGTCATGTTTTAGAAATGTACTCATATTTTATAACAATGATAAGGCCGATTTGGATAAAGGGAATGGATACATTATGATAATGTTGGATTTTTCTAAGGCATCTGATAGGATACCTCACGATAGGCTGTTGCGTAAACTGGAGAATATGGGATTGGAACATAATCTATTGAATTGGGTCAGGGGATGGTTAACAGACAGATATCAAAAAGTGGTATACAGTTGGTGTGAATCTGTAAGATTTAAGGTATAGATTTAAGATTTAAGACTGGTCCCTGGTGTACCTGAGGGATCAGTCCTTGGGCCATTATTGTTCAATTTGTACATTAATGACTTTAAGCACGGTCTGTCATCAAATTTGCAATTGTTTGCTGATGATGCGAAGATAGGCAGGGCAATCAGAAATGCTTCTGATATTCAGCAATTACAAAATGATTTGAATAGACTAGAAATCTGGGCAAACGAAAATGGCTTTCAGTTTAATGTTAGTAAGTGTAAAGTTATGTACTTTGGCGTGATTAGAGTTCCAGTGGCATATTATATTAGCGGGGTTATGCTACAAGAAACTGAAGAGGCAAGGGATTTTGGTGTACTGGTGGATAAGAATTTAAAGTTCAAAGGCTACATAGCAAAAGTTGCAAATACAACTCAGAGGATAATTTCTATGCTGAAGCGAACCTTGATATGTAAGGATAAGGAAGTAATTTTTCCTCTTTATAAGGCTTTGATAAGACAACGTGCACAGATTTGGTCTCCCTGGTTTCAAGGGGATAATGAAGCTGTGGAAAGGGTGCAAGGAAGAGTTACAAAGATTATATCCGGATTATGGGATTTAGATTATGAGGACAGATTGCGAGTATGTGGATTACAGACTCTGGTTAACAGGAGAAAGAGGGGTGATATGATAAAGGTCTATAAACTTTTGAATGGGTGTTACAGCATTTCAAATGATGAAATTTTTCGTTATATGGAAGGCAGGGAGAGAACATGGGGGCATCCATGGAAGTTAAATTTATTTGCAGTCAAGGAAAGGGTAAGAGCTAGGTTTTTCTCTCAGAGCAGTGAGTGAGAGGAATAGTTTGCTCTCGGGGGTAGAGAGTTCATCTAGCTTAAATTAATTTAAGGGAAGGTACGATAGCTGGGTTGGGTAATTTACAGCATCCCTCGATGAGTCCTTGACTCCCTGGAGGTCTCAGAAAATAAGAAAAAATAATAATATTTCTGAAGAATGTCAGTTAGAATTCATAAATACATGGATAAGCCAGAGAAGATCGATTGGAATCAACTTGTTAATAAAACTGATCCAAAAAGGATATACACACCTGCCATTGAATTCGAGACATTCTTGTTAGTGTATGTCAACCTCACTTACCCAGTGTACATGCAAAATACTTCATCCCGTGTGTCAATGCGAGTTCTATTTCTGAATGTCACTGCTGGTCAACAGTTCTGATCGCAATGAGAAAATCAAAAGATCCTTCGGTTTCTATAAAGTGCTTATTGTGCGTCGTCTGGCCGGAGCCATAATTCTGATAACAGCAGAGCCAACTGTTTTCTCAAAAGATGATATATCCCAGGTGTTTAATCAATTGAAAAATAACCCACTTTCTTGTCTAGGAGAATGTCGGGAACGAGCTCGCGTTTTCCGAGAGGAATTGTACAGAAAATTGAACTTATTGTGTGCAGCAATTGCACAAAGCATGTAATGAAGACTGTTCTACAACCACATATCACTAAATTGTGCGCGGGTAATTGAATATGATAGGTATTGGCGGTTGCGTGCCTGTATGCAACTAAAAATTTCTAATTTAGTGGCTGGTATGTGTTGTTAAACTCTAAAGAGACTGGAAACCACAAACACGAAAAGTGAAGTTAGTAGGATCGGCCACGAAAGCGATGGAAAGGCTGCTTGCCTGGAATTATAGAGATGCAATATGCTCAGAGCAAGAAGAAGAAGAAGATGAAAATGACAAAGTGTAGTGGAAAAATTGGCAAATGAAAACGAGACCAGTGGATACCGCTGTTCACAAAATTGTAGACCAAGTTTACATTCCATTGAAGATCTTTGACTTACAGAAACAACAACAACGACAACAAAAAAAAGTGGAGTTTTTATGGATGTTAATGATAGTTTTAGGGTTTGAAAATAAAAAGTCTGTTGAGAGCAGAAAGGATCTCAGAAATTATTGGATGCATGCAGGAGAACAACTCATTATAAATTACTGAACTGCAGGTCAGATTGTGCGTTTTAGGATATTTAAAAGGGATAAACCATTTCGGGAGAATTTTATACACGAAATAATTTAACCGCCAATGTTTTTAATGCAATGATGCGTTAACGTTATTTTCAAATGCAAGGTAATTTTATAGTGGAGAAATTAATCCTATATATTCAAACATTGTGAACTACAAATGGATTCCCTTTGTACTTCACAATGTGCTTTAGTAGTTCACTTCACGATTTTATTTTTCCTCGTCAAGCCTGTTAAAACAGCCATAGTACCAATAATGGGTGGACGCATATTTTTGGTGGTAACCGCTTCGGCCTTAATTCGAAGAACACCACAATCTCACTTACCTCCTGTCAGTTCTTGCGATATTTAGGATTTTGGTAATTCTAATAATCAGAAGAAAAATGTGGAAAACTGCTTACAATACGAGATGAGTTTCCTCCCACAAAATTTGATTGTGTTTAAATCATTACTTCGCTATCATTATTTTCCCCTGAAAATAAGAACACATTTCCGTACCTGATAACTAATATCTGTGGGTTTCATCAGAGAGCACAATCGTTTAACACAATGCAAAGAAGATAGAGAAGATTACTTCGCTATCTTCTTTGCATTGTGTTAAACGATTGTGCTCTCTGATGAAACCCACAGATATTAGTTATCAGGTACGGAAATGTGTTCTTATTTTCAGGGGAGGAATATATATTGTTCAGTGGAAGTGGCGTTTGTTTCTTCAGCATTAAGCCCCCTAAAGAAAGACCTGAGTTTGATTCTGAATGCTGACTACACCAACTTTTTCTAAGCCTTTCTTTGATCGGTTCCCTGTTCCGCCCAATCGCTGGAACAGGCAGGCGAGTTTTTTCGTCCCGTGAACTCAAGAAAATCGACCACAGAAAACACACTAATTTCAGATAATAACGTGTCGTATTAGGGACGAGAGATAGCGGTATCTGTTTGCCATCCCTGTACTGCAATCCACTTAAAATTAGTGATAGTCTTGGGCCGACTACCTTTTATTAGCTACTGATGGAGTTAGTAGTTAGGATGCGTTAACGTTATTTTCAAATGCAAGGTAATTTTATAGTGGAGAAATTAATCCTATATATTCAAACATTGTGAACTACAAATGGATTCCCTTTGTACTTCACAATGTGCTTTAGTAGTTCACTTCACGATTTTATTTTTCCTCGTCAAGCCTGTTAAAACAGCCATAGTACCAATAATGGGTGGACGCATATTTTTGGTGGTAACCGCTTCGGCCTTAATTCGAAGAACACCACAATCTCACTTACCTCCTGTCAGTTCTTGCGATATTTAGGATTTTGGTAATTCTAATAATCAGAAGAAAAATGTGGAAAACTGCTTACAATACGAGATGAGTTTCCTCCCACAAAATTTGATTGTGTTTAAATCATTACTTCGCTATCATTATTTTCCCCTGAAAATAAGAACACATTTCCGTACCTGATAACTAATATCTGTGGGTTTCATCAGAGAGCACAATCGTTTAACACAATGCAAAGAAGATAGAGAAGATTACTTCGCTATCTTCTTTGCATTGTGTTAAACGATTGTGCTCTCTGATGAAACCCACAGATATTAGTTATCAGGTACGGAAATGTGTTCTTATTTTCAGGGGAGGAATATATATTGTTCAGTGGAAGTGGCGTTTGTTTCTTCAGCATTAAGCCCCCTAAAGAAAGACCTGAGTTTGATTCTGAATGCTGACTACACCAACTTTTTCTAAGCCTTTCTTTGATCGGTTCCCTGTTCCGCCCAATCGCTGGAACAGGCAGGCGAGTTTTTTCGTCCCGTGAACTCAAGAAAATCGACCACAGAAAACACACTAATTTCAGATAATAACGTGTCGTATTAGGGACGAGAGATAGCGGTATCTGTTTGCCATCCCTGTACTGCAATCCACTTAAAATTAGTGATAGTCTTGGGCCGACTACCTTTTATTAGCTACTGATGGAGCTCATTCTCCCAAAATCAGATAGGATTAAAAGTCTCTCCTACTCCCTATAAGGAATAACAAGGCGTTACAGATTTCTTTTTATATTCATAGTATTTGCATTTCTGACAATAATCCATTTTTTTAAATAGAATAAACACATTTTCTAAATAACTCCGCTAAATTTAGTGATCATTTTATGCGAGCTATTTCTGATTGGTTTACAGTAGACGTTGACTTCCTGCAGTCTCCAAAAGTTAAATATGGCTAAGCTGTATTTTGAGTTCGAATCTAGTTGCCGACTAGAGGAACTTTTTTCTAACATTTTCTTCAACTGCTTCGCGAATTAGTTAAATTCTACCAAGTGCAAGAAGATTTTTTTTTCTTCTAGAAATATTAAGTTTTACGTCCCAAAAGCTCAAAAGCATATCATACATCCACACTATTTCATTGAATAAATATATTGTGTTCCGGTTAGGGACTACAAGATTGAAGCACTGAATGCATTTCTTCGCTGGATGTCGATTTAGTGACAGTTTTGCGCCAGGCGTCTTTGACTGATACTGGCAGAGACTGAGTCTTTCCCTTAGCCTCCTCAAAGTTAGATAGGGCTAAACAGCCTCACCTATTCCCTAGAGGACAATAAAATGAGTTAATACATTTTTTATATTTTTACAAATCCTCAAAAAGCTTTCCTGTTTCACAAAGTGAGTGCTGTTTCAAACCAACCATGGGAAATCTTTGAGCCACCGTCTCCACTTATCCGTAACCAAAGGAGAACTCATTGTTATCTAATAATCTTCAAATAATTCATGATTATTTGGTGATCATCGCAGCACTGGAATGCTTCGTCCATGATTTCTACCATTCATAGAGGAACTGATATTACAGAACATCATTTTGTACTGAGAATCGTATTTCATATTATTGGAATTTTCTCTAGTGTTGTAGCATTTCTGTGGTCTTTTTTTTTTTTTCTGACATGCGTATTTAAAAAAATTTTCTGCACAACGCTATTTGCTTGTGCAAGACATTCACCAACACTCAGCATGTCGTTATGTTAATTGAACTTTGATGCAGACAAGTAGCTTTTTTCCTCTGCAAGATGCTCTGGTTTTTATCCATATAGAATAGACCTGAACGACCATAGAACTCACAAAATTTCAGACAATATGCACTAATTTCGTATTCGAATATACGCGATGGAAGTTAGTGTCCGTACTTCGTTCCTGTGGACTTGAAATTCTTCGATGGTCATCGCTAGTGAAGACTACTATGGGTGAAGAGTGTCTGATAAATTGCGAAAGTTGTGTATTTCCTAACATTAGCTTGAATACGTTATTATTAATATCTTTACTTGAAATATTTTCACATATGAATGTTGGTTTCGGTGTTTGTTTATTTTAATTGAATTTGGCTTCAAGCGTTAGTATACCTGTAATGAACCATACTGAAATCTTGGAGTGTGCTGGCAAAGTACTATTCCTGCTGCAGCCAACCAGCAAAAGCAGGGCCTAATTTAATTTATTGTACATCCCCCCCGGCCTTATATAATCCAAAATAGTGCCTATTTATTTGCTGAATATGTTTTAGCAATAAAATATATACTTTTGTTATAATTGTATCATAACTTGAGCAAATTTGGAATCTATCTTTATTAGCTGATAAACATAATGAATTAACTGCTATTAATAACCGTCAAATCCTTTGTTAGCTGCACTTTGACGCTCTTTGCCTTTCACTCAGTAGAGCCAAAGTCAAAAGAATAGACAAAAAAAAAAAAAGGATAATCTGGATTGGCAAGTCAAACATCAGAAGGAGAAAAAATTGTTCATTCTCTCTCTCTCTCTCATGCAACTTATATATTGATGGAATCAGCATTTCGTCTGGATGAACTATGACTACTCCTGGATGCCTCGAATACCAATTTCCTACTTTTCATGTGCTCATCCAAATAGTCGCTGATTTCACTTTACTCCATAAATTGTTGTTTCACAAAGTGAAACATTGACCCAACACTCTTTTGCTGAGATCAGTGCGACCGAATCATCGGAAAGTGGTGAAATAAATATTGTGTTACATAACATCTGGACCAGAAGCAATAGCCCAAATTCTGATGACAGTCTTATTTATAGTTTTCTTAAACATGTTGTAGAGAAAGGTCTTATGTAAAGTGTACACTCTGTAAAAAGGTTGCTTGGATTTCTTTTTTCTATAAATACTGCAACCTAGTGAAAAATCAGGCTGCAAGGCAAAGCAGAAAGGTGGGGGTACATTAAACGACTGTACATGTGTAAACTGCTGGAGAGGTGTGTTTACACTTAATTGCCATCATGATGCTGTCATCTTAGTTACGAATCAATCGATATCATTGCAGAAAAATTAGCACGCCTGAGATCTACTGGGGTTGTCTTTAAATGGTGTGATTGTGAAAAGAAACTCAATAACCAGCCAAGCAAGCAGACCACTAAACTGGCATAATGAGACCATAAGAGAAATGAAAAGCGTTGTGTGGTCTGTCATGTCACTAGATTCTCTCAATTACCAGTCGAGAGTGCGCAGTTCATGGTTCTTCTTTGAGCATTTGCATACCAAGTTCAAACTCATCATGTACGTACTGCAGTAGACGTGACAATCATTAACCCAACACACTTACGCAGAGATCACTGTGATCGGATCATTAGAAAGTGGTGGTATGAATATCGTGTTTGTTCCTCTATATCACTAGCTTCCAAGTGAATGGATGAATCAGTTTGGAGATTAGTACCGCCAAGACAACTTTAGCATTGTGTATTGTCTCATCTGTTAAGCTTAGTGATGTTGTATCATAATGCTCAGGGCAGGTGCTAGAGTTCATGTCGCCCGAGGGGAGACATGCATTTTACGTCCCTTATCCCCCCCCCCCCTACATAAAATGAAATAAAAAATTTGTTTTTTGAAATACCTTACCTATCAGAAGTGGGAAGAAATTTTCCAATGTTTTTAAAATTAAATTTTATTTAAAATATTTAACTTAGATAGGGTAAATGCCCCACCTGCTCCCTATATGGGAACAAATAGGCGTTAGCTGTTTCTTTTTCTTTTTTTTTTTTTAAATTTCACTTACATTACTACAGTAGTTTCACTGTTCGTTATTTTCATGGTTTCCTTAACAGTGCCTTTTCGTTTTCGTGAGAAAACGAAAAGGCACTTTTAAGAAATGTTAAAAATGTACTTGATGAGCTTTCTGGGCTGCAAATTCTTTAACAATTTCCTTGAAATCTAAATGTGCAAGCTCGTGTTCGATGGAAATAGATGCCACATGACCAAGTCGCTGTTCAGACATCGACGATCGAAGATAATTTTTAATTAATTTTAAATTGGAGAAGCGCTTTTCAGAGCTCGCCACACTTACTGGTAACGTTAATAATATTCTCAAATCCACTACCATGTTTGGGAATAAATCACGTTGACTTACGTAACTGAGTACTTCTAAGGGTGGGCTTCCTTTCTTATCAGAGCTTGATAAAACACCAATTCATCTGCCAGTTCAATTGCATCTCTGTCTTTTACATTTTTCGTGTGACCAGATAATTCACTTTCTAAATTTTTACATTTTAAAACAAGACCACTTATCTCAATTTCTTGTAATTTGTGAAGGCCATATAAAAATGTCTGTAATTGTCTTTTGTAATATGATGGTTTGAATCGGCGACCACAACTGTCTTACGGAAAATTAAATTTATTTTCTTCATCAGAGTTAGCAATTTGTACCGGTCCCTTCTCTACCATGAACTATCTAAATGAATCATTCATTATCTGAGACCATTCTGCAGGATCGTACGAAATTTCACTTCTTTCAGTTTCGTTAGCGGCGTTAGTGCTTTTAAATTCTTGTGATTCTGATTTTTACTTTTCTCATAACACTTCGGAAATCGGCTCTTTAGAAAAACGTAATTTCTAACATTACATTTTTCTCATTAGTTTCTAGACTTTGTGAAGTTGAAGCAACTATTTCACCAACACTCTCGTTAGAATTATCTGATTTTAAAAATTTACTCAAAGAACCACTCTTTTTTTTTAATATTTGCGTCTTTTTCCGCTTTACTTCCATGGTACTGAGCCCCCGATAAACCATTTTCTTCCGTATCCCGACATAATTCACGAGATTTCGGGAAATGCTTTCCTATGAAGGTAGTCACGCCACTGCGTGCCACCAAAAGTTCTAAGATTCGCAAAGTAAGCAAATCTGCGCGATCTTGAATGTGAGCGCACATGAGGAACTTGCTCAGTCAATCAATATTCAACTCGCGCCGTGTAATATAAATAAAATATATTAAAAAATAATACCCCTGAAAATTTCGTATAAATTTATGAAAATTTGTCGCCCTGTACGATTGCCTAGTGGACCCATGTGGTAGCGTCGGCCCTGATGCTTCTTGTGCAGATTAGAATCCCTTGCCGCAGTTGTGGTGACGTTTATATCCATAAACCACGTGTTTACACCAGCAGCTTTATATGTGGAAACATTGAATTGTGTGGAAGTCCAGATTCCTCTTGGATTTTAATGTTTGTGTCACCACAGAAGTCCAAGGATAAATCATGAAAAAAGGCCATCTTAGGGCCACCTCCGAATTTTAGTTGGTGTAATGCACTCTGGAAAGCTTCTCCCATATCAGTCCATGTGCTCGGTAGAGAATTTAGTGATATTTGTCACTCCATAACACAGCTTCCAGGTCACACTGTACATTCTCTTTCCTCCACATAAGATGATCGCACATGTTGGTTTCGTAATAATAACTGTTAATCTTATACAAATCACAAATCCTCCCAGCATTCAAACACTAATCTCACATATGGAGTGTGGCCCTACCCCATAAGCTCCAAACTCAATCCACTTGCTTTCGCACAGATGATTGGTCTCTTCAATATGTGTATTCTGCAATTTTTCCATGGAAAATGTTCATCTGAAATAGCATCAATAAATCCCCCACTTAGTACAAAACGCTTTGGAACATGCACAGCTGCTGCTCAATATTCGTTTACAATGCAACTTGAAACCCACAGAACAAGTTTCTTTTCCCTCTCTTTCATCCCTGCAACTGCTGTACTGTGAAAATTCTTCCACCTGTTGTGTTCCCCAAGGAATGCAACATGGAGCTCTTATGTGGAGCTCAACACAAAAATTTTATATTATTATTTTTATTAACAGAGACCTCCAGGGAGTGAGGAACTCGTCGAGGAAGGACACATACTCCACACACATCAGCTGTCATACTTATTCTTGAATTCATTCACATTGCTTGCGCTCACATTCAATGGCAATCCATTCCAATCACGCACCATCCTATGAGAGAAGAATCTAGCCCTCACCCCTTCTTAGCAGCATTCATTCTCAGTTTCCAGGGATGCCCTCTTGTTCTTTGCCCATCCTCCATAAATTAAAAAATTCCATCAAATGCAATCCTGCTTGATGCGTTCAGAAGTTTGTAAGTCAATCATATCACCCATTTATCCTGTTTGCTACTGTCTGCATCCTAGAAATTCTCAATTTGTCTTCATAATTAGTATTCCACAATCCAGGTATCACTTTAAAGTGATACCAGGATGAGTACAAAGTAGAGTATACTCTGTCCACTATATCAGAATCACAGCAGAAACCAGATCTGCATACAATAGTCCAAGTGAGGTCTTATCAAGGCCTTGTAAAGATGCAAAATGGAATCCTTATCTTTACATATGAATGTTCGTTTCAGCATTGCAATTTTCTTTTGAGTTGTATTTGCAACCTTTTGCTACATGTCACTTCAACTTCAACTTCGTATCTACTAACACTCCAAGATCCCTCCCTACCTTCGCCAGTTTCTTCTAGCATAATCCCAGCAATATAATACGACATTGGATATCTAATCACACCGAAGTGAATGACTTTACATTTACTGACGTTGAACTGACACCCCCTTTTCCCATGCCCACAATTCCTCCATTCAAATCATTCTGCGAGTACTGCATATCAGCATTCCTGATTATCCTACTTATATTTGCATCAGCAAATAACTGTATGTCCCTTGTCAAATCCATCCCAACATCATTAATGTACAGATTGAATAATAGTGGACCAAATACTGATCTTTGTGGTACACCATTTGTTACTTTAAGTCTTGCAGACCCACAACCACCGTATATCGTATTTTGATATCTTCAGTCAGCATATTGTAGTTGGTACTACCATGCAAGCATCAGTTCTAAATGACAGTCGATGCCTGGAACTCTGCATTCTACGTGTCGGCAGACTAATGGCAGTATTTAAATACACTTCATAGCATCCTATGCTCACGTTCGTCAGTGTGTGGTGGGTCGTCCACTGCAGGTGGAACGTGTAGTTGACCCTCTGCCCTTCCATCTCAGTATGGTATCACTGCATGTTGACCTGGGATGTTCCAATTTGTCAACAATTCGCCAAACATCTATGCCCGCAGCATAGCATCTTACCATGCCTCTTTGAAACTATCAGCTCTACTTCTTGCAACCATTTCACATGGATACAGTTAAACTGGCTTGGATCATATTCCTCCAGTTTACACTGGCTATGAACATGTGACTTATTATATGGCACAATGCACCTTGCTCATCGGGCATCCGCTATTTTCCAAGCACCTGTATATTATATACAGGCTGCCAAGTCCTTTCAAATTCACTTCTCAAACGGATATGATTTTAGTTCCATCGTTAATGGTTTTTCATTTCCTTTACCAAAAGCAACTGTGCTTTTCTTAATAACTCGAAATTCAGGATCTCAAGTGCTATTTAGATCAGTTTCCCCAGTACACAATATTCAATGCTTTTTTGTACTGAAGGTGGAATTTGCGCATAGAACATGTTAACAATGAAAAATAAATAAAATAAAGGGCTAAATAGGCAGCAGATTTTGTCATTTTATCGAATTCTAACTTAGAATATGTTGTTTTAGACATGATTTATTTTCTGTATCTATCGTTATACTAATATCACTAACCCTAATGTTTAACTTTAGGAAAATCGAAATCACTTTCCTTGTGAACGATAGCGGTCATGTTCTTTGGATATCTTAATATTCTATTGAGATGCTCAGACATTTGCAAATTTCTCGTATCTTCTGGCATAAAACTATCCCTAAATTTTTAATAAGCATCCAGCAAAAACATGCAAACAGGTACTGCCATCTCTTGGTCCCTAACAATATCATAATGTATTTATTGTTTGAAGTATTGTAAGTTGTAAGGTCGATTTTCTTGAGTTTATGGGACAAAAATAATAAATATGCCTACCCTCCTCGACTACCAAATTTCAAAATCATACACTTTGCAATATTCAATAGTAGTTACCATATCTTCTTGTAAGACTTCCTGCTCGACTTCTCACAGTTATTTCCAACTTTTCATCATCTGCAAGCAAACAGCTGCCTTTCTCCAGTTAAGTATGTGCTAATGTCACTAAAATACAAGTTAATGAATAATGACACCTGAACAGATCCATGTGGCACGCCATTAATGCTCTTCCTCTTTTAGGATACCACTCTTACACAACCTGTAGTTACTTATCTCAATAGTCTCCTATCCAATCCTCTTCTAATTTAGTTACCAGTTTGTTGTTTGATAATCTCTGAAAGGTTATGACTAAATCCAAGTAATATCACTGTACATGCATCTTCCTAATTCGATTAATGTTATTCAATGAATTTTAATAACTTTTTTTAAATCAACAATATATTTCACACACATTATTAAGGGAAATGACATGGAGATTATAAAAATAAATACTTTACATTTAACTTCATTTACTTTCATAAACTTAAACCAAAAATTAAGTTTGAGCAAACTTTAGTATCATTTTCTGTAATACAGTGTACAGAGAGAGAGCAAAAGTTCACCCGCCCCGTAATAATAACGGTAAGTTCATTTGTGGTCGTTTCTTGTTTTTATGAGAAGCGTTGCATGTGCTTGTTTAAAAAAGCTATTTACTTCATATTGTATTGGGCATTATCTGCTGCAGTATAAATGCCTAACAATGGTGGCAGCACGCCATTGTTTTCCCCAAGACACTCAGCATGCAAGCATTCACCATCCACTCTGGCAATGCTTTTCACACATGCACTGGTCACCATGCAAAAAATCTCCATTTCACTTCCTTAGGTGACCTTTGTAATTTGTAACTTTGTAATTCTTCTATCACCTGTTACCCTGCAATAATTCTATATATATCAGACAAGTTCCTCTTAAAAACTTTTCTCACTCATAGCAGATATTTACCAACCCCTGCAGGCATTCCATTACTGCCTCATACTCAATAGTATCGAATCATAGCCAGGCTTTATCTGCCCCTGCACTCACTCCTATGTTTCCTTACCATCTGTATAACAAGGTGACCAGATCTCTAGAGAGAAATCCAAATGTGGCCCGATTAGTACGTTTTACAGTGGAAATACTACTTCTTTATCCATACTTATCAGTTTCTTCAAATTACAGCAAATATTTTCACAACTTTTGCGCTATATCCACTGAAATTCAGTTCCCTATCCAACAGATCGCTTGGCTCTGCCTCCTGAGACAAAATTACTCCCGTTTGATAAACCAATATGAAGTGATATCTCCATTCTTCGGCTTAAATCACCAGCCTATTAAAATCCTCTTACAACAACATCACAGCAGGAGTTCCCGATTATGTATCATCAGCAAACAACTGAATATCATCTCTTAAACCTTGAACTATATATCACTGATATAAATGATAAACAACAGTGGTCCTAGAATAGATTGTATGGTACTCGGGCCATCACCTTGCTTTTTCAGAATGCTACATCCTCATACACAATTTGCTGGATCCTATCTGCCAACCATCCTTGCAATCAAACTATCCATCTCAATCCTGTCCAATTTCTACAGAGGTTTGACATGTGGTACTCTATCAAATGGCTTAACAAAATACAGACAAACCATTGTATAATTATCTCCTTGGTGCGATACACCAATCACCCGATTATGCAATGTAACCAGTTATAAAGCAAGATCCATTAACACTCCCATGTTGCTGTTAGATTTCCAATGTCATCAATTTAAGTTTGTATTTTGGTTCTAGCCGGCTTTTCTTAACACATTCACCATCAGACCAGATATATACACTTGTAGTTGGAGACCATTCACCCGATTACCTTTTGCAATGCAGTGTTTTTCTTTCTTTCTATGCCTTCTGGAACTGTTTCTGTTGTCAGATTCTTGTTGAACAATCATGTGAGGGGCAATGCCAGTTTATTTGTGTACTCCCTTAATATATATGGTCATATTCTATTGAATCTCCATATTATCATCAAGGGTATTTAATTCTTAATAAAGAATCAAACTTGAATATAGACCTGAACACCCTGGAAGAGTACATTAAGCAGTGTTAAGCAGTGGCACTTGAAGCCAAAATCAACGAAAAGTCTTCTCAGTATTCCACCTGTACAATCATTGTCCTTTGCTCAGAATACCAATTTATTATTATTATTATTCATGCCTCCATGGAGTCAAAAGAACTCATCGTGGGAGGTCCTTCGTAAGAAACATAAAGTCTATCATACCACTCTTTAAAGTCAGTGACCGTTCTCGCTCCCGCCACTCCATCAGGCAATGCATTCCACGGTTCAACCAACCTCCACGCAAAGAAACCACTCCTTACCCTCTTGCTCACAGTTTCTTTTCGTAACTTGCAGAGATGGCCTCTTGTCATCACTCCTTCCCGCTGTTCAACCAAGCGAAAGAACTCCCCGGTGTCAACCCTGTAACCACCTCTCAACAGTTTAAAAGTCTCAATCATATCACCTCTCCTTCTTCTATCCACCAAACTCTGCAGTCCACATTCTCTCAGCCGATCCTCATAACTATCCTTGTACAGTCCTGAAACCATCTTTGTATCCTTTCACAGTTAATTTATCCCCTTCAAATCCTGGGGACCAAATCTGAGAACAATAGTCCAAGTGTGGTCTGATCAGAGACTTATACAACGGAATGATAACCCTCTTATCTCTGCAGGTCAGTGTCCTTCTCATAATAGCAGCAATCCTCTGTGTTACCTTCACTTCCTTTGCAATATGTCCCCTAAACTTCAGGTTTCTATCAATCATCAACCCCCAGATCTCGTCTCCCCTACTTCCTCCAGTATAACTCCTCCCATAGAGTATGCAGCGTCCCATCGATGTGTCCCAAACCTCAAGACCTTACATGTTGCTGCATTAAACTGACACCTCCATTCATTTGCCCATCTATCTAGCTTATTTAAATCCTCTTGCAGGGCTACCACATCTGCACTATTACTAATAACCCTTCCCAGCTTTGCATCATCTGCAAACAACTGAATATCCACCTGCAATCCACTGGCTATGTCATTGATATAAAGGTTAAACAATATAGGTCCTAGTACTGAGCCCTCTGGGACCCCACTTGTAACCCTCTGTCTCCTTGAAATTGCTCCACCATACACAACTCTCTGATACCTATCAGACAGCCAATCCTGAATCCAGTTGACCAATCTGACATCCAGACCCATGCGCTGCAATTTAAATATTAGCTTATCATGTGGCACCTGTCAAATGCCTTCACTAAGTCCAAGAAAATTGCAGTATATGCCTTTCCCTCATCTAACGTTCTTATAACTTTATTATAAAAGGCTAGCATATTGCTAAAACAAGAGCACCCTTTCACAAATCCATGTTGACTCTCACAGATAACATTACCCTCATCTGCCCAATGCTGTATACGGTCCCTCACTACTTTCTCCAAGATCTTAACTACTGATGACACACAGACTGCCTATAATTAGACACTTCCAGTCTGTTACCACCCTTATGCAATGGCACTATCTTACCTTCCTTCCATTCCCTGGGCACCTTTGCCAAAGCCAGACTTTCATTGAAATGCCAGGTTAAAGGCACTGTCAATTCCTTAGCACATTCTCTCAAAACTCGTGGTGAAATACCATCCAGTCCCACAGCTTTACTGACACCCAGAGTACTCAGTATCTGAAACACACTCTCCTCCTGTGCCTCTAAACCTTGAACCAGCCCTATCCCTCTAGCATTAAAACTGACTCCTCTAGGATGAAATACTCCAATAGTGTTCATTGAACAATTCCACTATGTCCTCTGCATCAGTCACTCTATTCCCATTTTTATCCCACAATATCATTCTTCCACAGTCATTTCTCCTCCTACTGGCCACATAGCCAAAAAATTCCCTAGGATTTTCTTTGGATCTTAGGGCCAATCTCCTCTCATATTCCAGTTTCGCTTTCCTTACCACACTAGTCACTCTTCTGGCCTGTCTTATATTCTTCATTCATCTTCTCTTCACCTGTCTCCTTATATCTCTTCCATAGCCTCTTTTTTGCATGCCATTCCTGTTTAATATTGTTTGTCATCCACTTTACCCCAAATTTATTTAAATAATCCTGCAGGATGTCCACATCACCTTAATCAGCTATTGCCTTTCATAGTTTTGCACCATAATCAACTGAATATCTCCCTTTGAAGCCTTTTCTATATTATCGATATAGAAATTAAAGTGCAGTGGCTATAAAACAAAGTCCTGAGGCACTCCACTAGTCACCATTGTTATTTGCTTTATTCCACTCAACCATACATATATATATACATACAATTCTCTGGAGTCTGTCAGCTCCTGAATCCATGCTACTAACTTCATATATCCATTTAGCTTTTCATGTTGTATTCTGTCAAAGGCCATTATAAAGTCCAGTAGTATCATGGTGTATAGCCATTCCCTTTAACCAATTATACTGCCACTTTATTACAAAATGTGAATAAATTACTAAGACAGGAGCAACTTTTCAGAAAGCCTAGCTACTTACTGCATAGTATCATATTCTGATCCACCCACTCTTGTATTTTACCTTTAACCAACATTTCTAATATTTAACAGTCAGATTTGATGTATTAATTGGTCTGTAGTTTACTACTTGTCTTGGAGCCACATTCATATAATGGAACTATGATCCATGTTAAGAGGGCTGTGAGGAAAATAAATGTTTCAAAGACCATGCCACTTACAAAACTGTAGATAATGGCCCATTAAAAATGTCACCTCTTTCCTCACTGAATTAGTTAAAAAAAAAAATCCCTAACTTTTTACTTCCTGCACCACCAATATATTTACCTAAAATTCATAAATACAATAGCCTCTTCCACCTTAAACAGTTAGCTAAATCATTAAAGATATGAAGCAATTTTATCAAGTTGGTTTTAATCCTTTTTTTTTTCCCTAAGTAAGCAAACAAGCAATCTTTCTCTCATCCTGAGATTTTTATTTAATAAGGTCAATGCACCTTGTGGCAACTCATATGGGTAAAAACCATCAGTTCTGCATTACTTAAATCTTCGTATCACCACCTCAGGGTCTGGCTCCCACTAACAAGACCTCAATAAAGGTCGAAACCATTCTGGGTAGCGGCCCTTCCATCAATGCATAGCATCATACATGTCCACAAGGAGATGTGCTTTGCATTATGGGAGATACTAAGGCAAGTGATCAGAGCTTACTTCACCTTTACCATGAGTTGCCTCAGACCCGAAAATATTTCAGGTGGAAACATAGCTTACTTCTGGGGGAAAAAAAAGAATTAAAACCAAGTTTATAAAATTGCTTGGTATCTTTAACGTATATTATACCCAAGGTAAAAAACTTTCGACAGTTAACTAAATCTTTTAATTCCTCCCCCATAAATTCAAAACTCAACATGGGAGGTTCTTTCTAAGAAACACAAGTCTATTAAGACTCATCGAGGAAGGTCTCTCCTAGGAAACAAAAAGTCTATCATACCACTCCTTAAATGCATTGACTGTTCTCGCTCTCAACACTCCATCAGGCAATGCATTCCATGGTTCAACCACCCTCCATGCAAAGAAACCACTCCTCACACTCTTTCTCAATTTCCTTTCGTAACTTCCATGGATGGCCCCTTGTCATGACTCCTTTCCGCTGTTCAATCAAGCAAAAGAACTCCCCAGAGTCAATCATGTAACCACCTCTCAACAGTTTAAAAGTCTCAATCATATCACCTCTCCTTCTATCCACCACTCTGCAGTCCACACTCCCACAGCCGATCCTCATAACTAACGTTGTACAGTCCAGACACCATCTTCGTTATCTGCCTTTGTACCCTTTCCACAGTTAATTTTAATCCTTCAAATCCTGGGGACTAGATCTGAGAACAGTCTAAGTGTGGTCTGATCAGTCTTACACAACGGAATGATAATTTTATCTCTGAAGGTCAGTGTCCTCATTATTGCAGCAATCCTCTGCGTTACCTTCGCTACCTTTGCAATATGTCCCCTAAATTTCAGGTTTCAATCAATTATCAAACCCAGATCTCTTGTCTCTCCTACTTCCTCCAGTTTAACTCCTCCCACAGAGTATGCAGCATCATATCGATGAGTCCCAAACCTCAAGACCTTACATTTTACTGCTTAAACTGACAATCCCCCATTCACTTGCCCATTTATCTAGCTTATTCAAATCCTCTTGCAGGGTTACGACATCTGCACTATTACTAATAACCCTTCCCAGCTTCGCATCATCCGCAAACAACCGAATATCCCATTGCAATCCACGACCAATGTCATTGATATAAAGGTTAAACAATATAGGTCCCAGTACTAAGCCCTGTGGAACCCCACTTGTAACCTTCTGCCTCTTTGATATTGCTCCACCATACACAACTCTGATACCTATCGGGCAGCCAATCCTGCATTCGGTTGACCAATCTGACATCCAGACCCATGTGCTGCAACTGGAATATCAGCTTATCATGTGGCACCTTGTCAAATGCCTTTGCTAAGTCTAGGAAAATGGCAGTATATGCCTTTCCCTCAACTAATGCTCTTGTAACTTTATCATAAAAGACTAGCATATTGCTAAAACAAGAGCATCCCTTCACAAATCCATGTTGACTCTCACTGATAACATTACCCTCATCTGCCCAATGCTTTATATGGTCCCTCAATACTTTCTCCAAGATCTTACTAACTGCTGATGACACATAAACTGACCTATAATTAGACACTTCCAGTCTGCTTCCACCTTTATGCAATGGCAGTATCTTACTTTCCTTACATTCCATGAGCACCTTTCCCGCAGCCAGACTTTCACTGAAAAGTCAAGGGCACTGTCAATTCCTTAGCACATTCTCTAAAAATTTGTGGTGAAATACCATCCAGTCCCACAGCTTTACTAACATCAAGAGTACTCAGTATGTGGCATTCATCAGCATGCAGATTACTTTAATGTACAGTTCTGCATATCTAGGATATCTCAGAAAAAATACCCACAACATTAAAGAAATAGAATCTTGGCACCACTTTCAAACCTCATATGAAACTTGCTACCCTTCTTCACTCTCCTAAGAATCAACTTTTAAAATTTATTTAAAAAATTATGCCAATAACCACCTACAGACTTTAGGTAAAAATACACAGACCATGCATGGTTTATCTAATGATGTGACTAGTTATTCTGGGTGTGTACAAAATCCTCTGTTCTTGAAACTTGTCATATCATGAAAAAATAATCTGCCTTCAAGAACACAACTAATCAGCCAGCAGGTCTAACTAACTGTGTTTTGGACACCTTGCATATAATCAAATGCTTCACACCATGACAAATACCAACTTGAAAGACCTTTTTGGAATCATCATGAAATTTAAAAAAACAAATCTCTAAATAAATGTGCTTGTCTGAAACTTCCCAAGATTTAGGAAACAGTAATTATTCTTATACTTTCATCCAACAGCCAAGACTAGCTACCAGCACCACAGAGGGTCTCCCTCTTACGAACATCTGAAACCTAAGTGTTTTTGTTTGTGTTATTTCAATTTCTATATTGTATCCCAGATGTGATAAAGATAAATAATGAAGCTTCTAAACCTGTAATTAATTATTTTATTCCATTAAAAATGATTTGTGAATTTTGGAAGTCTTTTATTATCTAGAAGTTTTAGCATAACGAACACAAATCTCTGTTTTTGATGTGATAATTGATATGATAACTACAAGGTCTAGAGTTACAAAAAGTAAATAACATAGGAACAAAGCTTTTCAATTTATTTAAAAAATTGGACAAAATTATGCCAATAACCACCTACAGACATGAGGTAACAATACACAGACCATGTATCGTGTATCTATTGATAGCATAATAGCTGGTTGCATCATTAGATACACGATACATGCATGCATCGTGTATCTAATGATGCAACCAGCTATTATGTTATCAGTATCTTACTGCATGTTCTATACTGCTTTTCCTGATAATGGTGTCCGCTAATTGACAGTGAAATATCTCAAAGTTTGTCCAATTTTTTAAAATAAATCTGCAAGTCTTCTCTTACCACTTAGTTTATTTATTTGAAATTGCACAGTACATTGGAGATGCACTAGTATGCTGATGATTATACAATAATTCATTTCTCAGCCAAATTAGAGAGGACATGTAGATTTGAATCATACGTGCAAGTTTCAGACTGGATTCTTTGTGTATTAAAGATATGGAACATTACAAAGATCATGTCAATATTAAACCTCAAATCTGATAATGGGAATCATCCTAGGTGATGATGGCATGTTAATAGTTGACCTGAGATATCAATAACAGTTTCCTTCATAATAAGCAAGGATCCCGAGGAATAATTGAATATACAATAACTCTGAGAAGTAGATTTCTTATGTAGCGAGTTTGTTGGTGAGTGAAATGCATTGCCAGAGTGCACTGTGAATGCAGGGAGGGTAAGTAACTTCAAAGTTCTTTATGATAGACATGTTGCTATCAAGTGTTCCTCCCACGATGAGTATATTGTTTACATGGCGGTTACCAAAATAATAATAAGTATATGGTTCATTCAGTTATTCATCATCAAATTCTTGCCATGTACATTCAAGGGGTGCACTTTTTACCGTATCAATCCACCTATGTCTTGGTCTTTTTCCTGCCAACCTGGCAAAGACCACTTATTATGCTAATCTTTCTTCTCCCATTCTGTTTAAGTGACCATACCACCTGAGATTACATATACTAACACATTCCTGGATATTAAGCATCAAGTTCTTTACTATTATCCTCATTTTTAATATATTACCATTGATGCCATCTGTTCACGCCAGTAATCCTTCTCAGGACTCTCATATCTGCAGTCTCTAGTCTTTGGTCAAGTGTTTTACTTCTGACCCAGCTCTCAGATCCATAAGTTAAAACTGGTTTCAACACTGTCTTGTATACAGCTAATTTAGTGTTCTGACTAATTTCTATCTTATTCCGTATGAATTTATTCAACTGACATCCTACCATACCAGCTTTGTTGATTCTATTGTCTATTTCCATATTTAACTTACCATCACTAAAAATCGTGACTAAGTAGCTGAAATGTTTTTCTTGTTCTATAGGTTCTCCATTCACAATGCAGTTGATATTTTGTCTGTAAATTTTGTGTGTTCTGAAGTTATATCTTTGTTATATTCCCATGATTTCTCAACTATTTGTCGTAAAGTGAAGATCTGATCCCGACAGCCTTTATTTGGCCCAAATCCAGCTTGTTCTTCACCAAGCTTCTCTTCCACAATTCTTCTCAACCGTTTCTCAAGGACACTTGCATAAATCTTACCAGGAACTCAGTAGGGAAATACCTCTTAATTCTCACATTCAGTTTAATTTCCCTTTTTATATATATGGGTACTAGGAGAGCTCTACTCCAATCATCAGGAATACGTCCCTCTGTCCAGGACTTCTGAACTATGCAGAGCAGCCACTGTAGGACTTTTATATCTCCATACTTCAGCATTTCTGGTCAAATATCATCTACTCCTCCTGCCTTTCCACATTTCAGCCTTTGATGGCTTTTTCTACTTGAAGTATGGATATGTATTCCTGACTGTATGCCTGTTGAATCTTATTTACCACTGTGCTATCACTGCTTGTTACGTTTAGCAATTTTTCGAAGTAATTACTCCATACTTCAAGAATGTCTTTTTCTCCAGTTTTAATGTCACCTTTATCATCTCTAATTCATTTTACAACACTCTCTCCTCCATTTCTGAGCTTCTTCAACCTCCAGAATATCTTGTCACCTTCTTGATATTTATTTTCTATATTCTTACCAAAGTCTTCCCATGACATGTTTAGCTAATTTTACAGTGTTTAGCTTTGTTAAATTTGTCTCTGTATTCTCTAAGAGCACAAGCTAACTTATTTGCCAGGAACTTTTGATATGATTACTTCTTTTCATTCACTGCCTCTTTAACTTCCTGTGTTCACCATGGAGTTCTGATTTTTCTATTCCTTGCAGACAACCTCATCACATGCCTCTTTGGCTGAAACAATCAGGGTTTTCTTCAAGGCTTGCCACTGAATTTCCAAGGTCTCTTTCCTGTTCTCAAAATGTTTCGTTTTTTCTTCAATAATCTTTGTGTATTTTAGTCTACAGTTCACATTTGAGAGCTGCTCAACTTTTATTCGCTTTAAAACTTTCTTACATGTTCTTCTTTTCAATATGAAATTCAATTTTATCCTGCTCAAGACTAAATAGTGATCACTTCCAATTTCAAATCCTCTGTTTTGAAATTGGAAATCCTTTGTACTCTGGTGTCCTGCACCAGGGAGAAAGCATCACTATCGACAATAACATAGCCAATTAGACTTTTCTTATTCCTTGCCGCTTCTCTCCATGTGAATTTGTGCACATTTTTATATTGGAACATGGTGTTACTAATAACCGGTCCATGTCTTGAGCAGAAATCCAACAGGTATTTGCCATTATTCTTAGTGTTGCTCTTTTCTCCAAATTTTCCCAAAATATTTTAGTATGTCTGACAATCACTTCCTACTCTGCTATTTAGATCCCCAACAAGGACCAACTTTTCATTTTTCATTGAGTCATTTGCTTTCTCTAAAGCCTCAAAAAATTCTCCACTTCTACCTTAGTAGAACCTTCTGTGGGACCATAGGCACAAATAAGTCTCATTGTCCATTTCCCCATTCTGATATTTGCCCACACCACTCAACTTCAGACTACCATTCAAGATTAGCCTCATATTTAGTGTTAAATACTATGGCTACAACTTCTTCTGCTTGATTTTCATGGCCTGAATATAACATTTTGTATTTATCGCTCAGAAAAATCTCACCAATTTTTCTTTTTTGTTTCACTCACCCCTATTATGTGGATCTGGTACTTGTCTAATTCCTCAGCTAGCTCCATTTCTTTACCATTCAGGCATCTTATGTTGATAGTACTGATCTTTCACTTTGGTTATATTGAGTTGGGTGTGTTTTCAGATTTGTTCCAGTAGCTGACTTTTCTCTGTTTGCCCTGGCGATAACAACGGGGGCCTTGATTAACCGGGCGACGGCCCAGCTGGCATGAAATTCTGCCATTTTGCACCACATTTTGGTTTACCCAATAAGAATACAGTTTGGTTGGCTAAATCCCAAATTGCCAGTCCATCCTCATGCATTCAGTATCCGGGTAGATACCTAACAACAGGTACCTAAAGAACCGACCAGGTCAAAAGCCCTGTCAGGTTCTCTGCATTCCTTTAAAGGCTATGTGGTAGTCTCTCAGTTATACAGCTTAAGCACCCTCGTTCAGTTATTGTAAATCAATAACTAAATATGGATATGATGATTCTTTTTGGAGACTGTTATGAAGTAAAGCCCTAAGGTGTAACTTATGACAGAGATTCCCAAAGTGCAGGACGTGACCCACCCACGAGTGGGTCGTGAACTGATTTGGGGTGGGTCATGTTAAATATTGAAATATGAGAGTAGTTTTAACGCTCATTAGGAGAGTTTATGAATTAAAAACAAATTTCGAAATGAACTTCAATTAGCAAACGCCTTTTGTTTATGTGTCATCTGAAAATGACACATAAATGTGGATGTCAAAGACTTCATCAGCAAAAGTAGAAAACAATCCTATTCTTCACATACACTCATTATGTATCTGATTAATAAATTTAAAAGTAGTAAAGCGATATTTTTTATTCCCCCCCCCCCCTTTTAAAATATGCATTACAAGCAAGTGGGTCACAAAAAAATTACTGTTTTCGAAAGTGGGTCTGAACCAATAAAAGTTTGGGAAGCCCTGGTTTATGACATACTCTTTCTTCATGCTATAAATTGTTCACTCAGTACAGAGTACATTGGCCACACACTATATTGCCCTAAATTTTTAATGTTAAACACTACGAGCAAAGATGATTTAGCTGCTACTGTTCTTGTCTTAATCAGTATCATATAAAACACTTATGTACAAAATATACAAAACAAAACTTGCAGAATAAACACACTCTATTACACATACATAAAACAAGAAATACTAATAACAACATCATTTGCGGTTAGTAGTAACATCAGTACTACTTCCTAGCATTACTAGGAAGCATTCGACCTTCAATCAGTATCATCAATAGTACTAAAAACAATCAAAAATTCTAATTGACAGGCTTAGGTATCAGACAACCCATGTATAAAATGAACCCTAATTGTTCAAACCCAAAATTAAGAGATCAATATTTTAAAAATAAAACAGAACACATTTGATATTTTTTTAAATATTCAAAGTACAGTATATTTAGTAATTAGGTAATATTTTTAAGATACATACTAAGAAATTATATATTTCACTCTCAGTTCTGAGCATATCACTTTCTTCATCACTTTTAGTTCGAGGCATATTTTCTTACATTTTTATGTGCTGGTGCTCAAGATATCGTTAATACATTAACTTACCCCATCAGCTAGTTGCAGATGTATGAATGCTTTCAGAGTTTTGATTGGTTTATTCAGAATCAGCTGCTAATGACATCCATATTAACAGAGTTAACAAAAGCAAGAGATTGGCGGAAACCTGTTCGCGGAGACAAGGTACTGGAAGTTTCGCCACAACAAGCATGTGTTCTCTGAACCAGTTACCCCCCCCCACACACACGTATAAGATGACCCCCAATTTTTGGTCTAAAAATTTTATAAAAAGGTATCATCTTATACACAGAAAAATACAATAATTTTAATGGTATTACAACACAAAACAGAACTAAATTACAAAAATATGTTTATTAATTGGCATATATTTCACTAGATTTAAAATCAATATTTTCAGAGCAAGGAAACTTGCTGCAGTTTACATGCAATAAAGAGTAAGTAAAACAATTCAAATTGTAATGTAAGCAACAAAGGACAAACTCAATCCTCTAGAATATCCTGAAGTATATGAAATTTTCTGTGATGACTAACTTAGCCTACTACAGAGGAAAATTATTATTATTATTATTATTCAGGCCTCCAAGGAGTCAAAAGACTCATCGAGGGAGGTCCTTCCTAAGATATAAAGTCTGTCAAGACTCATCGAGGGGAGGTCCCCCCCTGAGAAACACAAAGTCTATCATACCACTCTTTAAACTCACTGACCATTCTCGCTCCCACCACTCCATCAGGCAATGCATTCCACAGCTCAACCACCCTCCATACAAAGAAACCACTCCTTACCCTCTTGCTCACAGTTTCCTTTCGTAACTTCCAGAGATGGCCTCTTGTCATCACTCCTTCCCGCTGTTCAACCAAACGAAAGAACTACCCGGTGTCAACCCTGTAACCACCTCTCAACAGTTTAAAAGTCTCAATCATATCACCTCTCCTTCTTCTATCCACCAAACTCTGCAGTCCACATTCTCTCAGCCGATCCTCATAACTATCCTTGTACAGTCCTGAAACCATCTTTGTCATCCGTCTTTGTATCCTTTCCACAGTTAATTTATCCCCTTCAAATCCTGGGGACCAAATCTGAGAACAATAGTCCAAGTGTGGTCTGATCAGAGACTTATACAATGGAATGATAACCCTCTTATCTCTGCAGGTCAGTGTCCTTCTCATAATAGCAGCAATCCTCTGTGTTACCTTCACCACCTTTGCAATATGTCCCCTAAACTTCAGGTTTCTATCAATCATCAACCCCAGATCTCTTGTCTCCCCTACTTCCTCCAGTATAACTCCTCCCATAGAGTATGCAGCGTCCCATCGATGTGTCCCAAACCTCAAGACCTTACATGTTGCTGCATTAAACTGACACCCCCATTCATTTACCCATATATCTAGCTTATTTAAATCCTCTTGCAGGGCTACCACATCTTCACTATTACTAATAATCCTTCCCAGCTTCGCATCATCCGCAAACAACTGAATATCCACCTGCAATCCACTGGCTATGTCATTGATATAAAGGTTAAACAATATAGGTCCTAGTACTGAGCCCTGTGGGACCCCACTTGTAACACTCTGCCTCCTGGAAACTGCTCCACCATACACAACTCTCTGATACCTATCAGACAGCCAATCCTGAATCCAGTTGACCAATCTGGCATCCGGACCCATGTGCTGCAACTTAAATATCAGCTTATCATGTGGCACCCTGTCAAGTGCCTTCGCCAAGTCTAAGAAAATTGCAGTATATGCCTTTCCCTCATCTAATGTTCTTGTAACTTTATTATAAAAGGCTAGCATATTGCTAAAACAAGAGTGTCTTTTCACAAATCCATGGATTCTCACAGATAACATTACCCTCATCTGCCCAATGCTGTATACAGTCCCTCACTACTTTCTCCAAGATCTTAACTACTGATGACACACAGACTGGCCTATAATTAGACACTTCCAGTCTGTTACCACCCTTATGCATTGGCACTATCTTACCTTCCTTCCATTTCCTGGGCACCTTTGCCAAAGCCAGACTTTCATTGAAAAGCCACGTTAAAGGCACTGTCAATTCCTTAGCACATTCTCTCAAAACTCGTGGTGAAATACCATGCAGCTCCACAGTTTTACTGACATCCAGAGTACTCAGTATCTGAAACACACTCTCCTCCTATGCCTCTAAACCTTGAACCAGCCCTATCCCTCTAGCATTAAAACTGACTCCTCTAGGATGAAATACTCCAATAAAGTGTTCATTGAACAATTCCACTATGTCCTCTGCATCAGTCACTCTATTTCCATTTTTATCCCACAATATCATTCTTCCACAGTCATTTCTCCTTCTACTGGCCAGATAGCTAAAAAATTCCCTAGGATTTTCTTTGGATCTTAGGGCCAATCTCCTCTCATATTCCAGTTTCGCTTTCCTTACCACACTAGTCACTCTTCTGGCCTGTGTCATATTCCTCATGCATCTCTTCACCTGTCTCCTTATATCTCTTCCATAGCCTCTTTTTCGCATGCAATTCCTGTTTAATATTGTTTGTCATCCACTTTACTCCAAATTGCATCCTCTTCTTCACTCGTGGTATACAACTTACCATTGCTGATAACAAATATTCTTTCACAATTTCCCACGCACTAGTGATCTCCCGGCCTTCCAATTCCTCCCTCCATGAAACTTCCCGAAGTTGACGTCTAAGACTATTATAATCACCTGCCTTATAATTCCACATAAGTTCCCGTCTCTTTGATACTCCTGCATGTCTATTCATTTTCCAAGTCAACACCATATGGTCACTCTCTCCAACTGGTGAGAGAGATGTCAACTCAGTTATTATCAACTCTTCTGATGCTATAACCAAATCCAAAACTTTTGAACCTCTTGTTCCCTCTGTTACATGTTGCCTAAGACATTTGTCCCTCAAGAATTCTAGAAATTCCATTCCACTATTGCTACATGCATCTTCCTCTCTCCAGTTTATACTACTGAAGTTAAAATCTCCCATAACAATCATTCTTCTTGCACTTGCCAAACTTAGCTGTCTAAACATCTCCTGGTCCCCATCCTCTATGCTCCTAGGTCTGTAGCAACACACCACTAAATATCCTGTCTTGCCTACCTCTACCTCACACCATATGCTCTCAAAATCATTTGTCTCACTTCCTTCCAAATTCTCCACTCTTAGAGGACATAGGTCATCACTTATCATAAGCAGCACCCCATCACCACGCTTTCTCCTCCTATCCTGACGAAAAATGCTATACCCAGCGACTTCTATTCCTGTTGTTATATCCCCTTCTGTCAACCACGTCTCAGTGATCACAATAATTTTTGGCCAGTCTGATGCTATCTGCGCCACCAATTCCTCTCCCTTATTCCAGATACTCCTGGCATTAGTATATAGCATATAAATGCTTTTGTTTCTATACCCAGCATTATCCCTTCTAGACTCCACTGGGCTCAGTGTTACCTGACATTGTCTCCCTTCTCCCAAGTATCCATTCCCACAAGAGGCCACCCCTGCTATCATCCTCCCTGGGACACACTGACTCGTTCAGAACAGCAATCTCTCCAGATGCCTATGTCCTTCCTCATTCAAATGTAAACGGTCTCTCGCATACAATTCCTCTCTTTCCTCAAATGCACTCCAAGCATCCACATATACCAGTCCTCTCTTGTCACACATTCTCGCTATTATGCCATTCAATATCACCGCTCTTCTGCTCAGCTCATCATTATCACACCTATGCAACACGCACACTATTTTTCCCCTCTCTTCTTCCGTACAGTCTCGAGCAAAAATCTCATATCTCTCGCTGCCCGACTTACATTACCACTCAAGTCATTCATTCCTACCATCACAATCAGCTCATCCACCCTTTCACCTCTCTTAATTGCCATAGCCACCCTTTCTATTGTTCCTCCTGGCAAGCACTCTTCACGCATCCTATCTTGAACACCACAGATCATTGAGTCGCCATACATTATACCTCTTACCATTCCCTCGCTCCTATTGTTTCCATTCTCTCCTCTTCTTTCATTCCCATACCTCTCTCTTCTACTGTTTCCATTCTCTCCTCTTCTAGCACTCCCATACATCTCTCTCATTCCCCCTCTCTCCTACTGTTTCCATTTTCTCCACTTCTGGCACTTCCATATCCCTCTCTCATTCTGTCTCTCCTACTACTGTTTCCATCCTCTCGTCGTCTAGCATCCTCATACCTCTCTCTCATTCCATCTCTCCTACCGTTTCCATTCTCTCCTCTTCTAGCACTTCCATATCTCTCTCTCATTCCATCTCTCCTACTGTTTCCATCCTCTCGTCTGCTAGCATTCCCATACCTCTCTCTCATTCCCTCTCTTCTACTGTTTCCATTCTCTCCTCTTCTAGCACCCCCATACCTGTCACTCATACTCCCTAAATTCTCTCTCTCTCTCCCCTACTCTGATTTGCCTTGCATTTATCTCTTCCATTCTCCTAATGTTATCTTTCATACTTCTGCTCTCTTTCACAAGACATTCCACCTCCTCTTTCACCTCATCTATTTCCCTCTGCAGGTCAGTCACTCTTAATCTAATATCTTCTGTCTTGAAGAACAAATACATTTGTTACCATTATTTTGGGAAGTTAGGAATGGCATGTAGAGCTTTGGACACTCTTTTACATAGGATTAGATGGAATAAAACCAGTGTGCTATACAAGTCATTAGAGGTCAGAGAGACTAATTTTAAGGTTTCAAAGGCTATGAAACATTCTCCTGACTTTAACAAGTATGGCTTCATTAATCTGCCAAAATACTGGGAGACTGTTTTTTAAAATTAACTGTTACTCAACTGTAATACTAACTTTAAATGGCACTAAATTATTTTTTTGTGTTGTAATAATATTAAAATAAGTTATGATCAAAAATATTCTGAAATAGTTTCTCTTATAGCACTCCTCTGTATAATGCAATCCACATTTAAATAGCAATAACAAAATTCCAGAATGACCAAACAACTAATGCTACATTCTCAACTTTAGTATTATTATTATTATGTGACACCTCCAAGTAGTCCAATGACTCATTGAGGGAGGACACCTACTTTACATCTCACTGTCTCCACTATTCAATACACCAGCTACTGCAAACTGAACCAACACCATATACTACCTACCACCATACAAATGTTTTCACAGACAATGACAAACATTCATGCCCACAGTGGAATTTGAACATAAAGCCTTTTGGCCGCAGAACAGACAAACAGCCCATTCTGTGGAAAAAAAGAATTAATGAACAGCAGTATTATATCGAATATGTGAAACCTCAAAAGCCTGGATTGGCACAACATAGTATTAACATTAAACACAATATCCAGTGTGATAAAGCTTGTCTTATTCATAGATGCAAGTTTAAATATGAACACCTTTTCAAAGAAAGATGCGAAGCCCTTTTATATTAGCCAAATCTGAATTGAAATGATTGTCTCTCTCTCTCTTGCTAAAGTTTGGGAGATTCTTATCTTATGTAACCAACAATAAAATATTTTTTAAGAATAATTTTAATAATATTATTTATTATTATTAATTTCTAGCACACAGGGCAACAGTTTTTTTATTGGTAAACCAATGACTTATATACTTTGCATTCCATTCCTTTGATTTGTTTGTTGTTTTACACTGATGTACTGTTAACTTCAGAACAAAATATTTGTTCCTTCATTTCATTAAAGTTAATTACTGTGGTTATCGTGTAATTTATTATTATAGTTATGCCAGAGGTACCTTTAAAGATTATTCTAAGATAGCAAGTTTCTTGGCCATGAGTCTGATATGAAGAGATAGGATTTATAACAGGTTATAACAGATTATAGTATCTCCACTTTTCAGTGCACGGACTGATGATTCAAATACTCAATTTCCATGGATGTTTCTGACAGAGCTGTGGAGTCAGTCACAGTCAGAAGCAATTCTTGGTTACTAGAGTCAGATTCAGTAAAAATGTACTGACTCTGACTCCTAATGAATTTATATTGTAATATAAATATGTTAAAATTTCCTATTTCACAAATAATAATTTCATTGAGCTATATTTACAGGATATATTTTAATTTCAAGTTCTTTGCAAATTTCAAAATAAAATATATTTTATGATAATTTATATATTATATTAGTGAAAGCAGCATCCCATTAAAACATTCACAATAGCAAAAAAAAGTGTCAACAGAGCCTGCTGATTTTGAATACTTTACAATAACAACAGATGGGAAATATAATGTGTGTCAATATATTATAGAAGATGGTAATTGTGAAAAAGCATGTGATGCAAAATGTTAGTAGTTTTTTTTTTGGTTCTGATAAAAACGCACCTACAAGAGCATCAAATTTAATGAGAAAGTCAGCAAAAAAATATTCCATCTACTTCAGAGATAAATTAAGATCAGAAATCTATTGGAAGCTAAACAATAACCACCAAGATTTTTCACAACTGATAAAAGTTATCATAGCAATGATGCAAGAAAAGTTTAAAAACCACATCATTGAAATGGCAATGAAGAATAGTGTACCTTTATCCTTTCTTTCACAACCAGCCTTTGTAGGCTTAAATGGAGGAATAGCTAGATAAATGGCTAGAGTAAGAGTCAAATTAAATTGAGCTAAGTGGAATCAGAATCTGAGTAAAATGTTTTATGTACCGACTCCACAGTCCTGGTTTCTGAAGGCCTTTAGGTAGTAGTAGCTCATTTCCATTACCACCATTCCATTTACTGGAAGCCTGACGTGGTGTGTAAATGGATTCTTGGATGATTTAATCCTCAGCTGATTCATGGTACTAATGTACTTTAGGTTTACAAACTTTCACACTGAGATTTTTGCATGAAAAGAAGTTCTCATTAGTGTGAGTTTATTATATTATTTGTCATAAATCATAAGCTTCCACAAGTAAAGGCACTCATGAATTCTTGTTATAGTTCACTCAATGTGATGTTATCATTAGTGAGAACATTATTGACATTATTCTTTTTAATAGTAACAGAAATGTGTAAGGATTATTGAAAGTTTATTTTTCACTTGGTCAGACTATAATAAATTTAGTTTAATCCTTTATCCAAGTGTGTGCAAACAAAGTTTGTGCTTGAAAGTATCTTCAGGACTGGGGTAAAGTGGTACAACACCGGGCGACTTCTTGCAAAGGTGGAGCAAGCTACCAACACGCCTATCTCAGTATCTCCCATAATGCAAAACACATCTCCTTGGATATGTATAATGTTATGCATTAAGGGAAGGGCCACTACCCAGACTAGTTTCGACCTTTATTGAGGTCTCTTCAGTGGGAGCCAGGCCCAAGTGGAGATACCAAGGCAGAAGCATTAGCAAGGTCAGCTCCTCCTATAGAAGCTGCCAAATGGTGGGCCACTTTTTTATTAAATTACTCTGGATTTGGAAAAAAATGTTGAAAGTTTATTTTTCACTTGGTCAGACTATAATAAATTTAGTTTAATCGTTTATCCAAGTGTGTGCAAACAAAGTTCTGGGTACTGAGATAGGCCTGAAAGTATCTTCAGGACTGGGGTAAAGTGGGGCTCCCACTGAAGAGACCTCAATAAAGGTCGAACTAGTCTGGGTAGTGGCCCTTAATACATAACATTATACATATCCACAAGGAGATGTGTTTTGCATTATGGGAGATACTGAGATAGGCAAGTTGGTAGCTTGCTCCATCTTTGCAAGGAGTCGCCCAGTGTTGTACCACTTTACCCCAGTCCTGAAGATACTTTCAGGTGCAAACGTTGTTTGCACACACTTGGATAAAGGATTAAACTAAATTTATTATAGCGTAAAGATTGTCTTTGGTAATCTCCATAAATACTTAAATTAAAAATATTTCACTAAGATTTTATGCAAGGATATTCAAATCTGGGTTCGTAGTGATGATTTTAATGTTGATTCCAGAAAGGAAAGCAAAATTTTTGAAATGTGACAGATAAAAGATTTCTCATAACTATGAACTCTTGAGTTGCCTAAGGGCAATGTCTTCAAATTCTGATCACACTTTACCACATATTTAACATGTGATAGATTTCTCATCGGTGTGAATTCTTCTGTGTCTTTTAAGATATAACCTTCGGGCAAATGATTTTTTACAAGTATCACAGCTAAAAGCTTTCTCATTGGTGTGAATTGTTTTATGCTGTTTAAGATGATGAAACTCTGAAAATGATTTACCACAAAATTCACAAGTAAAAGGTCTCTCGCCAGTGTGAATTCTTTTGTGCTTTTTAAGCCTGTCCATTCTTGAAAATGATTTTTCACAAGTGTCACAGGTAAAAGGTTTTTCATTAGTATGGATTATTATGTGCTGCTTAAGATCACGTAATCTTGAAAATGATTTACCACAAATTTCACAAGTATAAAATTTCTCGTTAGTGTGAACAGTAGCATGTTCTTTAAGTTCGTGAGAGGATGAAAATGATTTCCCACAAGTTTCACAAAGAAAAGGCTTTTCATGAATATTTGTGTGTTGTTTAAGAGCTCTAGATTTTGAAAATGAATCACCACAAGTTTCACAATGAAAAGGTTTTTCATGAATATTTGTGTGTTGCTTAAGAGCTCTAGATTTTGAAAATGATTCACCACAAGTTTTACAAACAAAAGGTTTTTCATGAATATTTGTGTGTTGTTTAAAGGCTGCAGATTTTGAAAATAATTCACCACAAGTTTCACAGGTAAAGGGTTTCTCATTAGAATGAACTCGTATGTGTTCCTTAAGATTATAAGACCTTGTAAATGATTTACCACAAGTTGCACAAGAAAAAGGTTTCTCATTAGTGTGCATTGTTGAATGTCTTTTAAGACTTTCCATTTGTGAAAATGATTTACCACAAACCTCACAGGTAAAAGGTTTCTCTTTGGTATGAATTCTTGTGTGACGTTTAAGATTTCCCAATTGTGAAAATGATATACCACAATTGTCACAAGTATAAGGTTTCACATTGGTGTGAATTCCTAAGTGTCGTTTAAGACTTTCAACTGTTGTAAATGATTTACCACAGGTATCACAGGCAAAACATTTCTCACTGGTGTGAGTTCTTTTGTTCAAGACTTGTTGAAGACTGGATTCATCCATAGTTTCATCAGTCCAAGTACTTTTATTTGGTAGAACAACAGTGTCTTCCTTTTGTGATCCATATTCCTCATATAACTTTTCTGAAGTTTTATCAATACTTGTTTCTCTAGTCTGTATTTCTTCTTTTTTATTCATTGAACTTGAAGATGAAGTGTTAACTGTTTCAGTTAGCAAGCACTCCTCCATATTATTTATCCACCAAAAGTGGGAAATCATACACATAAAACTTCAGGATTGACATGAAAGATTCTGTATTATAATCCAGATAGCAATTCAGTTCAGCACACTTCACTTTGTTGCATCAATAAACTTGATCTACCAAGGAGAAAAAATGTAATTCAGTATTCATACAATTTATTTTAAAATAATTCACTGTCAGCTATAAAGAAAGTAATAATATAATAATAATAATAATAATAATAAGATGAACCTCAAGGTTGATGTGAGTGTACTTGTATGTGGTGGTGTCTGTTCAATGGGATTTTATCTTTCACTTTCGGACTTTCTTGAGGGTCATGATCCTTGCCTCACATCTCTAGTTGCATACTTTTTTAATAAGTGTTATGTTAAATAAACTACCTGTCAAATTTACAATCTGTAAAACATCCACTTTTATGAGTAGACGGGTTTAATTTATTTGCAGTCCATCTTAATTTATTTATATATCTAGCATCTTTACAGCACAAAAACAGAATGTCTCAATAAAGAAAACAACAAAAATTTAATTAACAGTAGAACCAGTTTAATAAATTGCAATGAACAACATAAGGAACTGAAGTCCTAACTGGTGCCATCTATTGTTGGATAAAGAGAGAGAGAGAGAGAAAAGGGGGAAAAATGAGTATTAATTTGACCTTAACATGACTATCTACCGGATTCTTGGTAAATTGTGATAAGTTTGGAGAATACTTTAAAGCTGAAGTAGATTCTAAAAAGAAGAGCAGAGAATATGTTGTGGCCTAAAAACAAGACTTGAATACATTGAATGAATGGTGATGAAAGTTCAATGTTGCAAAATGTAAGGTTTTAAAATTTGGGAAACAAAGATGGGTTGTAGAATTTATGCTTAATGGGGATATATTGTTGGAGATGGAAGAAATAAGAGATCTTGGATGATAGTGGATAAGGATCTGAAATTTAAGGGACTCACTGCAAAACTATCAACAATAAATACAGATTTTTTGTCTGTAAACTGCATGTGTTCTGTTGCCTGATTTTCCTGTACACATGATGATAAACCCCAGTTTCCAAGACAAAAAAATCCTGCTACCACCATAGTGGTAGGTGGCATTTGTGTAGGTGCTGTCAGTTGGTGATTGAATGGTGGAGACGGAGTTGTAGAGCAGGTGCTCTCCCTCGATGAGTCTTTGGACTCTCTGGAGGTGTCAAATAATAATAATAAAATGAGATCAGCTAACTCACCTTCAACTGAAAAATCTCATATTATAAAGATTTCTCCCAGAATGATGAGAATTAAACTCAGTCCTTTTCCAGTCAAAGGGAGCAATGAATTATTTTTCTTCCAACCGTGCTATGAAAGAGATAGCATAAGTAAGGTGAGAGGTAATAATCACTTATATAAGAAGCATTTAGTGCACCCAAAGAAGTTAATGATGTTAATGCCTTACAAGAGGACTTGAATAAATTGCATGAATGGGTAGGTAAGTGGAACTATCAGTTCAATGTTGCCAAGTGTAAGGTTTTGAGATATGGTAAGCAATGATTGAATGCCAACTATACACTTGGTAGGGAAACTTTAACAGAAGTAGAGGAGATGAGAGATCTAGGAGTGATTGCGGACAAGGACTTGAAATTCAGGGGCCACATTGCAAAAGTTGTGAAGACATCACATGAATAATGGCAATGATGTGGAGAACCCTGACATGCAGAAATAGAGAGGTTATGTATAAGGCCTTGATCAGGCCTCATATGAATTATTGTGCACAGATTTGGTCGCCGGGTTTTCATGGTGATGATGTTGGAAAGGGTACAGAGAAGATTTACAAAAGTAGTCAATGGTCTTTGGAATGTGGAATACGAGGACAGATTGAGGGAATGTAAGTTGCAGAGCCTCGTGAATAGGAGGAAGAAGGGGAGATATGATTGAGACATATAAACTGGTCAGGGGGTTGTTATCAGGTAGACATGGAAGAGATTTTTCATAGAATTGGAGAGGGAAGTAGAACAAGAGGTCATTGCTGGAAACTGTATAAGGAGGGTGTGAGCAAAGGAGTGAGAAGCAGGTTCTTTGCATGGAGGGTGGTTGGTAAGTGGAATGCATTGCCTGAGTGTGTTGTGGATGAGGACACATTGAATCAGTTTAAGATGCGGTTGGATGAGTATTGTATGCAGTAGTGAGTACCTCCCATGATGAGTCTCTGACTCCATGGAGGTTGGGTGTTGATGATAATAATAATAATAAAGAGGAACAATAATCTGCATGTCTCTGCTCGTCAAGGTATTCTACAGTAACCAAGTGATCTGATGAGCTTCTTTAGCCACTTTTGCTATGTCCTCCCTAAACTTTAACTTCGTATTCCACTAACACTCCCAAGTCTCTGGCTTCATCAATTTCCTGGAGTATGGTTCCACCAATGTGATGTACTGCTGATAATCTTTTCATCCCAAAATGCATAATCTAAAACTTTGTCACACTAAACTGACATCTATTCTCCTTAGCCCAGTGTGCCAATCTACCCAAATCATCCTGAAAAATTTTGACATCATGTTTATTCACTATTGCTATACCCAACTTTGCATCATTGGCAAATAACTGAGCAGTTATTTGCCAATGGGAAATAACTCAGATCCTTTCCTATATCATTAATAAACAGATTAAACAGTAGCAGTCCAAGAACAGAACCCTGTAGCACACCACTAGTCACACACATTCTTTTGGACTCTACTACTGAATAAAGTACTCTCTGATATCTCCCATCAACCACCCTCCTATCTATCCCACCAACCTTATATATATCCATCTCCATGTGCTGCAGTTTACAGATTAGAATTCCATGTGGCATCCTGTCAAAGGTCTTTGCAAAATATCACTAAACCCATTACCTTTATATAATTCAGCTGTCACTGTATTATAAAATGTGATCAAGTTACTGAGGCATGACCTACCCTTCATAAAACCGTGCTGCCTGCCATACATTATCCCATTTTCATCTAGCCATTCTTATATTTTGCTCTTGACCAAATTCTCCAATACTTTGACAACTCCTGATATGCTGTTTGGTCGGTAATTTGTTACATCAGTCTTGTCTTGCAGCCTCCTTTATGCAATGGAACTGTTTTTCCCTCTTTCCACCCCCTTGTGACTGCAACTCAATGTGCATAACCACCTTACATTTTGCAACATTAAATTGACAATCATTGTCCTTTGCTCAGAATACCAGTTTATTTAAATAATCCTGCATTATAGCCACATCATCTTAATCAACCATTGCCTTCCATAGTTTTGCACCATATCAAACAACTGAATATCTCCCCATGAAGCCTCATCTCTATCATTGATATACAAATTAAAGTGCAATGGCCTAGTACGGAGTCCTGAGGGACTCAACTAGTCAATATTGTTATTCACCTTGATTCCATTCAACAATATATACAATTCTCTGGAGTCTGTTTGTCAGCCCCTGAATTCATGCCTCATATATCCATTTTCTGAAATTTTATAGTTTTTTCATGGTATAGCCATTTTCTTTATCCTATTCCAATGTCACTTTATTATAAAATGTGAATAAATTACTAAGACAGGAGCTACTTTTCAGAAAGTCCAGTTTTCTCAGCTTAATCCGTGTTAAGAGGGCTGCGAGGAAAATAAATGTTTCAAAAACCATGCAACTTACAAAGCTGAAGATAATGGCCCACTAAAAATGTCACCTCTTTGCTCAGTGAATTAGTTAAAAAAAACTCTAACTTTTTACTTCCTGCACCACCCTCCCAATATAATGTTTACCTAAAATTCATAAATCCAATAGCCTTCTCCACCTTAAACAGTTAGCGAAATCTTTTACCCCCCCCCCTTACTGACTATACCTCAGTTTATATAAAAAATTCTACTCAATTCAAAAATCCAAAATTTAGTTTTAAATAAGACTAATATCACTTTATCATCACTGTGGCAGCCCGTGAAGCTTTAAGTGGTGGTGCAGCCTATAAAAAATTTTAAAAAAAATCATTCTTTTTTCCTAATTAGTAACCAATTTATTAATAAATAAATCTGTAGATTTATTTATTAATAAATTGGCTACTGATTAGGAAAAAAATAATTTTTTTTAAATTATTTTGTATAGGTAGCACCCCCACTGTTTGCCACTATCTGCCTTCTGACACTTTAAAAATATTTTTACCCTGACATCACTGATCTCTTCAATTCTGCCATCCATACAGTTACTTTGCTTGAATATAATATACTGTATACAAGTATAGCCAACTTATATATGGAGCATTTTGAAAAATATGATCTGGATAATGGTGTACTCAAATCTTCTCTCTGGCTAAAATACATTGACATGTTCTCTATTTGACCAATAGCCAAGATAAATGTCCCCGACCTCCATCTCGACAACTAGAACACCATAATTCAGTTTGCTACAGAAAAAGAAAATAATGTGTGTCTTCTGGACACATCTCCCTGATGGCAATCTTTCTTTCTCAGTTTAGAGAAAACCTACCTGCCCCTCTGCCAACAAGATGGTATCATAAAAACCCTTGTTTACAACTTCCGTCAACGACGCGAGGAGCTCAAGGATCTTTCTCAGCCATCTTCCAAGTTAGTTGGTCTTGGGCGTGGACAGCAGGGTTTTTTCCTGCCAGTTTATCTAGTGTTTTTCATCCCGCAACCTCTGTGGAAACCACCTTTCCCTCCTGTCCAATGGTTATAGTTGCCAAAAAGATTAAAAAATAATGTTCCTCCTGCCATCTCACATTCCTCTCAACATGCAGATTACTTTAATGCTATTACAGTTCTATATATGTAGGGTATCTCAGGAAAAATACCTACAACTTTAAAGAAATAGAATCTTGGCACCACTTTCAAACCTCATATGAATCTTGATACCCTTGTTCACACTCTCCTAAGAATCAACTTTTAAATTTATTTAGAAAATTATGCCAATAACCACCTACAGACTTTAGGTAAAAATACACAGACTATGCATGGTTTATATAATGATGTGACTAGCTATGCTGGGTGTGTACAAAATCCTTTGTTCTTGAAACTTGTCATATTATGAAAAACTAATCTACCTTCAAGAACACAACTAGAATCAGTCAGGTCTAACTGCTTTGGACACCTTTCATAAAATCAAATGCTTCACACCATGACAAATACCAACTTGAAAGACTTTTTTGGAATCAGCATGAAATTTAAAAAACCAAATCTCTAAATAAATGTGCTTGTGTGAAACTTCACAAGATTTAGGCCTGGTTGGCTGAGCGGTTAGCATATCTGCTCTCCAGCCAAGAGGCTGTGGGTTGGAATCCCACTGTGGGCATGGATGTTTGTGATTGTCTGTCCACCATCTACTGTCTACTGATGGTGGACAGTAGATGGTGCTGGTGTAGATGATGAGGTTGAGTGGTGGAGACATAGAGTTGTAGAGTAGGTGTCCTCCCTTGACGAGTCTTGAACTCCCTGGAGGTGTAAAATAAAAAAATAATAATAATAGTAATATTCTTATACTTTCATCCAACAGTCAAGACTAGCTACCAGCACTGCAGAGGGTCTCCCTTTTAGAAACATCTTCCAATCGAGTGTTTTTGTTTGTCTTATTTCAATTTCTATATTGTATCCCAGATGTGAGAAAAATAAATAATGGTGCTCTTAAACCGGTAATTAATTATTTCATTGTACTTGTTGCATTCCATTGACGTCCGCGCAATTAGCCTAGTGGCTTTGCACTTCACAACCATATGCTTGGGGAAGGAGTGTCCTAGGTTCGATTCCTGTCAAGGACGTGAGGAGCTCAAGGATCTTTCTCAGCCATCTTCCAAGTTAGCCGGTCTTGGGTGTGGACAGCAGGGTTTTTTCCTGCCAGTTTATCTAGTGTTTTTCATCCCGCAAGCAGGCAAACCAGTTCAAGGACACACACGGATTACAGTCAAGAATACTGACCCGGCCATAGGTCTGATTCATCAGCCTATGCCAATTCTGGAACCCGGATAAAATTTGGGGGGACTAGATGGTGCCGTGAACTCCCGTAAAAAAGGGGATGCTGTATCATCACACGGAATTTATTTATTTATTCTATTAACCACCTTACCGGCCATTAAAGATCAAATATGCATCCTCAAAAGCTTCGTATCCATCATAAATTTCAATGTAATATCAATGGCATTACAATTTTAATATGCAGTTCGCATCCATGGAAATCTGGACGTATATATACATCCTGGCTGGTAGCGTGGTTAAAAATGATTTGTGAAATTTGGAAGTGTTTCTTTACCTAGAAGGTCTAGCATAATGAATGCAGCAAATCTTTGTTTTTAATGTTATAATTGTCGTGATAACTACAAGGACTAGAGTCACAAAAGTAAATAACATAGGAATAAGACTTTTAAATTTATTTAAGAAATTAGACAAAATTATGCCAATAACCACCTACAGACTTCAGGTAACAATACACAGTCCATGCATCATATCTAATGAGGTAAGTAACCAGCTATTATGCTATCAATATCTTACTGCATGTTCTCTACTGCTTTTCATGATAATGGTGTCTGTTAATTGACAGTGAAACATCTCAAAGTTTGTCAAATTTTTAAAAATAAATCTGCAAGTCTTTTAAACCCTTAGTTTATTTATTTGAAACTACACAGTACTCTGGAGATGCACTAGTATGCTGATGATTATAAAATAATGCATTTTTCAGCCAAATTAGAGAAGACATGTAGATTTGAATCATACGTGCGAGTTTCAAACTACTTGCTTGAGGCTGTACGAAAGAAGACACAGAAAGGAAAAATAGTGTGCGTGTTGCCTAGGTATGATAGTGACAAAAATGAGCAGAAGAGCAGTAATATTGATTAACATGATAGCTAGAATGTGTCAGAAGAGAGGATTGGAATATGCGGATGTTTGGAGGGAGTTTGAGGACAAAGAGGAATTGTTCGCAAGAGACCGCTTGCATTTGAATGAGGAAGGATATAGGCATCTGGAGAGATTGCTGTTCTGAACGAGTCGGTGTGTCAATGCAGGGAAATTAGAATGCCCAAGGTGGATGGTAGCAGGGGTGGCTTGTTGTGGGAATGGGTACTTGGGAGAAATGGGGGGGATGACATCAGGGGTAATGCTGGGTACAGAAACTGTGGCATTTTTATGCTTTATACTAATGCCAGGAGTATCTGGAATAAAGGAGAGGAATTGGGGAAGCTGATAACATCAGCCTGGCCAAGGATTATTGGGATCACTGAGACATGGTTGACTGAAGACAATATAATAACAGGAATAGAAGTAGCATGGTACAGCATTTTTCAGCAATGTAGGAAGGGAGAGCGTGGTGGTGGAGTACTGCTTATGATAAGTGATGACTTATGTCCTCTTAGAGGACATAAGTCATTGGAAGGCAGTGACACTAATGATTTTGAAAGCATATGGTGTGAAGTAGAGGTGGGCAAGATAGGATATTTAGTGGGGACCAGGAAATGTTTAGATCGCTGAGCTTGGCAAGTACAAGAAGGAGGATTGTTATGGAAGATTTTAACTACAGCAGTATAAATTGGGGAGAGGAAGATGCATGTAGCAAATAAAATAATAGAATTTCTAGAATTCTTCAATGACAAATGACTTAGGCAACATGTAATAGAGGAAACAAGATGTTCAAGAGTTTTGGATTTGGTCATAGCATCAGAAGAGTTGATAATAACTGAGATGACATTTCTTCCACCAGTTGGAGAGAGTGACCATGTGGTTTTGACTTGGAAGATGAATAGACATACAGGAGTGTCAAAGAGACAGGAACATATGGGGAATTATAAGGCAGGTGATTATAACAGTCTTAGACATCAACTTGGGGAAGTTTCATGGAGGGAGGAATTGGAAGGTCAGGATATCATTAGTGCTTGGGAAATTCGAAGGAATATTTATTAGCAGCAATAGTAAGTTGTATTCCACAAATGAAGAGACAATTTGGTGTAAAGTGGAATGCAAACAATATTAAACAGGAACTGCATGTGAAAAAGAGGCTATGGAAGAGATATAAGGAGACAGGTGAAGTGCAGATGCATGAAAAATATAAGACATAGGCCAGGAGAGTGACTAGTATGGTAAGGAAGGTATAACTGGAATATGAGAAGAGATTGGCCCTAAGATCCAATGAAAATCCTAGGGAATTTTTTATCCAGTAGACAGTAGGAGAAGAAATGATTGTGTAATTATTTCTCCACATTGTGGAATTGTGAAATAAAAATGGGAATAGAGTGACTAATACAAAGTACATAGCGCAACTGTTTAATGAACACTTTATTGGAGTATTTCTTCCAGGAGGAGTCAGGAAGAAATTTCAATTTTAATACCAGAGGGAAAGGGCATGTTCAAGGTTTAGAGGTGCAGGAGGAGAGTGTTTTCCAAATACTGAGAACTCTGGATGTCAGTAAAGCTGTGGGACTGGATGATATTTCACCACGAGCTTTGAGAGAATGTGCTAAAGATCTGACAGCTCTCTTGACCTAGCTTTTCAATGAAAGTCTGGCTACAGGAAAGGTGCCCAGGGAAAGGGAGGAAGGTAAGATAGTGCTACTGCATAAGGGCAGTAGCAGACTGGAAGTTTCTCATTATAGGCCAGTTTGTGTGACATCAGTAGTTGTTAAAATCTTGGAGAAATTAGTGAGGGATTGTATATAGCATTGGCCAGATGAGGGTAATGTTATCTGTGACAGTCAACATGGATTTGTGAAGGGGCATTCTTATTTTAGCAATATGCTAGCCTTTTATGATAAAATTACAAGAGCATTAGATGAGGGAAAGGCATATACTGCTGTTTTCTTGGATTTAGTGAAGGCATTTGACAGGGTGCCACATGATAAACTGATATTTAAGTTGCTGCAGATGGGTTTGGATGTCAGGTTGGTCAACTGGATTCAGGATTGGCTGTCCAATAGGTATCAGAGAGTTGTGTATGGTGGGGCAGTTTCAAGGAGGTAGAGGGTTACAAGTGGGGTCCCACAGGGCTCAGTACTAGACCTATATTGTTTAACCTTATTATTAATGACACTGTCAGTGGATTACAGGGGAATATTCAGTTGTTTGCAGATGATCTGAAGCTGTAAAGTGTTATTAGTAATAGTGCAGATGTGGTAGTCCTGCAAGAGGATTTGAATAAGCTAGACAGATGGGAAAATGAATCGGGGTTTCAGTTTAAGCAGCAAAATGTAAGGTCTTGAGGTTTGGGACACATCGATGGGACTCTGCATACTCTCGTGGAGGAGCTATACTGGAGGAACTAGGGGACACAGGAGATCTGGGGTTGATGATTGATAGAAACCAGAAATTCAGGGTACATATTGCAAAGGACACATTGCACAGAGGATTGCTGCAATAATGAGAAGGAAGCTGACCAGCAGAGATAAAAGATTTATCATTCCGTTGTATAAGACCCTGTTCAGACCACACTTAGACTATTGTTCTCAGATTTGGTCCCCAGGATTTGAAGTGGATAAATTAACTATGGAAAGATTACAAATGAAGATAAAAAAGATGGTTTCAGGACTGTACAATGGCTGTTGAGGATTGGCTGAGGGAATGTGGAATTCAGAGTTTGGTGGATAGAAGGAGGAGAGGTGATATGACTGAGACCTAAATTGTTGAGAGGTGGTTACAGGGTTGACACTGGGTTACAGGGGTCAACATCTTTCGCTTAGTTGAACAGCGGGAAGGAGTGATGAAAAGGGATCATCCCTTGAAGTTATGAAAGCAAACTGTAATCAAGAGGGTGAGGAGTGGTTTCTTTGCATGGAGGGTGGTTGAACCGTGGAATCCATTGCTTGATAGACTGGTGAGAGCGAGAACAGTCAATTAGTTTAAGGAGTGGCATGATAGATTTTGTGTTTCCTAGGAAACATCTCCCTTGATTACTCTGTTGACTCCATGGAGGCCTGAATAATAATAATAATAATTCTTTGTGTATTAAAGATAAGGAACATTACAAAGATCATGTCAATATTAAACTTCAAATCTGATCATGGGAATCATCCTAGGTGATCATGGCATGTTAAAAGTTGACCTGAGATATCAATTAGTTTCCTTCACAAGAAGCAAGGATCCACAGGAATAATTGAATATACAATAACTCCGAGAAATAGATTTTTTAAGTAGAGAGTTTGTTGGTGAGTGGAATGCATTGCCAGAGTTCCCTGTGAATGCAGATAATGTAAGTAACTTGAAAGTTCTTTATGACAAACATGTTGCTGGTCAAGTGGGTCTCCTATGATGAGTCTATTGTCTCTATGGAGGTTACCAAAATAATAATAAGTATATGGCTCATTCAGTTATTGTAAATCATTAATAAATATGGATATGATGATTTTTTTTGCAAACTTTGTTATGAAGTATAGCCCTAAGGTGTAGCTTATGACAGAGATTCGCAAAGTGCAGGATGCGACCCACAAGTGGGTCGTGAGCTGATTTGGGTTCGGTCACGTTAAATATTGAAACATGAGAGTAGTTTACATGCTCATTAGGAGAGTTTATGAATTAAAAACAAATTTCAAAATGAACTTCAATTAACAAACACCTTGCATCTGAAAATGACATATCAATGTGGATGTCAGAGACCTCATCAGCAAAAACAGAAAATCCCATTTTTAACATACACCTCATTATGTATCTGATTAATAAATTTAAAAGTAGTAAAGCGATATTTTTTATTCACTCCCCCCCCTCCTTTTAAAATATGTATTACAATCAAGTGGGTCACAAAAAAATTACTATTTTTGAACGTGGGTCTCAATCAATAAACGTTTGGGAAGCCCTGGCTTATGACATACTCTTTCTTCATACTCACTTTCATAATGTAAGTTGTTCACTCGGTATAGAGTACATTGGGCACACACTATATTGCCCTAAATTTTTAATGTTAAACTCTATGAGCAAAGATGATTTAGCTGCCACTGTTCTTTTCTGAGTCGGTATCATATAAAACACCCATGTACAAATGCATTTTTGAAAATTATGCAGACAACTACCGTGTTTGAATAAAAACTTTAGTTTATTATAACTAAAGCCTACATTCGTAGATCCGTAGATCTACATTGAATAAAGGACTTAACTATGTAATAGCACCTAAAAAGGTAAACAAATTGGATTTTATCTACCACATTGAAAGAGGCATCAGGTCCGTACATAACAATATAGCAGATAAAATACGACTAGAAACTAGTAATGTCCTGAACACTAAGAAAACCATACAGAACAATCTCACAAAAACAGAATTAGCAGCATTTAAGTCATTAAAAGCCAAACAAAACATAATAATAACGAAAGCAGATAAAGGCAATGCCACTGTTGTCCTTGACAGGTCAACATATGTACTTCAAATGAATCAACTAGTAGCCAATAACAACACATATAAAATGGTAAATTATAACCTAACAAAAAGGATAAAGGATAAAACAGAGAAACTACTCAAGTCCGTCACTTCTTGGCCACCAGACACAGTTAAAAAGCTCAAACCCCACTACGCCTGCCCCCCCCCCGAATATATAGGGTCCCGAAAATACACAAACAAAATGTGCCCAATCGTGGAAGGAATAGACAGTCCCAATTACCCCTTAGCCAAGAAATTAGCGGCAACACTCAAGGAGTTGGCAGGTCATTTCCCCTCCTACATAAAAAACACACAACACTTTATAAACAAAATTAAAAACATAACACTCGACAAACACGACTTATTAGTCAGTTTTGACGTTTCTGCTCTTTTCACTAATGTCCCCATCAATGACATAATTCTCCTACTACAGAACAAATTTCCACCCGACATTACGGCCCTCTTTCCCCTTGTTTTCTGCGTATAGTTGTATGCTCCAGAAGATGACCTTGACATAAAGATCGAAACGTCGAATGTAAATTTTAGTTATATTAAACTAAAGTTTTTATTCAAACACAGTAGTTGTCTCCATAATTTTCAAAAATGCATTCGATCACCGTGTAAGCTTAAAAGAAAGGACTCATGTACAAAATATACAAAACAAAACTTGTAGAACAAACACACTCAATTACACATGCATAAAACAAGAAAATACTACTAACAACATAATTTGCTGTTAGAAGTAGTATCAATACTACTACTACTACCTCTTCCTAGCATTATGTCCTGCTAGGAAGCATTTGGCACTCGATCAGTATCATCAATACTACTAACAACAATCAAAAAATTCTATTTGACAGGCTTAGGTATCAGACATTACTAATAACTTACATTATTTTTCTGTGTATAAGACGAACCCTACTTTTTCAAACCCAAAATTAGGAAATCAATATTTTAAACATAAAATAGAACATATTTAATATATTTTTTTAACATTCAAAGTACATATATTTAGTAATTAAGTAATATTTTTAAGATACATACTAAGAAATTATTCATCACTCTTAGTTCTAGGCATATCACTTTCTTCATCACTTTTAGTTCCAGGCATATTTTCGAACATTTTTATTGGCTGGTGCTCAAAACATGTTAATACATTAATTTACCCAACTAACAAGTTGTAGACGTATGAATACTTTCAGAGTTCTGGTTGGTTTATTCAGACTCAGCTGTAAATGACGTAAATTAACATTGTTCACAAAAGCTAGTGATTGGCAGAAACCTGTTCACGGAGAAAAGGTACTAGATGTTTTGCCACGGCAACCACGGGTTCTCTCAACCAGTTAACCCCCACCATGTATAAGACAACTCCCAATTTTTGGTCTACATAGTTTAGAAAAATGTATCATCTAATACACAGAAAAATACAATAATTTTAATGATATTACAATCACAAAACAGAACTAAATTACAAAAGTATGTTTACTAACTGGCATATATTTCACTAGATTTAAAATCAGTATTTTCAGAGCAAGGAAACTTGTTACAGTTTACATGCAATAAAGAGTAACTAAAACAATTTAAATTGTAGAAAGTATTTCACCTTGGGTATAATATATGTTAAAGATACCATTTAAGCTATTTTAAACCTGGTTTTACTTCATTTCCCAAGTAAGCAAACAGACAAAAAGTCAAGTTTACTCCTGCAAGTGTTGCAAGTCTAGCTGACCACAAACGTAGTGCAAGACCAAGGCAACTCATGGTAAAAATAGAATAAGCTCTGATCACTAATCTTAATATTCACCCATAATGCAAAGCCCATCTCCTGGAGGAGATGTATGATGCTTTGTATTAAAGGCAAGGGGCCACTACCCAGACTGGTTTCGACCTTTATTGAGGTCTCATCAGTGGGAGCCAGGCTAGAAATACCAAGATTTCAGCATATTATTATTATTTCGAGCTACTCCAGAGAGTCCTTAGATTCATCGAGGGTGGCCCTAAACATCATGTCCACACAACTATTCGACATTCTCACAGTATCTATCATACCTTGCCTTGAACTCGCTCACTGTCATAGCACCCACAACAGACTCTGGCAGCTTATTCCACTCATTTACCACTCTAAAAGTAAAGAACCCAGCTCTAACATCCTTACTAACCACACTCACCCAGCTTCGATAGGTGTCCCCTAGTTCTCACACCACCAGTCCTGATCTCAAAAATATCCTCTGAATTAATCCTATAGAATCCTTTTAGCAATTTAAATGTCTCAATCATATCTCCCCTTTTCCGCCTATCAACTAGTTTCTGCAACCCACAAATCTTCAACCTATTCTCATATGGTTCATTCCATTGACCTGCTATCATCTTAGTCACTCGCCTCTGGATTTTCTCCACCTCTTCCCCATGAAGAAGGAACCGAGGTGACCAAATCTGATTTGGTCACCTCGGTTCCAAAGGGCACAGTAGTCAAGATGAGGTCTTATCAGGGCTCGGTACAGAGGTACAATAACTTGCTTGTCTCTACTCGTCAAGGTATTTTTCAACAACCAAGTGAGTTGATGAGCTGATTTAGCTACTTTTGCAATGTGCCCCCTAAACTTCATCTCCCTATCCAGCAACACTCCCAAGTCCGTGGCCTCATCAATCTCTTAGAGTACAGTTCCACCAATGTGGTATACTGCTGCTAATCTTTTCACCCCAAAATGTATAACCTTACATTTTGTCACATTAAATTGACATCCATTCTCCTTAGCGCAGAACTCCAATCTATCTAAGTCATCCTGCAAGACTTTGACATCTTCTGCATTCACTATCGTCCTACCCAACTTTGCATCATCAGCAAACAAATGAACAGTTCCGCTTAGATCCTTCCCTATATCATTAATGAACAGATTAAACAGCAGTGGTCCAAGAACAGAACCCTGCGGCACACCACTAGTCACAGGCCGTCTTTTGGGCTCTACTCCTGAATAAACTACTCTTTGATATCTCTCCATCAACCACCCACCTATCCATCTCACCAACCCTATATCCATTCCCATATGTTGTAGTTTACGGATTAGAATTTATTGTGGTATCCTGTCAAACGCTTCTGCCAGGTCCAGCAGTATCACCGTAAACCCATTTCCCTTATCCAGTAGCCGTCACCTTGTTATAAAACTTGAGCAAGATACTGAGGCATGATCTACCCTTCACAAAGCCATGCTGTCCCCTGTACAGTATCTCATTTTCATCAATCCATTCTTGTATTTTTCCCTTGACTACTTTCTCCAAGACTTTGACAACGACTCCTGATATGCTGATCGGTCAGTAATTTGCCACCATAGTCTTGGATCCTCCTTTATGCAGTGAAACTATTTTCCCCTCTTTCCATGCCTTTGGGACTAAGCCAGACCCGAGACTCAGATTAAACAACATGGTCAAGGGCACTGATAATTCCTCAGCCGCTTCACGCAAGACCCGTGCCAGTATACCATCCAATCCCACAGACGTATTCACATTAAGGTTCTGTAATAGACTATTCACCTCCACTTCATTCATCACAATTCCCATATAAACTAATGGTTCCTTCATTTTTTCAATGTCACCACCTGAATGATATACTTTTGCAAAGTGTGCGCTCAGTAACTCCACTATATCGACTGGTTCAGTGACCTCCTTACCATCATCATTCCTTAAAATCATTTTGCCCTGTACAGTTTTTTTCTTGCTTGCAGCATATTGAAAGAACTGTTTGGGATTCTCTTTTGCTTGCATAGCTAGTTTCCTTTCATAATCCGCTTTTGCTGTTTTTACCACACTCGTTACCCTTCTGGCCTGCACTTTATACCGTTCGTGTGCCTGCAGGTCACCCCTTTCTTTAAATTCCCTCCACAGTTGTTTCTTTTTTTGCAGCTCAAGCTTAATGGTGTTATTCATCCATTTAACCCCTACTTGTTTTACTATTCATACCCTAGGTATACAATCAGCCATAACCTCCTGTAAATGCTCCTTGACCACTTCCCATGCTCTATCGACGTCCAGCCCTTGCAGTTTTACATGCCATGGCACTGATCCAAGCAATCTCCTAAGCTTGTCAAACTTGCTAGCACGGTAATTCCACATATACCCTGTCTTAATCAAAAATTCCACACCTTTAGCCACCTCCCAGGTCAAGACCTTATGATCACTCTCACCAATAGGTGGCAACATGGTCATATTCATTACAGTCAAATTGTGAAATGCTATTACCTGGTCAAGCACTCTCACATCCCTAGTATTTTCAATTACATGCTGTCTCAGATAGTTATCCCTTAATAATTGAATAAAACCCATTTCCTTCCTCACATGTGTCCTCTCCTCCTTCCAATCAATGTTACCATAGTTGAAATTCCCCATAATAATTACCCTCCTTCCACTCATTTCATCAATTTGTTTATGCATACTATCTCCACCACATATTCCATCACCTGGTCTATAGCAGCACCCAACTGTATATTTTATTCTGCCAGTCTCAATCTCACACCAAATAGCCTCAAATGAGCTCCTTTTACAATCCTGCAATACAACTTCAATTCTCCTTGGCTGCAGTTCATTGGCTATCATCAATAACACTCCTCGCCCCATATTATTCTCTCTGTCCCTCCTAAACACTCTATAACCTACACATTCTATCCCACTAACTATATCATCTTCCGTCAGCCATGTTTCACTAATGCCAATAACCTGTGGCCAGGAAGAGTCAATCAAGGCCAAAAATTCTTCCTTCTTGTTCCTAATACTCCTGACATTAGCATACATGAAATGCAGTGATCTCTTTGTCTCACCTCTATCTTGATGCATTATTCTAAATGTTCCATTCCCATTTTTTGTCCTTAGTGCTGGCTTGGGTACATTATATACATTTTTACACTCAACTGTCTCACTGAAGTTTGCATATCCACTCCCCCTCCCCCCTCCTTGGTAGTTCTAGTTTCCCTGGTTCTGCACATCCATTTTCACTTCATTCAGCAACACTTTTTCCAGTCTCCGCACACCAAGTCCATTCAAATGCAGGCCATCCATCTTGTATAAGTCCTTTTGCCCATCAAACTCAATCCACACGTCCACGAATTCCACACCACATGTAATACAGAGCTTATAAATAGTTTACCAGAATAGGTTACCATAAGGTGTTTTTACCTTATTAAATAAAAATCTCAGGAGGAGATATAAGTGTAGAAAGTATTTTACCTTGGGTATAATATATGTTATATGTTAAAGATACCAAGCTATTTTAAACCTGGTTTTACTCCATTTCCCAAGTAAGCAAACAGACAAATGGAATAAAACCAGGTTTAAAATAGCTTGGTATCTTTAACATATAACAATTCAAATTGTAAAGTAATCAACAAAGGACAAACTCCATCCTCTAGAATATTCTGAAGTATATGAAATTTTCTGTGATGACTGACAGCCTAATACACAGAAAAATTTCTTATTCTGCCTTGAAGAACAAATACATTTGCTAACATTATTATGGGAAGTTAGAAATGGCAGGTAGAGCTTGGACACCCTTTTACAAAGGATTAGATGGAATAAAACCAGTGCGCTATAGAAGTCATCAGAGGTCAGAGAGATTATTTTTAACGTCAGCAAAGGCTACGAAATATTCTCCTGACCCTAACAAGTATGGCATCATTAATTTGTCAAACTTCTGGGAGACTTTTATTATTATTATTCCTGACAACTCCAAGGAGTCTGAAGACTCATTGTGGGATGACACCTAGAACTCTCAACTGATACAACTGTCTCAACCACTACACTAAATCTCTACTACGAATCATCTCCATCGATGCCATCTACCACCCACCTCCACCACCAGCACAACTGGTATTCTATGTCTGAAAATTGCATGTGTTCTGAAGGGCCGATTTGTCTGTATGCAGGAAGAAAAACCAGAGTTTCCATGAGAAAAAAACCCTGCTACCTCCGTATGAGATCGGCTAACTCACCTTTGATTGAAAATCGTCCAGATAAAGATTTCTCCCATCACGACGAGAATCGAACTTAGGCCTATTCCAATCGAAGGACGCTATGTACCGTCGTTCTTCCAATTGCGCTACAGAGGCGCTTAAATTTTAAAATTAACTGTTACTCAACTGTAATACTTCTTTTATTCAACTTTAGATGGCACCAAATTAAGATTTAGGATCTTTATCTATTACAGATTGAATTATTTCACTCTTACTCGTTGTCACGTGTAAATTGTGATATGTTGTTTTCCTCTGAAGATCCTGGTTTGAAATCTGTGAAATATAAGTCACTTAAAAACATCCTTTTATAATTTCGTTTTTTTTTTTGTTTTTTTTTGGTGTTGTAATAACATTAAAATAAGTTATGATCAGCAATACTGTGAAATAGTTCCTAAAAAAACATTTATAACACTCTTCTTGTAGCACTCCTCTGTATAATGCAATCCATATTTAAATAGCAATAGCAAAATTCCAGACACAGGCACTGGCCAAACAACTAATGTTATATTCTCAACTTTAATTATTATTATTATCATGTGACACCTCCAAGTAGTCCAATGACTTATTGAGGGAGGGCACTTATTTTACATCTCACTGTCCCCACCACTCAATATGCCAACTACAACAAACTACATTACCAACACCAACGGCATCTACCATACAAATATTTTCACAGAAAATCACAAACATCCATGGCACAGTGGAATTTGCACCTGAAGCCTTTTGGCCAGAGAAGGGATGCGCTAACCATCTGGCCAGCCAGGCAGGCATGGTTAGGTTAATTTACTGTGGTTAAGATGGTCATAATAATAAATAAATAATAATAAAAAGCATTCCACTGTATATGTTTGAAAGCACTGTATTACTTTTTTTAAATAAAGAAGATTTTTTAAAATTTATTTTTAAATTATCAACCAAATCAATCTCGTATTTAATAAGAGATTAATCTGAAGAAAATTATTATTATTAACATTTGACGTCCATGGAGTTAGGGACTTACTGCAGGAGGGACACACTATTGCACACAATGCTTATCTAACTGTACTTTAAACTGATTCAATGTGTCTACACCCACAACACACTCAGACAATGCATTTCACTCATCAAACACTCTCCATACAAAGAACCTACTCGTCACTCCTCTACTCACACCCTCCTTATACAGTTTCCAATGGCCTCTTGTTCTACATTCCTCTCCCATTCTATGAAACATTCCCATGTAAACCGGATAACAACCCCTGACTAGCTTATGGCTCAATCATATGATCCCTCTTCCTCCTGGTCATCAGGCACTGCAACTTACAACCACTGACCACCTTTGTGAATCTTCTCTGGATCCTTTCCAACATATCCTCGTCACCATGAGAACCAGGTGACCAAATCTGTGTACAATAATCGATTTTAGACCTGATCAAGGCCTTATACAATGGCATCATAACCTTTCTATTTCTGCATGTCAGAGTTCTCTACATCATTGCCATTATCTGATGTGACGTCTTCACAACTTGTGCAATGAGGACCCTAAATTTCAGGTCCTTGTCCACCGTCACTCCTAGATCTCTCATCTTCTCTACTTCTGTTAAAGTTCCCCCAACAAGTGTATACTCTGCATCCCATCGTTGATTACCAAATCTCAAAACCTTACCTTTGCAACATTGAACTGATAGTTTCTCTTACCTGCCCATTCATTCAATTTATTCAAGTCCTCTTGTAAGGCCATAACATCTGCTTGACTTTTCATTGCTCTCAGTTCAATGAACTGCATTGTTCTCCCCAAATTAATCTAATATTGTTTATATCAGTGTTTCCCAGATTTTTCCTATGACAGAACACTTCACAAATTCTGAAATTTGCGTGGAACACCTTGGTTATTGTGTAATGTATTTATTATTAATTAATTAATTATGTCATAATCATAAAGAGTATGTATTAGTACACTTATGTATATGGTGTGACATGCTGACAAATATCAAATTACTTCTAAATCAGTTATCAATCACTGGACCAATGAAATCTTGTAGCATATTGTAGTTTCTTCAGGCCAACATTATTAAATTAATTTGTGTGAAATTCATTGACATATCCCATTCTGATCACCAAAAATTTATAATATTATTATAAGTACTTATGAGTGAATGCAGACGTTTTCTCCTGTGTGCTGGTAGTTTTCCCCTCCTTTTACATCCTGGAGATCAGTTTGTAGGCTGGAGGTGGATGAACCACTATCTTTTGCATCACAAAAATCTTCAATAAGAGATTTCTTAACACCAAAATTAAACAAAGTCCCTTGTCTCTTATTCATATTAAAATTTAAATCTGTAGGCCTATTACTTTTAAAAAACACATCACTATGGTTTCAAAACAAGCACTTTAACCCTACAATACGAACTTGCAAAGAAAGGATTCGGTATTACTAGCTTTAAGAACACCGGATACAGACTACCTTGATCTTCAATTTCCATGGAAAAATTTTCTTTATACTTCCTTGCTGATTGGTCACTAACATTTGCAACACGTGTTATTTTATTCAGTTTTGAGAACAGAGGATACGATACCCATTTTGTAATCGGCTAGCAGGCAATTTTTATGACCATCGTAAACAACAGTATTCCCTTTCCCAAATGTTGAAAGATTTCGATGTGTGAAAATTAATGATAATTCATGAATATTTCCATGTTTAAAGATATGCGGCTTGGTCATCGACATTTAAACACGTTATTTTGTTCAGTTTTGAGAATATGCTGCCCATGGTTGTAATTGGTTTGCAGGCAATTTTATGACTGGTCATAAACTGTGGTATTCCCTTTCCCAAATTACTTCCATGTTTAAAAATACATGGCTTGGTCACTGACTAATATCACCGAACACTTATGCACTTTCCGCGGAACACTGGGTAGAGCAGAACACAATTTGGGAAACCATGGTTTATATCTTCTTTTTTGGTCTTAAAGTAATACTAACTGCCTAAATCCCCATAGATGTTGGATACTGATCTTTGTCTGGATCTTCTTCATTTCATCAAACACTTATTGTTAACCTTTTCTCTTCCATTCTGTTTAAGCATCCATATCATCCTAGAGTACAGTTCTGCAAACACATGTCAAAATCCTAATAATGTGAAATTCCTTTTTAATACCTTCCCTTCATTTTTAATATGATTACTCAATCAGTGATATCTGTTAACTCCTAATTTTTTTCAGAAAGCTCACAGATCTATATCTTTAGATCTAGCCAGAACACACATAATTTACACACAGTGTAGATTGGAATAACCACCCTATCATATCAGTCAAGTTTCTAAGATAGCAATAATAATAAATTACACAACCACAGTAATTAACTTTAATAAAATAAAGGTACAAATATCCCAAAGGAAAAACTCTTCTCCATAGATGCAAGTTTAAATATGAACACTTTTTCAAAGAATGTTGTGAAGTCCTTCTACATTGGCAAAATCTGAATCAGAATGATTGTCTCTCTCTCCCTAAAGTTTGGGAGATTCTTACCTTATGTAACCAACAATAAAATATTTTTTAAGAAAAATTTTAATATTGTTTATTAATATTAATTTCTAACATGCGGCAACAGTAGTTTTTAATTGGTAAACCAACAACTGTTATGTACTTTGTATTCCATTCCTTTGATTTGCTTCTTGTACTACACTGATGATGTACTGTTAATTTCAGAACAAAATATTTGTTCCTTCATTTCATTAAAGTTAATTACTGTGGTTATCATGTAATTTATTATTATAGTTATGCCACAGGTACCTTTAAAGATTATTCTAAGATAGCAAGTCTCTTGGCCATGACTCTGACTTGAAAAAAAGAGATAGGATTTATAATCTGCTATAACAGTATCTCCACTTTTCAGCTCACAGACTGATGATTCAAATACTACATTTCCATGGATGTTTCTGACAGAGCTGTGGATTCAGTTGTGTCAGATGCAATTCTTGGTTACTAGAGTGAGATTCAGTAAAAATGTACCGACTTTGACTGCTAATGAATTTATATTGTAATATAAATAATATATTAAAATTTCCTATTTCACAGATAATAATTTCCTTCAGCTATATTTACAGGATATATATTAATTTCAAGTTTTTTGCAAATTTCAAAATAAAATATATTTTATGACAATTTATGTATTATATCAGTGAAAGCAGCATTCCATGAAAACATTCACAATGACAAAAAAGTGTCAACAGAGTCTGCTGTTTTTGAATACTTTACAATAACAACAGATGGGTAATATAATGTGTGTCAATATATAGAAGATGGTAATTGTGAAAACACATGTGATGCAAAAAATTAGTAGTTTTTAGGTTCTGATAAAAATGCACAAGAGCATCAAATTTCAGTGTCAGAAGCTGTGAATGAGAAAGTCAGCAATAAAAACATTCCCTCTACTTCAGAGATAAAGAATGATCAGAAATCTATTGGAAGCCAAACAATAATCACCAAGATTCTTCACATCATACAAAAGTTATCATAGCAATGATGCAAGAAAAGTTTAAAAACCACATCATTGAAACGGCAGTGAAGAATAGTGTACCTCTATCCTTTCTTTCACAACCAGCCTTTGTAGGCTTAAATGGAGGAATGGCTAGAGTCAAAGTCACCATTAAATTGAGCTAATTGGAATCAGAATCGGAGTCAAAGGTATGTACAGACTCCACAGCCCTGGTTTCTAAAGGCATTTAGGTAGTAGTTCATTACCACCATTCCACTTACTGGAAGGCTGAAGTAGTTAAAAAAGACTTCTTGGATGATTTAATCCTTAGCTGATTCATGGTACTAATGTGCATTAGATTTACAAACTTTCATAGCGAGATTCTTGCATCAAAAAAACTTTCATTAGTGTGAGTTTACTATATTTATTTATGATAAATCATAAGCTTCCTCAATAAAGGTTTTCTCATCATAAATTCTTGTTATAGTTTACTCAATGTCACATGTTATCATTAGTAATGGATGAGTCTTTGACTCCATGAGGACTTGGAGTAATAATAGTAATAGAGATTAGTAAAGATTGTGTTTGGCAATCTGCATAAATTATCATTATTTATCACCTCCAGGAACTCAAATGACTCATTGAGGGAGGGCATCTACTCTACAACTCTTGTCTCCAACACTCACACTCCACCAACTGACACAACTACAACAACACCATCTATCGCCAACCACCACTGCTAGTATTTCCACACACAATCATCCATGCCTTCAGCAGGGCATGGATGTTTTGAATGCACATCCTTTTGATTGATGGAGTAGATACTATAACCACTTGGTCAGCAATGCTGGCTTAAATAGTTAAATTAAAAAGATTTCATGCAAGGAGATTCAAATCTGGGATCATAGTGATGATTTTAATGATGATTCCCCAAAGGAAGGCAAAATTTTTGAAATGTGAAATGTGTAAAGATAATTAAATCAGAAATGTGATGTATAAAAGATTTCTCATCAACTCTAAACTCCTGAGTTGCTTAAGGGCAATGTCTTCAAATTCTGATCATACTTTATCATATGTTTATCATGTGAAAGATTTCTCATCGGTGTGAATTCTTCTGTGTCTTTTAAGATATAACCTTCGGGCAAATGATTTTTTACAAGTATCACAGCTAAAAGCTTTCTCATTGGTGTGAATCGTTTTATGCTGTTTAAGATGATGAAACTCTGAAAATGATTTATCACAAAATTCACAAGGAAAAGGTCTCTCACCAGTGTGAATTCTTTTGTGCTTTTTAAGCCTCTCCATTCTAGAAAATGATTTTTCACAAGTGTCACAGGTAAAAGGTTTTTCATTAGTATGGATTATTATGTGCTGCTTAAGATCACGTAATCTTGAAAATGATTTACCACAAATTTCACAAGTATAAAGTTTCTCGTTAGTGTGAACAGTAGAGTGTCCTTTAAGTTCATGAGAGGATGAAAATGATTTCCCACAAGTTTCACAAAGAAAAGGTTTTGCATGAATATTTGTGTGTTGTTTAAGAGCTCTAGATTTTGAAAATGATTCATTACATATTTCACAAACAAAAGGTTTTTCATGAATATTTGTATGTTGTTTAAGAGCTCTAGGTTTTGAAAATGATTCACCACAAGTTTCACAAACAAAAGGCTTTTCATGAATATTTGTGTGTAGTTTAAGAGCTGCAGATTTTGAAAATGATTCACCACAAGTTTCACAGGTAAAAGGTTTCTCTTGAGTATGAACTCGTATGTGTTCCTTAAGATTAAAAAATCGTGTAAATGATTTACCACAAGTTGCACAAGAAAAAGGTTTCTCATTAGTGTGCATTGTTGAATGTCTTTTAAGACTTTGCATTTGTGAAAATGATTTACCACAAACCTCACAGGTAAAAGGTTTCTCTTTGGTATGAATTCTTGTGTGACATTTAAGATTTCCCAATTGGGAAAATGATTTACCACAATTGTCACACGTATAAGGTTTCACATTGGTATGAATTTTTAAGTGTTGTTTAAGACTTTCCACTGCAGTAAATGATTTACCACAGGTATCACAGGCAAAACATTTCTCACTGGTGTGAGTTCTTTTGTTCAAGACTTGTTGAAGACTGGATTCAACCATAGTTTCATCAGTCCAAGTATTTTTATTTGGTAGAACAACAGTGTCTTCCTTTTGTGATCCATATTTCTCATATAACTTTTCTGAAGTTTTACCTAAATTTGTTTTTCTAGTCTGTATTTCTTCTTTTTTATTCATTGAACTTGAAGATGAAGTGTTAACTGTTTCAGTTAGCAAGCACTTCTCCATATTATTTATCCACCAAAAGTGGGAAATCATACACAAGAAACTTCACAATATACATGAATGATTCTATATTATTATCCAGATAGCAGTTCAGTTCAGCAGACTTCACTTCGTTGCATCAATAAACTTGATCTATCAAGGAGAAAAAATGTAATTCAGTATTCATACAATTTATTTTAAAATAATTCACTGTCTGCTATAAAGAAAGTAATAATATAATAATAATGATAATAGTAAGATGAACCTCAAGGTTGATGTGAGTGTACTTGTATGTGGTGGTGTCTGTGCAATGGGGTTTTGACTTTCACTTTTGGACTTCCTTGAGAGTCATGATCCTTGCCTCACATCTACTTGTGATAGGTTTGGAGGATACTTTAAAGCTGAAGTAGATTCTAAAAAGAAGACTTGAATACATTGAATGAATGGTGATGCAAGTTCAATGTTGCAAATTGTAAGGTTTTAAAATTTGGGAAACAAAGATGGGTTGCAGAATTTATGCTTAATGGGGATATTTTGTTGGAGATGGAAGAAATAAGAGAACTTGGGGTGATAATGGGTAAGGATCTGAAATTTAGGGGACTCACTGCAAAACACTGAAGAAGAGGCAAAGAATTCTGGGAATGATGCAGAGGACACTAACTTGTAGAATTAAAGAGATTCTTGTTCCATTCTATAAGGCTCTGATTAGGCCACACATGAACTACTCTGCACAGATTTGATTTTCAAAAAAGGACAAGACGTTGGAAAGGATCCAGAGGCAACTAACTAAGGTAATTTCTGATCTCTGAAATGTTGAATATGAGGAAAGGTTGAGAGGATGCAATTTACAATGTCTCGTGGATAGGAGGAGTGATATGATACAGACCTATAAGTTAGTAAGGGTTGTTATAGGATCAATGTTGGAGATGTTTTACAGAAAATGGTGGGAGATTAGAGGAGAACCAGAGGTCAGCTCTCGAAACTGGATAAGGAGGATGTGAGCAGGAGAGTGAGAAGCAGGTATTTTGGATGCAGAGTTGTGAATGATTGGAATGCCTTGCCTGAGAGTGTGCTGTCTGCAGACAATTTGAGTTGTATTTCAGGTGTAGTATAATGAACTGTGTATGACAAAAGGACCTCCTAGATGAGTCTTTGACTCCATAGGGGGTCTTGAGATAATAATAAAAATAAAAAAACTCTCTCAGTTATGACTTAAGTGTAGCACTTTTGTTTTCTTCCATTTAGACAAGATTTGTCATAATAATAATTCCAAAAGATTTTTTATGTTCTCCAAAGAAGATGCCAACAGTTCTTCCTATCTGTCCATAGTAAGGTAAGTCAGGTCGAGTATAGGAAAAGTACATACTTTATCTTCCTATCAACTAAAATTCCCAGATCCCTTGCTTGATGAATTTCTTCTTGTATAAAGACACCAACATTTACTAACAATAAACTGACAGCCATATGTCCACAATTCCAGGCTATTCAAATCATTTTGAAAATACCGCATATCAGCTGCATTCCTGATCGTTCTCTCCCTATTTTTGTATCATCAGCAAAGAGTTGTATGTCATCTGCGAGATTCTTCCTATAATCATTAATGAAAAGATTGAATAACAACGAACCAAGGACTGGTCACTGTGATACAACACTATCACCTTAAATATTGCAGACTCACATCCCCCACATAGCACTTTCTGATATCTATCAGTCCTGCAATTTATGTGACAGACTTGATGATGAATGCTATCAAAAGTCTTAGTGAAGTACCGCTACACAGAACTATAATTAATGCCATCTATCATCAATCAACAATAAAAACAGATTTTTTGTCTGTAAACTGCATGTATTCTGTTGCATGATTTTCCTGCAACATGATGATAAACCCGAGTTTCAAGGACAAAAAAATCCTGCTACCACCATAGCAGTAGGTGGCATTTGTGTAGGTGCAGTCAGTTGGCGATTGAATGGTGGAGACAGAGTTGTAGAGCAGGTGTCCTCCCTCAATGAGTCTTTGGACTCTCTGGAGGTGTCAAATAATAATATGAGATCAGATAACTCACCTTCAGCTGAAAAATCTCATATAAAGATTTCTCTCAGAATGATGAGAAAACTTACTCCTTTTCCAGTCAAAGGGAGCAATGAATTGTTTTTATTATTATTATTCCGGGAAACTTCAAGGAGTCAACAGACTCATCGAGGGAGGCCCTAACATCGTGTCAAGAACAACTATTCGACATTCACACAGTATTTATCATACCTTGCCTTGAACTCATTCATGGTCGCAGCACTCACCACAGACTCTGGCAGATTATTCCACTCATTCACCACTCTCCAAGTAAAAAACCTAGCTCTAACACCCTTGTTAACCACATTCTTGCCCAGCTTCCATGCATGGCCCCTAGTCCTCCCACCACCAGTCCTATTTTCAAAAATATCTTCTGGATTAATCTTACAGTAACCCTTCAGTAATTTGAATGTCTCAATCATATCACCCCTTTTCTGCCTATTGACCAATTTTTGCAATACACAAATCTTCAACCTATTCTGATAAGGTTCATTCCACAGACCTGCTATCATCTTGGTCACATGTCTCTGGATCCTCTCCACTTCCTCCCCATCACGAAGAAACCCTGGCACCCATAACTGGGCACAGTAGTCCAGATGTGGTCTTATCAAGGCTCGATACAGAGGAACAATAACTTGTTTGTCTCTGCATGTTAAAGTATTTTTCAGAAGCCAAGTGATTTGATGAGCTGATTTAGCCACTTTTGCAATGTGCCCCTTAAACTTCAATTCCCTATTCACCAACACTCCCAAATCCCTGGCCTCATCAATCTCCTGGAGTACGGTTCCAACAAAGTGATATACTGCTGCTATTCTTTTCAACTCAAAATGCATAACCTTACACTTTGCCACATTAAATTGACATCCATTTTTCCTAGCCCAGTCCTCCAAACTATCCAAATCATCCTGTAAAATTTTGACATCCTGTACACTCACAATTGCTCTACCCAACTTTGCATCATCAGCAAACAAGTGAACACTTCCTCAGATCCTTTCCTACATCATTGATGAACAAATTGACAAGTAGTGGTCCAAGAACAGAGCCCTGTGACACACCACTAGTCACAAGCCGTTTTTTAGACTCAACTCCTGAATAAACTACCCTTCACAAAACCATGTTGTCCCCCATACAATATCCCATTTTCATCTATCCAATCCTGTATTCTTTTCTTGACTAATTTCTCTAAGACCTTGACAGCAATTCCTGAAATGCTAATTGGTCGGTAATTTACAACAGCAGTCTTGGAACCACCTTTATGCAGTGGAACTATTTTCCCCTCTTTCCACCCCCTCGGGTCTAACCCAGACCCAAGACTCAAATTAAACAAAATGGTCAAGGGTGCCGACAATTCTTTAGCCGCATCTCGTACGACACGAGCTGGTATACCATCCAATCCCAGAGATGTATTGACATTGAGGTTATGCAATAGACAACTCACCTCCACTTCATTCACCACAATTTCCATATAATCTACTGATTCATTCATTTCTGCAATGTCACCACCTAGATGATATATTCTTCCAAAGTGCTCACTCAGTAACTCAACTATATCAACGGATTCAGTTAGCTCCCTACCATCGGCATTCTATAAAATCATTCTGTCATATACATTTTTCCTTTTACTTGCAACATATCGAAAAAAAACTGTTTAGGATTCTCTTTAGCCTGCATGGCCAATGTTCTTTCGTAATCCTTTTTTGCTTTTTTTTACCACACTCGTTACTTTCGGCCTGCACTTTATACCATTCATGTGCCTGCCGGTCACCTTTCTCCTTAAATTCCCTCCATAGTTGTTTCTTTTTTTGCATCTCAAGCTTAATGGTGTTATTCATCCATTTAACCCCTACTTGATTTATTATTCGGACTCTAGGTATACAGTCAGCCATTGCTTCATGCAAACACTTCTTAACTGCCTCTCATGCACTATCAACTTCTAGTCCTTGCAGTTGTACATGCCATGTCACTGAACCAATCAAACTCCTAAACTTGTCATACTTTCCAGCCTGATAATTCCACATGTACCCTGTCTTAATTGAAAATTCCACACCTTTAGCCACCTCCCAAGTCAAGACCCTATGATCACTCTCACTAATTGGTGGCCATGTGGTCACATTTGTTACAGCCAAATCCTCAGATGTAATTACTAGGTCAAGCACTCTGACTACTAGTATTTTCCATTACATGCTGTCGCAGATAGTTATCCCTTAATAACCGCATAAAATCCAATTCCTTTCTCCCATGTGTCCTCTCCTCACTCCAATCAATGCGACCATAGTTGAAATCTCCCATAATAATTACCCCCCTTCTCATTTCTTCTATTTGCTTGTGCAAACTGTCTCCACCATCTTTTCCATCACTTGGTCTATAGCAGCACCCAATTGTATATTTTGTTCTGCTAGCCACAATCTCACACCAAATAGCCTGAAATGTGCTCTTTTCTCTATCCTGCAATTCAACTTCTATTCTCATTGGCTGCAGCTCATCATCTATCATCAACAATACTCCTCCTCCCCCATTTTATTCTCCCTGTCATTCCTGAACACACTATACCCATCACATTCAATCCCACTAGCTATATCATCTACAGTTAGCCATGATTCACTAATGCCGATAACCTGTGGTCTGGAAGTACCAACCATGACCAAAAACTCTTCATTCTTGTTCCTAATACTCCTAGCATTAGTGTACATGAATTTAAGACCCCCATTAGCCCCATCCCTAACTTGATGCCTTATATTAACTATCCCATTCTGATTTGTTGTCCTTATTCGCTCAAGCATATTATACTCATTCATACATTCAACTGCCTCCCTAGGTCTGTATATCTACCCCCCTCCCCTTAATAAATCTAGTTTACCCGATTTTGCACATCCACTACATTCAGCAACACTTTTTCAAGTCTCCTTACACCGTATCCATTCAAATGCAAGCCATCCATCTTATATAGATCCTTTCGCCCATCGAACTCACTCCACACGTCCACAAATTCCACACCACTCGTCATACATAACCCACACATAAAGTCATTTGCAATTATGGCCCTCCTTTTAAACATTTCACTGTCATACCGCGGCAAAAGAATAATCATCCTAACTCTCTCACTCTTTTCTTTTGCTACCTCAATTCATTCAGGTCCTCTATCATTTCTATTTTATCTCCTTTCAAATCATTCGTATCTGCCACAACAATCATTTCTTTCACCCTTTCCTTTTGCTCTCTTCTAAGTTTTTCTTCCGAAGAAAGAGGTAACATAAGTAAGGCGAGAGGCAATAATCACTTATATAAGAAGTATTTAGTGCACCCTAAGAAGTTAACCCAGCTCATATTGAAAATATGGAAGTGCATTATGAGTAGTACTTAAAGAATGAGCACCCCCCCACCCACCCCCGTAAAGAAATATCCCAGGAAGTTCTTTCTGTATGTGATTATGAAGCTAAAAGTCACATATTAAAAGTTAACTTTCATCCTGAAGATTTGTTCATGAACATTCATCTTCATGATCTGACATTATGATACTGGAATATGAGTGTAAATTTAAAAATAATAATAAAACAATACAACTCAATAACATATCACATTGCATGTTTTAAGATGCAGTTTTCCCCCCTAAGGAGATAAAAATGGAAAATTCTGCAGAAATTTAGCATTTAGGAAATTTTGTCAGCCATTTCTCATTCAGTGATTATGTGTGATTGAGTATACTGTTAGAAAGAATTTTTATTTCCAATTATTATAAGTTCATTTGTTCACTGATGATGCAAAGTTGGGTAGGGCAATAGTGAATGCAGAAGATGTCAAAATCTTGCAGGACGACTTGGATAGATTGGCATTCTGGGCTAAGGAGAATGGATGTCAATTTAATGTGACAAAATGTAAGGTTATGCATTTTAGGGTGAAAAGATTAGCAGCAGTATACCACATTGATGGAACTATACTCCAGGAGATTGAAGAGGCCAGAGACTTAGGAGTGTTGGTGGATAGGGAGATGAAGTTTAGGAGGCACATTGCAATAGTAGCTAAATCAGCTCATCAACTCACTTGGTTGTTTAAAAATACTTTGACGAGCAGAAACAAGCAAGTTATTGTACCTCTGTACTGAGCCTTGATAAGACCTCATCTCAACTACTGTGCCCAGATTTGGTCACCTAGGTTTCTTCTTGATCGGGAGGAGGTGGAGAGAATCCAGAAGCGAGTGACCAAGATGATAGCAGGTCTATGGAATGAACCTTATGAGAACAGCTTGAAGATTTGTGGGTTGAAGAAATTAGTTGATAGACGGAAAAGGGGAGATATGATTGAGACATTCAAATTGCTAAAGGGTTTCTATAGGATTAATTCAGAGGATATTTTGGAGATCAGGACTGGTGGTGGGAGAACTAGGGGACACCTATGGAAGCTGGGTAAGAGTGTGGTTAGTAAGGATGTTAGAGCTGGGTTCTTTACTTTTAGAGTGGTAAATGAGTGGAATAAGCTGCCAGAGTCTGTTGTGGGTGCTATGACAGTGAGCGAGTTCAAGGCAAGGTATGAAGATACTGTGAGAATGTTGTATAGCTGTGTGGACATGATGTTTAGGGCCTCTATCGATGAGTCTAAGGACTCCCTGGAGTCGCCCGTAATAACAGTAATAGTAATTATTTGCAAAGGCACGTGTATTGCATTCATAACTTGTGTGTGGATTAGATTTTCTGCTTTAAGAGCGGTGAATGACTGGAACGGATCGCCAAAGGGTAGTTGTTAGTTCTCTGATTGAGAGTTTAAAGAAAGACACGATAGATATTGTGTGTAAATTAAAGATATCAAGAAATTATATGCTTGGTTTCATCCTTTATTCAAGTGTAAACAAACAAAGTTTGATGCAGAGTATCTTCACAACTGGGCTACTTATACAGAGAGACTAATGACTTGACATCAATTGCTTAGTATCCCATAATGCGAGGCACATTCTTAAGGACATGTATAGAAACTGGTCTGGGTAGTGGAACTTCCCATAATACATAGCATCATAAGTATCTGTAGGAATATTTACCTTGCATTATGGGATACTAAAGCAATTGATTTGACATCATTAGGCTCTATATATAAGTAGTCCAGTTGTGAAGATACTTCACGCACAAAATTTGTTTGCTCACACTTGGATGAATGATGAAACTAAGAATATAATTTCTTGGCATCTTTAATTTATAGTATAACCAAATGAAAAAAACATTCAACAGATATTATGTGTGTATAAAGTATAGTATGGGCCTCCTGTGATGAGTCTTTTGACTTCATAGAAATATCTGTATGATAACAGTAATAATTTATGCATCAGGATAATTTTTCCAAGATTACTATAAGTTTTTAGTGCATTAGTAATAAAGAAATCCTTGGGTTGATAAATATTTTGATGAATAATTTAATTATTAATAATATTTCCAAAGTTTTTTAGGACATTTAGTGTATATATATTCCAATTGTTTTTCCCATTTAGTATAGTTTTACAACTCTGCAGTTGGGGAGGGGTCTCCCCCCCCGTGGCAGTCGTAAGACAAGATAAAGGAGGAGGCGCAAAGGGATATTTCTCCATAAAAGTTCCTTAATTATGGAAACAGAGATCCCAAGAAAACAAGTATACCACATGTGAGATGTGTTGGCTTGCAGGCTAATGATCACTATTTAAATTGGCCAAGGAATAATGCATGGATGAAAATTCAAGGGTAAATCCTTCAGGAAAGTTTGAAACAGATCAGGTCACCACTTTCACATACCATCTAATTGTAAAACATGAATTGCCACATGGAATGTTACAACTACAATTCAAATTGAAAAGACACAGGAAGTCATATAGTAAATGGGAAAGTATGGAATAGATATATTAGGAATAAGTGAGTTGAGATGGACTGGCTTTGGAAGAACTGTCGGTGGATAACAAATATTGTATTTAGAATCAGATGAAAGTCATGAAAGAGGTATGGCACATATATTTAGTGCAGAGATAAGTAAAAGTTTGATAAACTGGAAATCCATACGTGAGCAGATAATAGCAACCAGATTATATTCAATATGTATTAACTTAACCATAATACAAGTAATTTTTTTTTTTAGTTATTAGTCTTTGGCTATTTTAGAGATAGCTATATATGCCACCATCTATGGAAATGACTATGAGCAAGAGAAATGGCTATGGTTTCCTGTTTCCTTCCTTGCTGTATTTTGTCCTATGACTGTAGCCATGGGCCAGTTTGCCTGCTTGCGGGATGAAACAACACAGGTAAAGTGGGGAGAAAAACCCCTGTGAGAAAGATCCTTAAGCTCCTCACGTCAATACAAGTATATGCACAAACAAATGAGAAGGATCATGAAGAGAAGGAGAATTTTTATGATAAGTTAGTAAATGTATAGATTAAGTACAACTACATGACATGGTTATTTTTTATGGGTAAACATGAATGCTAAAGTTGGCAAAACAAATAATGAAGAGGAGAGGGCAGTAGGTAACAAAGCATGTGGTTCAAAAAAAGTAGAATGGTGACATATTATTATTATTATCTGAGCCCTCCAGGGAATCAAGGACTCATCTAGGGAGGCTGTAAATTACCCAACCCAGCTATCATACCTTCCCTTAAATTCATTTACACTAGATGCACTCACTACCCCTAAGGGCAAATTATTCCACTCACTCACTGCTCTCTGAGAGAAAAACCTAGCTCTTACCCCTTTCTTGACTGAGAACAACCTTAACTTCCATGGATGCCCCCTTGTTCTCTCCCACCCTTCCATATAATGAAAAATTTCATCATTTGAAATGCTGTAACACCCATTCAAAAGTTTACAGACCTTTATCATATCACTCCTCTTTCTCCTGTTAACCAGAGTCTGTAATCCGCATACTTGCAATCTGTCCTTATAATCTAAATCCCATAATCTGGATATAATCTTTGTAACTCTTCTTTGCACCCTTTCCACAGCTTCTTTATCCCCTTGGAACCTGGAAGACCAAATCTGAGCACGTTGTCTTATCAAAGCCTTATAAAGAGGAAAAATTACTTCCTTATCCTTACATATCAAGGTTCGCTTCAGCATAGAAATTAACCTCTGAGTTGTATTTGCAACTTTTGCTATGTGACCTATGAACTATAAATTATTATCCACCAATACACCAAGATCCCTTGCCTCTTCAGTTTTTTGTAACATAACCCCGCTAATATAATATGCTACTGGATCTCTAATCATGCCAAAGTGCATAACTTTACACTTACTAACATTAAACTGACAGTCATTTTCGTTTGCCCAGATTTACAGTCTATTCAAATCATTTTGTAATTGCTGAATATCAGTAGCATCCCTGATTGCCCTGCCTATCTTCACATCATCAGCAAACAATTGCAAATCTGATGATAGACCCTGCTTGAAGTCATCAATGTATAGATTGAACAATAATGGTCCAAGGACTGAACCCTGAGGTATCCCACAGGTTACCTTAAATCTTGCAGATTCACACCAACTGTATACCACTTTTTGATATCTGTCTGTTAACCATCCCCTCATCCAAGTCAATACATTATGTTCCAATCCCATATTCTTCAGATTACGCAACAGCCTATCGTGTGGTATCCTATCAAATGCCTTAGAAAAATCCAACATTATCATACTGTATCCATTTCCTTCTTTCCTAATTGTAAAATATGAATTGCCATATGGAATGTTAGCACTACAATTCAAATTGGGAAGACACATGAAGTCATATAATAAATGGAAAAGTATAGAATAGATATTTTAGGAATAAGTGAGTTGAGATGGACTGGCTTTATATCTTTATCCAACTCGGCCATAAGATTGTTATAAAATATGAGCAAATTGCTAAAACATGACCTTCCTTTAGTAAACCCATGCTCTTCCCTGCAGAGTATAGAATGACTGTCTACCATTTCTATATGTGAGTTCTTACTAACTTCTCTAAAATCTTCACTACCACACCAGAAATACTAACAGGTCGGTAGTTAGCCACATAATTTTTTGCACCACCCTTGTGCAATGGAACTATATTACATTCCTTCCATTCTTGTGGTATCATTCCTGAGCTGAGACTCAAGTTATACAAATGCGTGAAGGGTCTAGTCAATTCAGCTGAACATTCCTTTAACAAACGGGCAGATATTCCATCTCTCCCTATTGGCAAATTCTTATCCAGGTTACACAAAAGTTCTTCAACCTCATTTTAATGAACCTCTAACTCTTCATCCAACGTAGCAGTAGCACTGTGCACCATACTACATACACCTGGTTGATATATCTTAGCAAAGTGAGCACTCATTAACTGCACAATCTCCTTAGCTTCCGACAGTCGTGTACCATCTGCATTCAATAAAGTTATTCTTCCACATTCATTCTTTCTTTTGCTTGCAGCATAACGATAAAATTCTTTTGGATTTCCTTTAGCTTGCATGGCCAATTTCTTTTCATACTCCGTTTCAGCTTTTCTCACAATACTCGTTACTTTTCTGGCCTGAGCTTTATATATTTCATAACTGCTCTCACTCTTATTCGCATGATACTCTTTCCACATCATCTTCTTCTTCTTGCGGATTTCTAGCTTAATAAGGCTGTACATACATTTCACACCCAACCTATTTACTCTTCGAACACTAGGGATACATTCAGATACTGCCTCATTCAAGCACTTTTTCAAAGATTCCCAAGCATTGCCGACATTTTTTCCATTCAGTTAACTGATACCAAAAGATAAATGGGACCAAAGATAGTATTCTTCTAAGTCGATCATAATTTCCAGCTTTGTATTTCAGCATGTAGCCTGTTTTAATCAGAGCTTCAATACAAGTAGATACTTCCCATGAAAGAACAGCATGATCACTGTCACCAATTGGTGGTAAAATAGCTATATTCTTGACAGAGATCCCTTCTGACGCTATGAGCAAAATGAACAGTCTTTGACCTCGAGTTCCTTCTTTCACATGCTGCTTGAGAAAATTATCCCGCAGCAATTCAATAAATTCCTGTTCTTTCTGATCATGAGATTTCTCTTCTACCCAATCAATGTTTGGAAAATTAAAGTCACCCATAATGATCATTCCCTTGGTACCCATATGGCTAAATTGGTGATGCATTTCTTCGTCCCCTACAACTGAGCTGACAGGTCTGTAGCAACACCCCACCATATATTTCCTTCTGTTAACCTCCACTTCACACCAAACAATGTCGCTACGTGGGACATTGTTACCATGATTGTTTTCTTGTATTTCTACCCTAACTGGACTTAAGTCATCTGATATCATTAGTAGCATGCCCCATCCTCTCCTATCTCTTCTGTCATTCCTAGAAATAGTATATCCGTTACACTCGATCCCACTTACCATATCTGATTCTGATAACCAGGTTTCACTAATGCCAACAATCTTAGGCCACATCGTACTCAATAAAGCAACAAACTCAACCCCTTTGTTTCTAATGCTCCTAGCATTTGTGTATAGACATAATAAATTACGACCTGGCCTATTGTTATAATTAGATATACAATGTATTTGGTCTTGTTCTAGAATTTTCTCTTTTCCCTCCTCAGACATACCTAAAAGGTCCGAACCCAAAGCATATTTTTCCACTCCTACGCCATATACATAACCATGATCAAAGGCATTTATATCTTTATCATGTTTGTATACCATAGCTGAATTTCACACACATTTTTCCTATTCCTCCCTTGATGATCTAGTTTCCCTGACTCTCTGCATTAAGTCTCATACCAAGAAGTAATTTTTCCAGACTTCTGATGCCAAATGAATTCAAGTGCAGGCCATCATACTTATACAAATCTTTTCTGCACCAAACACACCCCACACGCCTAAAAATTCACATCCATATCTTCTACATAGCCTGTGCGTGAAATCATTTGCTATCATCACCCTCCTTCTTAACTCAGTACTATCGTATCTAGGTAGTAATCCTACAATTTTTACTCTCTCACACATTTCTTTCTCGCTTTTTCCAACAGACCTTTCATATCTTCTCTTATACTATGTTTGTCACCACTTAAATTATTAATACCTACCAGCACTACCATTTCTTTTACATTTCTTTTTTTGGTTTTCAATTACGTTTGTCATATTTTTAATTTTTGCTCCCGGGAAACTAGAAGTGGCGACTCCCTCAGCAAGCACAAATTTTAAAATTGAGTCACCATACCATATTACCTCTTTTTTCTTAGATATTAACTGACTTACCTTGTTGTTATTAATATTTTGATTACCAAGTTCAGTATTTTCCTGCCGGTTCTTGTTCTCAACCTTTTTCTTATCCCGTCGAAGTTTAAACAAACGTTTTTCCACGTTTTCCAATTCCCTGGTGGATTTATTAATTTCTAATAATCACTAATAATTTCTATTAGTGACATTTTGTGAAATGAATAACTTTGTGATAGGAAGAAGCTTATTTATGCATAAAGACATACATAAAATGACTTGATTGAGATCATATTGCAATGAAAGATAATTTTAGGAGTTTACTCTTAGAAGTTAAAGTAAGACAATGAGATGATGTAGGATCTGATCACTACTTAGTAGCAGCAAAAATTAAATTAAAACTCCATGGAATGAAAAATTAGAAATCCTTTTCTATTGTGATAAAAAATCAATTTCATATTTTGGAAAAGGAAAAGCTAGAAGGTGAGTAAGTAGAAAATCCAGAATAGATTATTGAAATGCAATGAAAAATTTTTAAAATACACTGCTAAAAACAATTAGAGGATATTTTAGTTTCTGTCAGATAATTATAAATTTCTGCAAATAATTAACTATTGGGTACTTTATAATGAATAAATATTTCTTACTTGTTGTTTTTCTTGTGAAAATTATTTCACACTAAAATGTGTAATTGATGAGATATTGTTTAAATAATTGATATTTATTACAAATTTAACAAATTATACATTTTAGTGTGAAATAATTTTCACAAGAAAAACAACAAGAATAGCCAAAAATGATTTTGTTAATTTTTAATAGGGCGTGTGTTCTCCATTAATAACCAAACATGGACCAGATAAGATGATCAAACAGTTCTTGTGGGATATGGAAGCTGAGCAAGAGTGTGGTTAGCAAGGGTGTTACAGCCATTTTTTTTACTTGGAGAGTGGTGAATGAGTGGAATAAGCTGCCAGAGTCTGTTGTGGGTGCCATGATTGTGAATGAGTTCAAGGCAAGGTATGATAGATACTGTGTGAATCTCGAATAGTTGTTCTTGACATGACGTTAGGGCCTCCCTCGATGAGTCTATCGGCTCCTTGAAGTTGCCGTAATAATAATAATAATATTTGCCCACCTTCTGTGAGAGCAATTGCGAGCTCTTGAAGTGATCGTGTTGGCATCAGTCAAGAAGAAATGCGCCTACAAAAAGCATCCCAATGATGTTCGATTGGATTACAATCCGGTGAACAGGTAGGCCAGTCCATTTGTTCAATACCTTCTTCCTCAAACCACTCTTGTATCAAATTTGTACGGTGTAAACGAGCACTGTCATCCATAAAAATGAATTCTTGGCCAATTGCTGCAGCATATGAATGAATTATAGGTTCCAAAATCTCATCGTGATACCTTCAGGCTCTTAAGGAACCGTTTCTGATAAAATAGAGATCAGTATGGCCACCTATATTTATTCCAGCCATACCATCAAACTATCACCTTGATGTTGGGGTCTTTCATGAATAAACTGTGGATTATTTCTTGTTCCACTTTCACGGCATATCAAGTACAGTCATCCCTCGACTTATGTCGGGGTTCTATTCCATCTGGCAGGACGTAAGTCGGTTTGGATGTAAGTCGATATATTAAATCAGAGTTATAGGGGTTAGGGACTTAACCGTATGAAGTATGCTGTCATTTTAATTCTTAAAACTTATAAAACTGTACTGTGTATTACTGCCACTATAGTAAGAGGAAAATAATCATCCAAATCTTCTTCCATGATCACATCTTCATTACCTTCCTTATGTGAAGGACCATGATGCAGTTCTTCTGGTGTAACCTTTGTTTTTTTTGATGAAAATATCCAATGTGCTTTGCTTATTCCTCTTCTTCTTTTCATCATAAATTTGTTTATAGCAAGCAAACGCATCATGTACTTTCCTTTCTACTAATAAGTAGCATTCAACATTGGGATCCATGTCTTCAGCTGTTCTGAGAACATCGCTAACTGCCGAGAACATTTCTGCAAGACCCTGCACTGTGAATTGTTTAACTATCTCTACTTGTTTCTCTTTTTCCTCTTCTTTTTCTAGTTCTTCCTCTTCTGCAACACATTCCTCCACTTCAACCAATTCTTCGTTGGTCAACTCTTCGGGGGCATTTCCTATGAGTTGAATTATGTCATCATCATTCACTTCTAGATTCAGATTGTTTCCTAGGTCCAGTATTTCTTCACTCAATTTACAAAAGTCTTCATTTTTTTTTGAAACTTCCAAAATCGTGCACAAACCTTTTTAATGTCTTATTCCATATGCTCATTCATTGGTTGAGAGGTCACTTCATCCTAAGCCACAGCAACATTTTTAATAGCATGATAAATATTAAATGCTTTCCAGAATTGCATGAGAGTTTCCTTCATCAGAAATGGCTGGCGAAAAAGTTCTCCGCAGATAATAAACCTGATCCATTGGTTGGATCAATGAAATAGTGCTTGGAGGGAGAAACATGACCTTGAACTTGGTGAAGATCACCGATATAAGACGGATGACCTGGAGCATTATCTAGAATTAATAAAATTTTAAATTCTACATTTTCTTTTACACAATAGCTTTCCATTTCACTTGCATAACAGTTGATTAAGGCATCCGCAAACAATTTTTGATTCATCTATGACTTCTTATATCTTTGCTAATGAACTGGAAAATTATGCTTCCTAATGTTTTTGAAGACTTGTGGATTCTCACTGTGCCATATCACAAATGGTTTCAGTTTATATACAGCAATATTACTCCCTAACAGAATCATAACATGGTCTTTAAGAGCTTTGAAACCTGGCATAGATTTTACCTTTTTTTGTGGATGAATTGTCTGCTACGGCATTTTTTTCTGATGCAAGGAAGTCTCATCCATATTACATATTTGCTGTGGCAAATAATTTTCCTCCGTAATAATTTTTCCAATTTCTCCACAAACTCCTTGGCAGCTTTCTCATTGGAACTTGTAGATTCACCATATATTTTCATATGGTGAAAATATATGGTGAAAAAAATGCTGCTTGAATCTCATGAACCAACCGGATCAAGCATTGAATTCGTAGTCGTAATCAGGCCTTCGGCATGTTGAAGAGACTTAGTGCCTTAGTGGTTATGGTCATAGTGCTAAGAGGTATGTGCTTTTGATTCGGGTCCTATATGTATGATGGAAGTAGCTTTTCCAATCAATGACAGGACCTTGTCGTAGCTTTGTCATCGTTGAACTTACAACTTCGTTTCAAGATCAATTACTCACCTCTTTTTCTGTGATTCTTCACTGTTTTTTAATTGGACGTGTAGGGACTATGTTGCGCAAAATATTGTGAAATAATAAATGATAAATACACAAATAACATATTTTTTAAACACAAAATAAACAGAGGAACTATTGAAGCCAAGTCCTGACTGCCAAGGGAGGTTGGCACTGAATGCACTGTTGCCACTGCATTGTTGCTAAATAAAAACCTTTTTACTTTACGCTCGCTTGCATCTTGTTCGAAAGTATAGTCGAAAATGTTATTTATTCCATTATGGGATCATGGATGTACATCGAAGGATGACTGTACGTCGGTTATCTGGTTGCAGACTGAACCTGGACTCAACACTAAAAGGAAACATCAGCCCTCATTTGACCAATTGCAGTGTTCCTGTGCCCAAATTCTTTGGGCTCTTTTGCGATTTGCATTAAGTGGATTGCATGCCATTGGTCTTCGAGCATATAAACCTATGGCATGAAGATGATTTCGTACTGTCTGTGTCAATACCAGCCTCCCTGTTGCTGTGGCAAATTCGCTTCAAAGTTGTGTTGCGTTAAATGTTCGATTTCTTCTGGCAAGTAATGACAAACACTGATCGTCTCTTGGAGTTGTTGGTGATGGGAGACCTTGACCTTGTCTTGGGCAAACATTTCCCGTTTCCAGAAAGCGATTCCAAAGTTTCAAAATTGTGCTTTGAGATACACAATATGCTTGAGCAACAACTTGCTCCGTTTGTCCAGCTTCGAATCGACTAATGGCTCTCCAAGCTATGGATTCCAGTATATTATGTTGCTCTGCCATTTTTAACAAAATAATGGGTGAGAGGTGACAAAAGTTTACAATTGAAGTGATAATTATGCACTGTGGAAGTGAGCACAAAGCCATGCTTTTATACTCCCACATGCTAATATGGCTAAGACGAGTTTCGAAATGATTTTGTCTTAACATGATTTTGTACAAAGTTGCATGTTCTACACTGTTGTTTATTAAGAATATTTTAAAATAAATGTGTTACATTTGTAAATTATTTTTATAACTTTATAATTTACAAGAAAACTAAAAGATCCCCTAATTGTTTTGTGCAGTGTAGTATACGTGGGTGGACTGAAAAGTTCTCGACCTCGACCATAGATGGCAACACTATCATCAAGATTTATTTTTGTCTAATAAACACACATCTGTCGTAAGCCTCCATGTGAAATTGCAAGTCATTATATCAAGTAGTTTTTTTTAATACAGCTGTCTGAAGGATAAACGGTATCGGGCGGTTATAAAATTCTTTGTAAAAGAAGGTTTAATGCCAAAAGAATTTCATTCGAAGTTCATAAAATTTTATGGGCACTCTTCTCCTTTGTTTTCAACAATTAAGAAATGGGCTGCTGAGATTAAACATGACCGTACCAGCCTTGAAGATAATCCATGTGAAGGATGTCCAAAAAGTGTAATAACACCAGAAATCATTGATCAAGTGCACAATATGGTATTGGATGACTTGGGAGTCAAAATGCGTGAAATTGCTGAGACTATAGGCATTTCAAAAGAACGTGTTGAATATATTTTGCATGAAGAATTGCAAATGAAAAAGCTTGGCACAAGATGGGTGCCGTGCTTGCTCACAGCAAATCAAAAATGTACTCGCATGAAAATCTCTGAACAGTGCTTGGAGTGTTTTAACAAGAATAAAACTGATTTTGTGTGTTGATTTATTACTATGGATGAGACTTGGATTCATCATTACACATTAGAATCCAAACAGTAATCAAAAGAGTGGACAGAAGTCGGTTGTTCAGTGCCAAAGAAGACAAAGTCAGTTCCATCAGCAGGAAAGGTCATGGTATCAGTGTTTTGGGATGCTAAAGGCATTTTGTTTATTAATTACTTGAAAAGGATAAATCAATAACCGGGGAAGATTATTCCGATCTTTTAACTAGACTAGATGAAAAAATTCGTGAGAAAAGACCTGGTTTGCAGAAGAAAAAAATCATCTTTCATCAGGATAATGCACCTTCTTCCCACAAAGGTGTTTTGGCAATGGAAAAATTAAGGGATCTGCACTATGAATTGTTGGAACATCCACCCTATTCCCCAAATTTGGCTCCCTCTGACTTCTATCTCTTCCCAAAAGTAAAACTCTTCCTCACTCAGCGTTTTTCTTAGAATCAAGAGGTGAATGCAGCCGTAGAGGGGTATTTTGCAGATCATCTTACTGAGAACTACTACAGGATGGGATAATGGTGCTGGAGCAACTCTGGAATAAATGTATTAGTCTTAAGGTAGGTTATGTTGAAAAATAAAAATAATTTTAAAATTATAAATTCGTTTTTTCACTGTTAGGCCAAGAACTTTTCAGACTACCCTCATATAATGAGATTTCAAGAAACTGTGGCAACTATGAAAGGAAACAAAAATGTTTGGTTGTCAGACAAGATCTGGAGACTCATAAAAGAAGGGCACAAAGTTAAAATGATGTTTGAGAGTACTAAATCCCAAAAATTATAGAGAGAAACACAAATTAATTAAGAGATCTGTAAGAGAGGATATAAAGATTATGTGGACAGTTTAGCAGAAGAAGCACAAAAGTCTGCAACATTAGGGCATATTAGAAGACTGTATAAAGCAATAACAAAAATATGCTCTGAATAAAAAAAAGAAACAATTAAATGCTATAATCGATAGATGGTTTCTGCTAACTGAAAAGGCCTAATAGAACAATTTGAAAGAGACAACAATATAACTGACATTATTAGAATTTCAATAATGGAAAAACCTCCTGTAAGCATAAATTTAAATATTACATCAGAACCTATATCTAAAAATGATATAACAAATGTAAGAGAGAAAATGAAAAGTGGAAATGCTTTGGGCAATGATAATATAGCAATAGAAATGTGTAAAACAACTAAAAAAAACTGCTGCTGGTAAACTGCAACTGATTTTTAACATTTTCAGCATACTTCTTTCTTGGAGTTTGTGATAGATGACCAGCCAACATATGAGTGAAGTTAACTTGTAATGCTTATTCTCTTTGGAGAAATTCAATAAATTTCCAAATGGTGGGATAGACAATTCCAACATTGGACTGGAAACTTCTGTGCCATCCTATTGAATTATTTGTTTTTGGTAATTCATCTTCGGATCATTGATACATATTCCACATATTGATTGCATAAGTTGGTTGCCATCATCCATGGCGTTGTGGTGTCTTCCAATGTAAGAATCTTCAAAATCTGTAACTGGTAAGCTACCTGAAGATAGAAATTCATACAATTCTACAAAAGCACTGAAAACTTCATCTGTCAGAACAAATGCAAAAATCACTTTCTCCTTTCCTTTATTCAATTTTATAAATTCCATCATGGATAGTCAAAAATATTTTATAAATATTATAATAGATTGAAAAAAAAAATTTTGTTTTCAGTTTCACTTCGACAACAGTTTTGACATGCTCGATGTTATTATCGAGACTACAATAATTCACAAATGTAAATTACTTATTTATATACAAATATTTAACCATAATATTTACAAGTTTACAGTAATAAGACTAAACAGATTCAAAATTATTTGTTGACAGAGATTCCTAATCCTATGATCTTAACGTAAATCGCTTCATCCTAGAAATGTCATCAGTCCCTTTGATTGTGCACTCAAAGATAATACCCGAAGAAGATTAAATTATTTATTTTTTGTTATTGCAACTTTAAAACTTTTTTTAAATTTCTTTTTTTATCATATTTAATATCATCTACCAATATTTCAAACGGGAGGGTTCAATGTCTGGGGTTTTTTTTGCACAGGGGGTTAATGTCTGGGGGGGGGGTGTCAAGGAGGGAGTAATTGTCCTGTTATGAGTTTCCAACGATGGCCTCTTGTTCTACCCCTCTCCCATTCTATGAAAAATTGCTTCCATGTCAATGGTCTGACCTGTGGTACACCACTAGTGACCTCTCCTTCTGGGATACTGGATCCCTATATACAACTTTCTGATACCTATCTAACAACCAGTCACCGATGCAACTCAGAAGTTTGTTATCCAATCACATCTGTTTCAATTTATTTAACAGCTTGTCATGTGGAAGTCTATCAAAAGCCTTTGCAAAATCCAAGTACACCACTGTATATGCATCTCCCCTATCCAAGGTATTTGTTGCTTTGTTATAAGTTAGTAAAACATGATCTCCCCTTAACAAACCCATGCTAAAAACTGCAAAGAATATTGCTGTTATCAACCCATTTCTGTATCCTACTTCTCACCCATCTCTCCAGTACCTTCATAACTCCAGATATACAGATTAGCCTATAATTTGAAGTTACAGCCTTAACACCACCTTTATGCAATAGAACAATTTTACCCTCATTCCATTCCCTTGGAATCTGTGCAGTTGTGAGACTCATTAAACAGGCATGCCAATTCACTGGAACATTCCCTTAAGATGCAGTGATATGTCATCAAATTCAATCACTTCATTGACATCAAGGTTATTTATATCCTCAAATACCTCCAATTCACTGACAATTAAGTCATCCTCTCCTCTGTCCTCTACACTAAGATCCTCATGATTCTGCCCTCAATCAGATTGAAACAACTTATGAATTGATGAATACCTCAATAATATAGTAAGCATCTGGAGCGATTGCTGTTCTGAAAAAGTCAGTGTGTCTCAGGGAGGATGGTAGCAGGAGGTGGCCTCTTGTGGGAACGGGTACTTGGGAGAAGGGGGACGACATCAGGTAACACTGAGCTCAGTGGAGTCTAGAGGGGTTAATACTCGGTATAGAAACAACGGCATTTATATGCTATACACTAATGCCAGGAGTATCCGGAATAAGGGAGAGGAATTGGTGGCGCAGATAGCATCAGCCTGGCCAAAAAAAATTATTGGGATCACTGAGACGTGGTTGACAGAAGAGGATATAATAACAGGAATAGAAGTCACTGGGTACAGCATTTTTCGGCAGGATAGGAAGGGAAAGCATGGTGGTGGAGTACTGCTTATGATAAGTGACGACCTATGTCCTCTAAGAGTGGAGACTTTGGAAGGCAGTGACACTAATGATTTTGAAAGCATATGGTGTGAGGTAGAGGTGGGCAAGACAGGATATTTAGTGGGGTGTTGCTACAGACCAAGAAGTACAGATGGTGGAGACAAGGAAATATTTAGACAGTTGAGTTTGGCAAGTGCAAGAAGAATGATTGTTATGGGAAATTTTAACTACAGTAGTATAAACTGGGGAGAGGAAGATGCATGTAGCAATAAGGGAATGGAATTTCTAGAATTCTTGAGGGACAAATGTCTTAGGCAACATGTAATAGAGGGAACGAGAGGTTCAAGAGTTTTGGATTTGGTTATAGCATCAGAAGTGCTGATAATAACTGAGATGACATCTCTCCCACCAGTTGGAGAGAGTGACCATATGGTTTGGACTTGGAAAATAAATAGACATGCAGGAGTCTCAGAGACAGGAACGTATGTGGAATTATAAAGCAGGTGATTATAATAGTCTAAGACGTCAAATTGGGGAAGTTTCATGGAGGGAGGAATTGGAAGGCCGGGATATCACTAGTGCGTGGGAAATTGTGAAAGAATATTTGTTAGTAGCAATGGTAAGTTGTATACCACGAGTGAACAAGAGGACACAATTTGGAGTAAAGTGGATGACAAACAATATTAAACAGGAATTGCATGCGAAAAAGAGGCTGTGGAAGAGATATAAGGAGACAGGAGAAGAGAAGATGCATGAAGAGTATAAGACACAGGCCAGAAGAGTGACTAGTATAGTAAGGAAGACGAAACTGGAATATGAGAGGAGATTAGCCCTAAGATCCAAAGAAAATCCTAGGGAATTTTTTTTTAGATATGTAGCCAGTAGGAGGAGAAATGACTGTGGAAGAAAGATATTGTGGGAATAAAAATGGGAATAGAGAGAATGATGCAGAGGACATAGTATAATTGTTCAATGACCACTTTATTGGAGTATTTCATCCTGGAGGAGTGAGTTTTAATGCTAGAGGGATAGGGCAGGTTCAAGGTTTAGAGGTACAGGAGGAGAGTGTGTTTCAAATACTGAGTACTCTGGATATCAGTAAAGCTCTGCAACTGGATGGTATTTCACCATGAGTTTTGAGAGAATGTGCTAGGGAACTGACCTGGTTTTTCAATGAAAGTCTGGCTACTGGAAAGGTGCCCATGGAATGGAAGGAAGGTAAGATAGTGCCATAGCATAAGGGCGACAGCAGACTGTGTCTAATTATAGACCAGTTTGTGTGTCATCAGTAGTTAGTAAGATCTTGGAGAAAGTAGTGAAGGACCGTATACAGCATTGGGCAGATGAGGGTAATGTTATTTGTGAAGGGGCACTCTTGTTTTAGCAATATGCTAGCCTTTTATGATAAAATTACAAGAGCATTAGATGAGGGAAAGGCATATGCTGCCATTTTCTTAGACTTAGCGAAGGCATTTGACAGGGTGCCACATGATAAGCTGATATTTAAGTTGCAGCACATGGGTCTGGATGTCAGATTGGTCAACTGGGTTCAGGATTGGCTGTCCGATAGGTATCAGAGAGTTGTGTATGGTGGGGCAGTTTCAAGGAAGCAGAGTGTTACAAGTGGGGTCCCACAGGAACCAGTGCTGGGACCTATATTGTTTAACCTTTATATCAATGACATTGTCAGTGGATTGCAGGGGGATGTTCAGTTGTTTGTAGATGATGCAAAGCTGGGAAGGATTATTAGTAATAGTGCAGATGCGGCAGCCCTGCAAGAGGATTTGAATAAGCTAGATAGATGGGCAAATGAATGGGGGTGTCAGTTTAATGCAGCAACATGTAAGGTCTTGAGGTTTGGGAAACATCGATGAGACACTGCATACTCTATGGGAGGAGTTTTATTGGAGAAAGTAGGGGAGACAAGAGATCTGGGATTGATGATTGATAGAAACCTGAAATTTAGGGGACATATTGCAAAGGTGGTGAAGGTAACACAGAGGATTGCTGTAATAAGGAGAAGGACGCTGACCTGCAGAGATAAAACAGTTATCATTCCGTTGTATAAGACCCTGATCAGACCACACTTGGACTATTGTTCTCAGATTTGGTCCCCAGGATTTGAAGGGGATAAATTAACTGTGGAAAGGGTACAAAGGCTAATAACAAAGATGGTTTCAGGACTGTACAATGATAGTTATGAGGATCGGATGAGGGAATGTGGACTGCAGAGTTTGGTGGATAGAAGAAGGAGAGGTGATATGATTGAGACTTTTAAACTGTTGAGAGGTGGTTACAGGGTTAACACTGGGGAGTTCTTTCAGGTCGTTGAACAGCGGGAAGGAGTGATGACAGGAAGCCATCCCTGGAAGTTACGAAAGGAAACTGTGAGCAAGAGGGTGAGGAGTGGTTTCTTTGTATGGAGGGTGGTTTAACCATGGAATGCATTGTCTGATGGAGTGGTGACTGTGAGAACAGTCAATGAGTTCAAGGGTGGTATGATAGACTTTGTGTTTCTTAGGGGGGGACCTCCCCTCGATGAGTCTTGATAGACTTTGTGTTTCTTAGGAAGGACCTCCCACGATGAGTCTTTTGACTACATGGAGGCCTGAATAATAATAATAATAATAATAATGTCTTCTGCAGCAGTTACCATTCTACCATTTTCATCCATTAACATCATGTCAAGATGATCATTCTTCTTTCTACTTGCCACATATCTAAGAAACTCTCTAGGGATTTTCTCTCTCTGATTTGCCAATTTCTGCTCATACTGCACTTTTGTTTTTCTTACTGAGTTACTCTCCTGGATTGTTCTTTATACTCGTCATGTAATTGATTATTACCATTATTCATCTTGTACTTCCTCCAAAATACCATCTTTTTCCAGATTTCATGCTTCAGCTCCACATTCATCCATTTTACACCTACCTTATTCAGCCTTTTGGCCTTCGGAGTACATTCACACATTGATGCTGTTATGAATTTCTTTGCCAGTTCTCATGCAACATTTATTTCCTTATCATTCAACTCCTTGTTCCATGCTATAGCTCCAAGCTGTCTCCTAAACTTGTCATAATCACCAGCCTTATAATTCCGTATATATCCTTTCCTCACAAAAGTTTGCATATGGCTAGTACAACCCAGGTGATCACTTCATGATCACTCTCACCAACTGGAGAAAAGTGTGAAACCTCACAATTACATCCTCTGATGAAATGATCAGATCTAAAACTCTTGATCCTCGCATGCCTTCCTTTACATGCTACCTGAGATAGTTATCTCTCAAAAACTAGAGAAATTCATTTTCTTATTTCCAAATGCTATCTCTTCATTCCAATCTATGCTAACATAATTAAAATGACATATAATAATAAATAATAATTACCCTTCCTTTGTTTAATAATCTGAATTGTTTATATATTTCTTCACCACTGTCCACATTTCCAGGCCTATAGCAACACTCAACTAAATATGTCTTCCAATCAACTTCCATGTTATACCATATTGCCTCATACCCATTGCCACTATTTCCCTTTTTCATGCCTACTTTATGTTGACATAGTTCCCCTGCTTTCAGAAGCAGCACTCCACTTCCTTTCATGTCCTTTCTATCCTCACAAAAAATACTGTGTCATTTGATTTCCATTCCAATTTAGAATATCATCTTCATTCAACCATGTTTCATTTATTCTATTCATTTTGGGCTGAATAAACTCAATCAGTGAAACCATTTTATTTCCCTTATTTCCGATACTTCTGGCATTTGTAAACAAACAAACACAGTAAATCAATTTTAGGTCTATAACTAGTCCTATCCAAGCCACTTGTTGGTTGTGATATCCCCACTACACCTGACCAATCACCTATATCACCACTTACCACATATATGTGCTGTCTCAACTTCCCCATCCGCATTGCAATATACTCCATCTTTATACATGCATTCACTGCCACTTTCAACATCCATTCTTCTTATGCCATGTCTCCCTGTCCACACAGGCTCGCTCCTCATTTCCGTGTTCCTCTTGCATTCCCATTCTGTCTCCATCTCTCACACTACTTCTGTTTTGATTGCTAAGCACTTGTCTCTTCAATACCACTCTCCTAATTTTCCACTTCATCTTTTGCATGCATCACACCATATACTTCCATCCAGCAACACTTTCTCCAGTGCACTCCCTCCAAAGTCAGTCAAATGCAACCTATCATGCCTGTATGATTTCATTCTTCCCTCAAACATATGTCATACATCCACAAACTGTACTCTCTTTTGTTGGAAGTTTTTTCCCACTTGGTTAGACTATAATAAATTTAGTTTAATCCTTTATCCAAGTGAAAGCAAAAAAAGTTTGCACCTGAAGTATCTTCAGGACTGAGGCAACTCATGGTAAAGATGGACCAAGCTCTCATCGCTCCTTGTCTCAGTATCTCCCCTAATGCAAAGCACATCTCCTTGCAGACATGTATAATGCTATGCATTAAGGGAAGGGCCACTACCCAGACCAGTTTCAACCTTAATTGAGGTCTCATCAGTGGGTACCAGACCCAGAGGTAGTGATACTAAGGAAGAAGCAATGGAGAAGTCATATTTACCTATGCGAGTTGCACCACATTATTAAATTACTCTGGATTTAGAGAAAGAGGTTGGAAGTTTTTTTCTACTTGGTTAGACTATAATAAATTTAGTTTAATCTTTATGCAAGTGTAAGCAAACAACTTCTGGTGCATACTTTTTTTGCTTACACTTGCATACTCGTATAGGTAAATATGACTTCTCCATTGCTTCTGCCTTAGTATCACTAGCTCTGGGTCTGGCTCCCACTGACGAGACCTCAGTAAAGGTTGAAACCGGTCTGGGTAGTGGTCCTTCCCTTAATGCATAGCATTATACATGTCTGCAAGGAGCGATGAGAGCTTGGTCCAGCTTTACCACGAGTTGCCTCAGTCCTGAAGATACTTCAGGTGCAAACGTTGTTTGTGCCTGCTTGCACTTGGATAAAGGATTAAATTAAATTTATTATTGTACTCTCTTTTCCTCACACAGCTCTGCTAGCATACTATTCATGATTTTAACTCTCTCACAACTTCTCATTGTCACACCTCAGCAACACACTACAACCATTCCCACTACTCTATCTTTCACCCTTCTTAACTTCCTGATAATCACCCTCGCATGCTCCTTATGTCTACTTAGATCATTTGTCCCCATAATCACCACTAACTCTCTTACTTGTTTCTTCCTCATGTCTAACATCTGAATTATCCTACTAATTTTCCCTCCTGGATAGCAGACCTCATGGACTCTCTCATTAACTAATCCTATAACTATGAAATCTCCATATACTGCTATCCTGCAATCACTCGTCACCTCTTTTACTGGTTTTTCTTTCATTCTATTCTCTTGCACACTTTTAGTTTTCACTACATGTCTAACAAATCACTCTACATATTCCTCATTTGATTTTTCATTTTCAATAACTGTTTCATCAAATCCTGCATTCTGAAAGAACATGTTACCTAAACCCATTTTACAGATTTTGCTAAAGCATTTCATAGTAATGAAAGAGAAACAGAGTTAATTATTAAAAGTTATGGAATTCCTCACAAATATGTGCGAATAATCAAAGAAATGTATAAGGGAAATAAGAGTTGTGTTATTGCACAGCAAACAACATCTGAATGGTTTTTGACACAAGATCTGTGTAGATTGCTCACAGTTGGATAAAGGATTAAACTAAATTTATTATACTCTAACCAAGTGAAAAATAAACTTTCAACATCTTTCTCTAAATCCAGAGTAATTTATTAAAAAGGGTGGCACACCATTTGGCAACTCCTATAGGTAGAGATGACCTACTAATGCTTCTGCCTGGTATCTCCACTTGGGCCTGGCTTCCACTGAAAAGACCTCAATAAAGGTCGAAACTAGTCTGGGTTGTGGCCCTTCCCTTAATGCATAACATTAGACATATCCGCAAGGAGATGTGTTTTGCATTATGGGAGATACTGAGATAGGAGTGTTGGTAGCTTGCTCCACTTTTGCAAGGAGTGCCCTGGTGTTGTACCACCTTACCCCAGTCCTGAAGATACTTTCAGGCACAAACTTTGTTTACTCACACTTGGATAAAGGATTAAACTAAATTTATTAAGATCTGTGTAAGGCAGGGTTGTGTAATGTCTAGGTTATTGTTTAATACAGCCATCGAATGGATTATGAAAAAACGTTATAGGTGAAAGAGGAATCAAATGGATTAATATTTCACAGTTAGAAGATTTAGATTATGCTGATGACATAATTTTGATATCATCAAAATACAATAATATACAAACAAAATCAGAAGATTTGTATAAAACATCTCAAATGGTTGGTCTTTAAATAAATATGACTAAAATGTGCTTAAACTAAACAGCAAATGCCTCAAAGAAATCAAAATTAATCAGCATGCTATTATTATTATTACACCCTCCATGGAGTCGACAGACTAATCATGGGAGGTTCATTCAACTGACAACATACTTATCATATTATTATTATTATTATTATTATTATTCCTGATACCTCCAAGGAGTCCGAAGACTCATCGCGGGAGGACATCTTCAACTCTCTCTACACCTTACCTCTACTACGAATCAACGCCATCTACCGCCCACCTCCAACACCACCACAACTAGTAATTTTTGTCTGTAAATTGCGTGTGTTCTGAAGGGCCGATTTGTATGTATGCGGGATGAAAAACCTGAGTTTCCGGGAGAAAAAACCCTGCTACCTCCGTATGAGATCGGCTAACTCACCATCGATTGAAATCGACCAGATAAAGATTCCTCCCGTCGCGACGAGAATGGAACTTAGGCCTATTCCAATCGAAGGGCGCAATGTACCGTCGTTCTTCCAATTGCGCTACGGAGGCGCTTTGAATATTGAATCTTCAAATCCTTAACAATCCTTGCATTAACAACATATTCTCGTAATGCATTCCATTCACTGACAATTCTCCATGTAAAATACCTTCTTCACCACACTTTTACATAACTTCCAGGAATGACCTCTGGTTCTTACCCTCTCACATTGTACTCTTTTTATAATCCCCTCTGAATTAATCTGATAAAATCACCTCACTAACTTAAATATCTCTATCATATCACCTCTCTTCCTCCTATCCACCAAATTCAGCAATCCACATTTCCTTCAATCTCTCTCCATAGCCAGCATTTCAAACTCTTGATATTGTCTTAGTCACTTATCTCTGGACCCTCTCCAATGTCTCCACATCACACTGAAAACCAGATGACCAGATCTGAGCACAGTAGTCAAAGTGAGGTCTGACCAGTGCCTTATACAGTGGCACAATCACTTCCTTACCCTTGCATGTTAGTGTACTTCTTATCATAGCAACACTATGATGTACAACCTTTGAAACACTAGCAATATGCCCTCTAAACTTCAGTCTACTGTTAACCATCACTCCCAAATCTCTAATCTCACCCACTTCCTGCAGTATGGCACCATCAATATAGTACACAGCCTATGTACTATATCGATGGTGCCTATGTATACAGTATTCAGCACCAGCAGTGCTACTTATAATTCTTCCTAACTTTGCATCATCAGCAAATAACTGAAGATCCCCAGTCAGTCCACAGGTGATATATCATTTACAAACAAGTTAAACAGCAGGGGGCCCAAGAACAAAACTCTGGGGCATGCCACTGGCTATGCTTCTTTTTAGAGACACTGCTCTATCACACACACAATCTGCTGGTATCATTCAGAGAGGCAATCTCTGATCCATCTAACCAATATATTCCCATCCTCTGTAGCTTGTACACAAACTTATCATGTAGTAATCTATCAAACACTTTTGCAAAGTCCAAGAATATCACTGTACATGATTCTTTCTTATCTAACACACTTGTCACCTTATCATAAAATTCAAGTAAATTACTAAAACATGACCTATCCTTTATAAACCCATGCTGATCATAATAAAGAATGTTATGTCCATCAACCCAATTCTGTATTCTATTCCTTAGCAATCTCTTCAACACCTTGACCACAACTGCATTTATACAGACTGGCCTGTAGTCAGGAGACTTCTGTCTTAGAACCAAGCTTGCGGAGTGGTACTATCTTGCCTTCTTTCCACTCATTAGGAACCCTACACACTGCAAGACTTTCATTAAATAACCAGGTCAAAAGCACAACGAACTGTAGTGAACATTCCTTAAGAATGCGTGGTGATGTGTCATTCTTTCCCACAGCCTTATTCACATCTAACCCAAACAACATCTGATACACCTCTGTTTCTTTCACTTAGAATTCTAATACTTTACTCTCTAATTTACCTAATACTTTACTCTCCTAATAAAGTGATCATTCAATAATTCCACTATATTCTTTGCAGCTGTTAGTTTGCTGCCATGACTGACCACCAATGTTACTCTGCCATAATTATTCTTCCTCTTACTTGCCATGTATTGGAAAAATTCCCTACCCTATAACAGCATCCTATCAGATACACTAACCTGTTTATTTCAACTTCACATCCCACAGAATTATTATTAAATTACTCTGGATTGGATATAGTTGTAAGTTTTTCCACTTGGTTATACTATAAATTAAAGATACCAAGAAATTATAAACTTCATTTAATCCTTTATCCAAGAGTAAGCAAACAAGTTTGTGACTGAACTATTTTCAGGACTGAGGCAACTCACATAAAGAAGCACATCACTTCACATTATTTGCCTTAGTAATCACTTCATTACTTGCCTTATTCCATGTAGTGACTCTTCCCATAATGCACAGGATTATACATGTCTGCAAGGAGATGTGCTTTGCATTATGGAATACTAAGGCAAGTAATGTGAAGTAATGAGCTTCTTTATACGAGTTGCTCCAGTCCTGAAAATAGTTCAGGTGCAAACTTGTTTGCTTACACTTGGATAAAGGATTAAACCAAGTATATAATGTCTTGGTATCTTTAATTTATAGTATAACCAAGGGGGGTGCTTAAGGGTGAAAGCTGTATAAAGATGAGACCTTCACATAGGCTTTAAAGGAATGCAGAGAACCGACCAGGGCTTCTGACCTAATGTCCAATCCTCATCCTGTTAAGTATCTACCTGGATACCAAATGAAAGAAGATGGGTTGAAATTTGAGATTTAGCCAACCAAATTGTATTCTTATTGGATTAAACCACAGTATAAAATGAGGGTACAACATGACAGATTTTCATGCGGGCTGGGGAGTCGCCCGGTTAAACAAGGACCCCCTCCCTTGTTTTCCCCAGGGAATGAGGGAGAAGAGCAAAAGACAGCTAATGGAACAATTCCTAAAACACACCCCAACTCAATATCACCAGAATTCAACATTGGTACTATGAACATAAAAAGCCTGAATGGCAAAGAAATGGAGTATAGCCGAGGAATTGGATACATCGACATAATAGGGGTGACCGAAACAAAAAAAGATAAAAATTGATGAGATCTTTGCTAAGGAAAAGAAGGAGTAGCCAAAGTATTCAACACTGAATACGAGGATAATCGTCTTCTTGAATGGCAGGCAATTTCAACTAGAGTGATGTGGGCAAATATTAGAATGGGGGAACTGGACAATGAGACTTAGTTTTGCCTATGGTCCCACAGAAGGTTCTACTAAGGTAGAAGTGGAGAATTTTTTGAGGCTTTAGAGAAAGCAAATGACTCAATGAAAAATGAAAAGTTGGTCCTTGTTGGGGATCTAAATAGCAGAGTGGGAAATGATTGTCAGACATATAAAAATATTTTGGGAAAATTTGGAGAAAAGAGCAAAGCCAATAATAATGGCGAATACCTGTTGGATTTCTGCTCAGGACATGGACTGGTTATTACTAACACAATGTTCCAACATAAATATGTGCATAAATTCATGTGGAGAGAAGATGCAAGGAATAAAAAAAGTCTCACTGACCATCTTATTGTTGATAAGGCTGTTTTCTTCCTGGTGCAGGACACTACAGTGTACAGAGGATTTGAAATTAGAAGTGATCACCATTTAGTCTTGAGTAAGATAAAATTGAATTTCATACTGAAAAGAAAAACATATAAGAAAGTTTTAAAGTGAATAAAAGTTGAGCAGCTCTCAGATGTGAACTGTAGATGAAAATACACAAACATTATTCAAGAAAAAAAATTAAAGAGTTTGAGAACAGGTGGCAAGCCCTGAAGAAAACATGGATTGATTCAGCCAGAGAGGCATATGGTGAGGTTATATGCAAGGATAAAAAAATCAGAACTCCATGGTGGACATAGGAAGTTAAAGAGGCAGTGAAGGAAAAGAAGAAAGCATATCAAAAATTCCTGGCAAATAAGTCAGCTGGTGCTTTAGAGAATACAGAGACAAATGTAAGAAAGCTAAACACTGTGTAAAACTAGCTAAACAAAAGGCATGGGAAGACTTTAGAAAGAACATAGAAAATAAATATCAAGAAGGTGGCAGGATATTCTAGAGGTTGTTGAAGAAGATCAGAAATGGAGGAGAGAGTGCTGTGAAAGGAATTAGAGATGATAAAGGTGACATGAAAACATGATGTACTTAATTATTATTATTACTGATACCTCCAAGGAGTCCAAAGGCTCATCGCGGGAGGACACCTACAACTGTCTCAACCACTAAACCGAACCTCTACTACGAATCATCTCCATCAACCACCCACCTCCACCACAACTAGTATTTTTTGTCTGGAAATTGCGTGTGTTCTGAAGGGCCGATTTGTCTGTATATGGGATGAAAAACCAGAGTTTCCGGGAGAAAAAACCCTGCTACCTCCGTATGAGATCGGCTAACTCGCCTTCGATTGAAGTACTTTGAAAAATTGCTAAATAAAACAATCAGTGACAGCACAGTGGTAAGAAACTGACTAGGCATGCAATCCGGAATACATATCCATATTTGAAGTAGAAAAGCCATCATTTGCTAAAAGGAGGTCATATTTTAGTAATCTACTTAGTTATTACAATAAAGTGACTGCTTCCTTGGACAGAGGAGAAGGATACACAGTAACATACTTGGATTTCACAAACGCTTTTGATAGAGTACCTCATGATAAATTGACAGTGAACCTAGATCAGATGGGGTTGGATATTAGATTAGTGCATTGTATTGGAGACTGGTTATCTGATAGGTATCAACAAGTTGTGTATGGGGAGAGCGATATCCAGGAAAAGGAAAGTCACTATAGGTGTGCCTCAGGGGTCTGTTATAGGGCCATTACCATTTAACTTGTATATTAATGATATTGGTGAAGATTTGGATGGAGATATTCAGTGGCTTGCAGATGATGCAAAGTTGGGACAAACCATGAAGAGTAGTGAAGATGTTGTGGCCTTACAAAAGACTTGAATAAATTGAGTGATAGTGCACAGAAATGGGGATGTGAGTTCAATGTTGCAAAATGTACGGTTTCAAAATTTGGAAAACAAAGATGGGATGCAGAATTTATGCTTGGTGAGGATATATTGTTCGAGGTGAAGGAAATAAGAGATCTGGGGGTAATAATGGATAAGGATCTAAAATTTAGGGGACACATCGTCAAAATTGTGAAGACAACACAAAAGCTTCTGGGAATGATGCAGAGGACACTGACATGTAGAAGTAAGGAGATTCTTGTTCCGTTGTATAAGGCTTTGATTAGGCCACACATGGACTATTGTGTCCAGATTTCATCACCTGGTTTTCAGAAGAATGAAGAGATGTTGGAAAGGATCCAAAGGCAACTGACTAAGGTAGTTTCTGACCTCTGGAATGTCGAGTATGAGGAAAAATTGAGAAGATGTAATTTGCAGAGTCTGGTGGACATGAGGACGAGGAGAGATATGACAAAGACCTACAAGTTGGTAAGGGTTGTTATAGGATCAATGCTAGAGAAGTTCTAGTGAAAATAGTGGGAGATCGGAAAAGATCCAGAGGTCATCCCTGGAAATTGTATAAAGAGGATGTGAGAGGTAGGTTTTTTTTTTGCAGAGTTGTAAATGATTGGAATGCCTTGCCTGAGAGTGTGGTGTCTGCAAATAGTTTGAGTGTGTTCAAGACACGATATGATGAGCTGTGTGTATGATAAAAGGACCTCCCAGATGAATCTTTGATTCCATGAGGTCTTGGGGTAATAAAAATAATAATAAAAAGCCAGAAATGTGCAGCTCGAGTAGATGATATCTGATCAGAAATGCTCAAGTATAGAGGTATAAAAGTTTTATAGGAGCTGCACTGCATAGCTCAGAAGGGCTGGACAGAAGGACAAATTTCACATGATTGGAACAGAGCTCTCATAGTACCCATATACAAAAAGTGAAATAAAACTGAATGTGAGAATTACAGAGGTATTTCTCTACTGAGTGTTCCTGGTAAGATCTCTGCAAATATACTTGAGAAACGGTTGAGAAGGATTGTGCAAAAGAAGCTTGATGAAGAACAAGCTGAATTCAGGCCAAATAGAGGCTGTCAGGAATCAGATTTTCACTTTACAACAAACTGTTCAAAAATCATGGGATTGTAATGTTGTGTCGGAAAAGGTGCCGATTCACTTTTAATGAGTCATCCTATTTCCAACCCAACATAAGGTAACGTTAAAAACCATGGATATGGACATGCTTATGCCTCCAGAAGAAATGTGCATTTTGGTAACTCAGAACTGTGTCTAACCATTTTTCTAGTGGATATTAAGTGATTTTTGAGAAACCCATAATTTAAATAGATAATGTTTGTGGATTATTTAACAAAGGAAAATTATGTATAAATGCTGAAAGATGTATATAAAACGATATATGTATTGAGCCATGTCAAAAACAGTTCGGAGTTGTGGTGACCAATCGGCCGCCGCTACGTGCATAACGTAGTCACCAAGACAGGGTGCTCACATTAACTATATAGGTTTCGGCGTGTAATTTAATCACTCTCTTATTTTTCTGTTCCTGGTTCAAGTGCTGGATAGCTGTTAAGCTTGCCGCGTACCCCTCAATATTCTCTCGTTGCTGTGCGTGCCGTGTCGACTGTAGCCACAACTGAGGAATGCGGCCAGAGTTCCAGAAAGGAGCAGTTGGTTAGCCATGCCAAGGTACAAATCAGCGAAGAGGTGAACCTTTTCGAAAAGAATAGAAGTATGTCGCAGATGCCATAAGAAATATACGGTGAGGAAACCCAGAAGTCTAATTAAGGAAATTCCAAGAACTACCAGAAAAGCAAGAATGGTAAGGTGCAAGTTTTCATATTAAAACTGAATAATAACCAAAGCGGGTATAGGAACTAGAGGGTTAAGTAGCTCCATATAGTCAACTTCCACTTTGTATCTAAAGAACTGTATTCTTTTGGACATTTCTGTCTACGTCTAAAGAGCAAGTGACACTCTAAGCTTAAGCTGAGCTGGGAACCAAGATTTCGAACTGTTTATGTTGGAAGAAACATTTGTATCATTAATTTAAATTTAAATTTGAATATTAATTGAATTTTGGGGGAGGGTAAAGCCTGAGGATAGCTGTCTTGCAAATTTCACATAGGACAATATTCATGAGAATATTGTCCCATGTGAAATTTGCAAGACAGAGAACCTCTGATATGCTTCATATTAGGATTGTAGAATGTATCTATGTATATGTGTTATTCCTATATATATGGGAACTGAGCAACTCTGTAAGAATTAACCTTCCTTGTGTAACATAGTTACACAAGGAAAAGTATGAGATTGCTAGAATAAGATTTTAGAGTAAACCTTTTGGATATGTTAATTTAAGAGGGGGGGGGAGTTCAGGCTCTTTAGAATTGGAATTTCTAACTAAAGTGTATATATGTATTTGTCTAAATAAATGTATTTCTTTAATTCAAACCTCATGAGTCTGTCACTGTTCTGAGAATTGAGTTACCACTTGTTAAATTTCAGACCATGCATAAGTAATAGGGGAATCCATTAACAACTAAGAAAGGAGGACTATGACTGCAAACCACTTGATCCCTATATTGTTTTTCAGCAGTTTTAAATTGTGTGTCAGAATTCAGTTGCCGACTGGCACAGTCAACTTAAAAGAATATAAATTTGTCGGCGACGGAATAGCTGAGAATAAGTAAGATTAGTAAATAACATAACTAATAATAACAGGGCCAGTACGAAGACGTAACAATAACAAAGATCTGTATTTAAGTTTTGTAGATCCGGAAAAGGCATATGACAAGGTGCCAAGAGAGAAGCTATTCAATACGCTACAGTTTTATGCTGCCAGTGGGGCATTATATCAAGCAATACTTAGTGTTTGAGTTATAAGTCAATAGTTGGAACTGAAGGAAGTACAGGTAGATGGTTCAATGTTAAATCTGGTGTCAGACAAGGATGTACATTATCCCCTATGTTATTCATTATCTATATGATCACATTATAAAAAAAAGTGTTATTAAATCTAATTTGTTAAATAAATTCAGTTATTTATTAGCTTTAGACATTTGGTTTTATTTCACTAAACATCAAAATCAGTATAATAAATTTAGTTTAATCCTTTACCCAAGTGTAGGCAAACAAAGTTTGCACCTTAAGTAGTTCAGTACTGAGGCAACTCATAGCAAAGGTGGACCTAGCTCTCATCGTTTCTTGTCTCATTTTCTCCAATAATGCAAAGCACATCTCCTTGCAGACATGTATAATGGTATGCATTAAGGGAAGGGCTGGGTAGTGGCCCTTCCCTTAATGCATAGCATTATACATGTCCGCAAGATGTGCTTTGCATTATGGGAGATACTGAGACAAGAAACGATGAGAGCTTGGTCCACCTTTGCTACAAGTTACCTCAGTCCTGAACTACTTCAGGCACAAACTTTGTTTGCCTACACTTGGGTAAAGGAGTAAACTAAATTTATTGTAGTCTCACCAAGTGGAAAATAAACTTCCATCAAAATCAGTGTTGTTGTTGAGATTTTTTTTTTGTTCAGTGTTGCTGGCTTGATTCTGCAAAAGAGTTATATTAATAATAATAAAGCCATTTCTTGTTCTTTTTCTACTTTTGAATGAGATACCATTTCAATTATAAGATTAAAAATGCATACATCTTCTGATCTGCTGTTAAAATCACCATGGCTAAAGTCACTCTTGATGTGTTATTAATTGCAATTTTTTGAAAATGTAGTAAATCTGATGTACAATTTGTGCTTGTAAAGGAACAAAGGAGTATACAAATAAAGAGCAAAAAAAAACCCAAGTTTTTAATTGGATTCATTTCCTGAAATATCACATAATTGAGATATTTATTGACATTTGCACCAAACTACACGTAGACCAAATTCTGTCTAAGAAATTAACTTATTTCTTTAAAGTATATGTAATGTGGTACACTCTAGTCAGACTTTGAAAACCAAGAAATATTCAATAGTAAGGCCTAGTACAATTGGAAATCTTGATTCAAAGTTCTGGATTAATTTATTATTATGGTTATTATTCAGGACCTCTGCAGAATCAAAACTTATTGTGGGATTCCCATCTTAGACTATACAAAATCTATCATATCATTCCTTAAACTCATTAACCATTCATGCTGTTGCTACTCTATCATAAAAAAATCTACTTCTATTGCTGTCAGGACACCCTCCTCTGTGAATCACATTTTTCTGATTTCAACAATATTTGGGCAAGCTAAGGTTGTTCCCTTTATTCCTGATACTCCTGTCATTTGTAAGAAGATATCAGTGCAACCTCAACAAACGTTATAGGCATTGGTGAGACTTATGGGATGGGGGGGGGAGTAGTACTGCTGAAGATATTATATGAATTGCAACCAAAAAGAATAGGAGACAGGTGAGAGGGTGGCTGTTCATTTGAAGCAATCTGGTGTGAGATTAAGGCTAGTCACACAAAATATAGTTGGTTGTTGCTATAGGCCAGAGAGTTTCACAGATGCTCTGGAAGACATGCATTGCAAAATTAGCAGAATGCGTACCGTTCGAGTGATTATTATGGACGGACTTCAACTGTGGAGATAGATTGGAAGGAAGAAAGATCACATGGCAGAAAAGAAATAGAATTTATACACATGCTGAGAGATAATTACTTAAAGCAGCATATAATATAGGGGACCAGGGGGTAGGTAGGAGAGTATAGTACCTGGTCATAAGATCAGAAGAGATATCCATAACCAAGGTGACAACATTGCCTCCAATTGGTGAAAGTAACCATGCAGTCTTGACTTGGCAGATTGTAAAACATGAGGAATAATCTATCAAGAAGGGGTATTTGTGGAACTACGAGAAAGGTGATTATGACATGCTTAGGAAGAAGCTTAAATGTGTACCATGGCATAAAACACTGCAGGGTAAGGATGTTAGTGTGCATAGGATATAGTTGAGGATTATTTTGGGAAACGCTGATCTAGAGGAAGCAGAATTAAGTTGTATATCTAGAGTAAGGAAGGTTAATTGGGTGGGAGTTAGATGGACGAGTGATATTATCAAGTACAAGCTGCAGAAGAAGAAAATGCTGTGAAGGGAATATAAGGAGAAGGGTAAATAGAAAACTCATGAACATTACAAGGTAACCAGCAAGGCAAGGAAGGCAAAATCGGATTATGCAAAATCAGATTTGGTCTACGCAAGGCGACCAAAGGAAATCCCAAACAGTTCTTTCGTTCAATGAGTAAATAAGAGGAAGAATGACTATGGAAAATTAACCTTGGTGAGTGATGATGGTCATGAGGAGACAGAAGCAGATGAAATAGTTGAGTTACTGGGTGACCAATTTGCAAGGACATATCATCCTAGTGCAGAGATTTTCAATCAGTGAGCCGTGGCACACACCTGAAGCTCCCGTATTTATATTTGACGAAACTTACAGTTGGTGAATCTGTAAGTTTAAAGGTGTGAGTTAATTAGCATTAGCTTTAATCTTTTGATAACTGTATTCACAAATAACTTCATTTAATTCTCTTATTTTTAAGGTAACTAGTAAGAGTTCTTTTATTGTTTTTTTTTTCATTCAGTTAATTTTATTCAACAGTATTCCTTTAACATGGATAAATTTGTAATAAAAAAAATGAAAATTTGAAGACAACAAAGAAAGTGAAGCTAGTACGTCGAAAGAAAAAAAAAAAAAAAAAAAGGAAAGACAGAAGAAAGTGAAGTTAGTTTTGCCCAGCACATCAGCAGCTGATTCCATATCTAGTACCGGATCTTCTAAAACTAAATTAAAAACTAACGTTCGCCATTGCGGAGAAAATTATTTGTCATTTGGCTTTATTTCTAGTCGAGAAGATCCGCCACGTCTTCATTATAATTAGACTACCATGGAGTCAAAACTCTCAACGTGCAAGACATCCACACACAAAAAAAAAATTCGAACCACACCTTAAACTAATTTTTGTACTCACCAGTCTCACGCAATGTATTTCACTCTCCATGCAAATAACCTATACCTCGCTCCTACTATTCTTAATATAGCTTTCAGAGATTCTCTCCCTCTCCCTCTCCCCTACAAAAAATCTCGTCCTTATTCATCTTGATAACAGTCGGTCACTTTAAAACATTTTCTGATCGAAGGGAAGAAGAGAAAACATTTTTGGTAATTCTAGCAGATGATTTCGCCAGGAAATAATCCACTTACCAATACTAAAGTTCGGCTGAGTTTGCAATATGTTGATAAAGTGCCTAGAAAAAGTTACGAACTACTTGTAGCAATTTTAATGAACTTTATCATATGACAGTTTTGCACCTTACATAAACAAAGAATGGTTTTCAGGTTTTGTAAATAATACTATTCCTCTACAATCACTACACTATAGCTATTGATTTGGTGAAGAAGGATACATCATTTTTTTTTTTGTATGGTTGTATGTTCAAAATAGCAAAAAGTACTAATTTCCAAGTATACTACTTTACTCTTCAATTTCACCGCGAGAAACTTGATACTGATAACATCCCGTGAGGTGTGGATAGAAATTGAAGCAAAACAAGGGTGACCATCCAGCAAAATTATTTTGTACCAACTTATGCAAAAGCTACTAAATCTGGGGGGGGGGGGGAGGAATACTAGAATTACTTAAGTTAAGGGATATTACATCCCATATTGTTTCATAGCCGAATATAGAAACTATATAAAGTTCGGCGAGTCCAATTAAATAATTTCACGTCGCCGAATTGAAGCCTTTGGCTCTTCATATAATTAGTAAATGCTAGAATTTTATGTAACATTTCATGTAAATAATCTAACTTTAAATTTTCAGTTATTTAATATTCTATTTGCATATATATATAGTGGTTCCCACTCACAAGAAAAACAATGGAAGTATTAATTCATTATTTTTAGTACATTTTGCTAAATTAATTAATTCTTTAGAGATAGTAATATCTGAGTCTGCACGGTTAGCCTAGAGGTAGTAGTTTAGTTTTATGTATCAAAAAATGTCAATGACGGTTTATATAGTGGAAGAAGTCGATGACATTTTGCTGATCCGGTGGGTAACTCAAATATCTGCCAAAATGTAACCCTCTCCTTCTATGTTAAAACAAATACTACATATGTATATAGACATTTGCAATCTGAAAGTGATAAGGTATATGTAAACAGCGCTTAACACTTCATGATAAATTAATAATGTATAATCCCAACTATATCTGTATAATCCAAACTATAATCTGTATAATCCAAACTGTATAATCCAAATGTATAATGTACAATCCAAAATGTTCACAGCCAAATGTAAAAGTGTCAAGTCAAACATAACAAAGGGCTAAGTTATGTTACATTAAAAGAAAAATACTGCTCAACTCATGTAAAAAGGACTGTAGGAAGAAGCAGACACTGAGCAGATTACTGATGTTAAAAATAAGGAAAAATAAATTGTACATAATATATTATTAAGACCAAGAATGTAAATCAAAATAAGCATTCTATGTACAAATGTATATATATTTATTTGGAATGTATGTAGATGCTTTATGGTTAATAAAATATTACTAGTTGCTTTGCAACCATATACCTGGGGCGGGAGTGTGATAGGTTCGATTCCCGTCGAAGACGTGAGGAACTTGAGGACCTTGTAGCTAGAGCTTTTGCCGCCCGGGACGGTCCCTGAGTTTGTCGCCCCTCTCAATACACACCAAAAAGATTACAGAAAGTCAAAACGACGTATAGGGAAATAAATTAAAACACTATGTTTATTTTTGAAGTAAAACTTTAATTTCAACATTCTAAAATGTTATTTTGCTTACTTTGCTTTTATCAAAATCGTTGATGATATTGGCGAAGTCTGTTTCATAGTAATGTAGGTAATTCTTAATCAATTTTATTTAGAAAAACTCCTCTCACAACTAGCAACACTTACAGCAATTGTGAGGAAAATTCGCAGTAGTATTGCAATATTTGGAACTGAGCTCTCGAGACTGTATTTTAGAATTAACTGCAAAATTTCAAGGTGCCGCCCGGGGCGGACCGCCCCCTCTAGCTATGCCTCTGTCTGTAGCCGATGAATGTTTCAATTTTTCTTTTGTCAAAAGGAGTCCATTCATCAAGGGAGTTTCTAGTTGATTTCTTATTTTATTCTTATTTGTTGTCACTGCTGAAAATATTCTTTCAGTTATTGCTGATGAATGAAGGAAGCACCGTACAGCTTTAACTGATGTTGTTAAATTAGGAAAAATTTCTTCTTCTACAGCATTTTTCATTTCAAAAACTTGATTCCAAAAAACCACGAATTCTTAACCAGCAAAGGTTGGTCGATTGGTAGAGCCTCAGTAGTATGGGATGCAGTCTGAACCAGATCAAGATCAAGATAAGATAAGGAATCGTGACGTGACTGGTTGTTTATTTGATGACGTCATTGTGTGTGACGCCATCTGTTTGGAATGTTTGGAATTTCCCTGAGGGCATAAGTGTCAATGGCTTCAGTTCTTGTGTTTTGGTTCACGTATGGAATTATGGGTGATGGTACAGATAAGGATTCATGTCGTGATTGGTGGGCACTTCTGACCAGATCAAGATCGAGATAAGATAAGGATTCGTGACGTGTGATGACGTCATTCTGGTGGAGGCATGGCTTGACGTCATGAGTTTGAAATTTCCCTGGGGGATGATGTTTAGTTGTAAATAAGTGACCTTATTGTTTTGAATGGAAAGGAAGATATATTAGTGGATAACGATTCGTGTCGTGATTGGTGGAACACTTTTAACCAAATCAAGATCAAGATAAGATAAGGAATCGTGACATGGATGTGTGTTGTTATCAGATGAAGAAAAGTTACATAATTGTTAGTTGTAAATAAGTGATGTTATTATTTTGAATGGAAAAGGAATATATATTAGTAGATAAGGATTAGTGTCGTGATTGGTGGGTCGCTTTGAATAAGATCAAGATAAGATAAGGAATCGTGTCGTGGATGTGTGTTATTATCAGATAAAGATAAGTGACCTAATTTGTTAGTTGTAAATAAGTGGCGTCATTGTTTTGAACGGAAAAGAAGATATATTAGTGGATAAGGATTCGTGATGTGATTGGTGGGACACTTAAAACCAAACAGGGTAGGGTGAATGCGGGTAGTGACATCAGTGTCATGGATATGTGCTGCTATGAGTTTTAGATAGGTTAATGGTTTGCATATGGCATTATGGGTGATGGTTAGTAATAAAATACAGTTTGGAATTTCACTCGGGGGCCCCAAATCTGTCAGGGACTTCACGTTGTGTGTTTGGTTCGTGCATTGCATTGTGGGTGTTTTAGAGATAAGGAAACGTGACGTTATGTGTTTGGAAATTTCTGGGGAACATATCTCTGTGACATCACATGTTGTTTTAATTTGTCTATGGAATTGTGGGCGATGTTTTTGAGATAAGATGTCTTGGAATTTTCCCAGGGTGACACACATCCCTCATTGTCGTCATGTTTTGTCATTGGTTGTCTATAAATGGCAGTACTAATTTCCAATACAGTTGGGTATTTCTTTCCTGTTAAAAGACTCTTGGAATTCTTAGAGTATAGTAGAGTCTAGTAGCGGCAGCGTTTATGCTTTTCTGAATAATGTCCTGCAAACACACACTTTTTCCCCCATAACTCATCCATATTTATTCATATTCTAATTCTAATTCATATTTTATTCATAACTCATCCGAATATTCGATTTGTCTAAAATTAAGATCTTAAAGTTCAATCCATAAATAAATAAATAAATTGTGTGTGAATTCACTGTAATTTCAAAAGTGATCTTACTTAAATATGCATAACACATCAACGACACTGTTTGTTCTTTCAAGTTTACACATTTATTTCACAGATATTATTTACATGCAATATGTAGAAATGGGAATTCACAGATATCACCAGTACATGTGGTGTTTTTCTTGTCGTAACATTTCTTTGATGAGACATGTACGATTGACTGATTTTGATACTGCATCACAGATGAGTATGTCAATTTTCACATACACTAATATTAGCAGTATAAAAGCAAGTATCTGCCACTTTTGCGATGGTTCTTGATTTTCACCTGCAAAGAAAAAACAATATTATTGTTAGATGGAAAAGTTAGCAGATTACTATAATCCTAACCTACAACACAATACAACCTACTTATGTGAGACATAAACCCATTAAAAGAAAGTTTAAACGCAATCAAATCAAAGTCCCGACACTTTTACACACTTTTCGATATGATTTGGCAGATTATGTCATCCCATGCAAAAGAGAATGGGGGCGTATGTTTCCTTCTTGTGTGCATTGATTGTTTTTCCCGATTTGCGTGGGTTCGAACACTGAAGAAGAAATCAACAGACGCTGTTGTTAATGCTTTCGAGTCTATTTTTAAAGAAGAAGTGCCATGTTACATAAACACTGATCAAGGAAAAGAGTTTTGCAACCAGAAAGTTCGTGCAATGTTTAAAAACCATAATATTCATTTCTACACGACCAGGAGCAAAATGAAAACACCCATTGCAGAAAGATTTATCAGAACATTGAAAACAAAGATCTACAAATGGATGACGTACACTACAAGTAAAAGTTATACGAAAGTTCTGCCGACCCTTGTACATACGTATAACCTCACACCACACCGCACTATCGGTTTGGCTTCTTCGGAAGTTAACCTTCACAACGAGGATCGTGTTTGGAAATATTTGTACGGAACCCAAGAGGAGACTTCCAAACCAAAATTTCAAGTAGGTGATAGTGTGGTTTTAAGTGATGATACCCACAAATTTAGAAAAGGGTTTAGGGATAAGTGGACACGAGAACTGTTCACTATTGCTCAGAATATACAGAAACCCTGTAGTATATAGAGTTCGCGGTCGTGACGGAGTGATAGTGGACGGAACTTTCTATGAACCTCAACTGCAAAAGGCTGTATACCCAACGAACTTCCGGAAGACATGTATCTAATCGAACAAGTACTTAAACAGAGCTTATTTTCTTTCATATTTTCTTTTTGATAGTTTTGCCTTTTGTAATAATAACAATTCTTATTAGTATTAGGATTTTTTTCTTATCGTATATACTGTAAGCTGTTTATGATTATATGTATAATATCTTGGTGTGGAGTATTTAAATCAATCTCTTCCTTTGCTTCCAGTATCCTTTTATTTATTTCCGTTTGATATATTTTTCTATTTTTTTGTTCAAGCATTTCATTTATTATGGAGTCATCTGTTGTTTTTGCATAAGTTTTCTCGCTTCTTCTCTTGTGTTTTTACTTCTTTTTTACTCTGATTATATTCATTAATTATAGTGAATGAATATAATATGGTATTCTTGATTATATTCATTCTGTTGGTTAGAATGTAATTTATTTCATTTTTTTGGTTATATCGTGTGGTCCTTTCCACGTTTAATTTTGCTGAGATCTTTTCTTAAAGAAGTGTTGGCTATTTTTAGCTGAGGTTTGGTTTGAAATTGAATTAATCTTTCTCCGCATTCATTCCTATCTCCTATACCAAATTTCCTTGTTTGGATACTGAGGGGAGAATACTCGCCATTGACTGGAAGTACTGGGGCTGCTCTGCCAGGGTTATAAACATCTACGCTACGCTACGGTAAATTCTACAGAAAAATCAAGATTCTTCCAGTCACTTAACACCTACATGAATGTCGTACCACGTGTCATCATGATGTGGACTTTATCTGCATGGAGAACCCGACCCGAGATAAGGTAGGAGGAAATCCCACCACTGGCACTGCTAGCTACACGTACCTGGAAGTTAACCTCAGAAATCTCCAGCTTGAGGGCATCTGGAATGCTCACAACCCCTGCAATCGGAATTATATGTGGACTGGCAAATGAATAGGCAAATGGCTTGACTGCTGTTTCTTGTCACCATCCCACGTCTCCGTATTCGAGTCCATAAGGCAAGCTGACATCGATGCTAACATCTCGGACCACAAAATGCTTATGATCGCATATCATCTAGAAACAGTAGAAGTTGGTCTGGGTCCCTGGCAGTTACCATCAGACTTATCGGCCACGCTTTACCAGCTGAGCTCCACCTGGGCCATGCTGGCTGGGAATGGGACAGGTGTGCACAAGTGAAAAGTCAGCATCAAAGAAAATATGATTAATGAGGCCAAGAACGTGCCTTCATTCACAGATCTCGACTCCGTGAACTACAAGAAAAGTAGATAGTTCGTGGCCAGCCAACGCGAAGTCTTTCCATGTGTAAACATCACCCGTGATATCAATCCCGACATCGTCATGAAGAAAGAGAATCAGGTAGAGGAAAAGAACGTCAAGATCAGAGAGACTCCACTTGCGCTAGGAAGATAGGTAATCGGCCGCATTTTACAACAGGTGCTTTGTCAATTTCCGGCAGGAGCCAACCATCACTAAAGGCAGGTGCGCAAGCACCACTAAACCTGACATCATGATAGCCTTCTGGTGGTACTACTACACTCAACTCTAGCTAGATAACAGTACTCTCCAGATATACTCCTATTGGAACATTGATTCTATTCCTGCATACATCCAGACAGGGTTGGATCGACCAGTAACATCGGCCTTCAAGCAATGGCGAAACAAAAAAACAGCCTAGACAGGACGGACTAGGGACGCAACTTTATCATGTGGAATGGGATTCCATTCTTCCGATTTTCGTGGAATTCTTTAAAACCTTCCTTAACTCCGGAAATGTGCCGCGAGAATTTGTGGAATGCCATACTGTCTTCATCCCCAAGGCTAACAGAGATCCTGCCTACATAAAAAAACTAGAGGCCCACCAGTCTATCGAACACAGATTACAAGATCCTCCCTATATTTAAGCGACATGCTGAGGTGTGGATAAGGTACATTATCTACAGTATTCATATGTATGGTTTCCTGGCCGATCGATAGAATTCACTCTCATCCTAATAAAATTACTGTTATGTCTACTCAACATCAAAAAGTATTCAATGGCATTGCTGTTCATTAATCTGAACAGAGCGTTGGATAGCGTGAGTCATTCCTTTCTGTTCAACATGCTTCAGAATGTTGGGTTCAGCAGTGGACTTCTTTCCATCATCAGAGGAAGTAGCAACAACAGTTCTACATGCCTTTTTATCAACGGACACCTATATCCAAAATGGGGTTAAACATGATTGTCCCCCTCAGTACGCTACTTTTCGCGCTAGTACTTCAGCCATCAACAACTCTTGTGCTGTCAGAGGGATTCCATTGCCGCTCACCACGAATGACCATAAAGTAATAGCTTACATGGATTGCATGGTGTGCACCTTATGAGACAACGGCTCCATTCTTTAAATCTCCAATATCTTAGAGAAGTTCAAAGTGTCGTAGCTCACATCTAACCCCGACAAAACCAAGATCAAAACGTATAGAATCTCTGAGATCCAACATCCCTATGTTATTTATTCATTTAGCTTGAGCATAATAAAGACACATGACATCAGAATATATAAATACATATTTGTGCAGATAAAAATGAGACAAGTAATGTACATATACAAATATCGGGTAAAAAAATAAAGTCACTAAAATTTCAAGTCTAGTTCAGATAGCAAATCAAGAGCTGAAGGAACTGCCTCAAAAAGTCTCTCGGGTCACCAGGGTAGGCTCTTATGCTGCAGTCCTTCACAATGTGCTGGATAGTTTGATTTATGGCCCCACAGTGGCGTTGGGGTGTAGGTGATCCCCACTTGTGTAAGCTGTCTGAGATGATACCATGTCCCATGGGTATCCTATTTAGGGTTTTCCATAGATGACATGGAAGCTCAATCCCTTTCCGATTTTGACTGGATAGATATACTTGAAGGATATACTTGCTTACGTCTGGTGGCCATTTTTCTTTCCAAGTTTCTAGCCACTTCGAATTAACATTGAAATTGCTATTTGCTAGTTCTTCAAGCAGAATTAGTGGGGACTGTCGGGATATAAGCGATTCTTATTTTATATGGGAGGTCTTCATGTATTGGAAATAGGGGACTGCTGTTTATTTATTGTACTCTTTTACTAGAGCATTTTGTCTGCACAGGTTTGTTGGTGCAATATTGCTCAAAGTTGGAAGCTAGTAGAGGGGAATGGATTTGATACAACTTGTTATTGTCCTCTTCACTGCATTTATTTCCGTGTCGATTTTCTTGATATGAGGACTGTTTAGCCATACTGGTGAACAATATTCTGCCGCAGAGTAGACTAAGACCAACGTGGAGTATCGCAGTTTAATGGCAGAAGAACCCCATGTAGAACCGCACAGGTTTTGCATGATATTATTACTGGTTCTGATCTTTAAAGAGAGAGAGATTCTCCAGATATCTTTTGAAAGATAATATTCTATCCAACGTAACACCCAAATATTTAGGGAAATCTTGGTGCTGCAGCATTGTGTTCGTAAAGCAAACCTGAAGTTTCCTATTTGCCAATTTGGTGTTTAGGTGAAAGGAGCTAACCTCGGTCTTATTGAGGTATGCCATTAGTCTCCATTATGAAAGCATTCCCCAATGGTTCTAAGGTCATTTGGGAGAATATCTTCAGTTACTTCGATGTTCTTGTATTGGGTGGCGAGGGCTATATCATCAGCATAAGCAAATTATTTTGACCTAGTTGTCGGTAGATCAGATGTATATAAATTGATAAGATTGGTGCTAATACTGAGCCCTGCGGGAGCCCATTGCTCAGCTTTCTCAATCTTATAATGGATAAGTCTTATGATGGATTGGCATGGTATGACTTGTATCAGCTTATATAGCATCCACTCTTTCCATATCGTGCCATATGCAGCAATAAGGTCAACAAACACAACAGAAATTTTGGGTAACAACGTAATTGCACAAACCAAGTACTAAGCTAGTAAGGCTTAGTACTTGGTTTGTGCAATTACGTTGAGTCCTAAAGCCTGCTTGCTCAACAGGGTTAGCTTCAGGGTTAACGTATTCCAGCCAGGTATGTATTCCTTTCGGAATCCCCTTGGAATATATTTCTTCACTGTTGATATGACAGGTCCAATGAATCTGTTGTAGTTTTCACTCACAGGAAGTATCCATCTTACTATTTTATGCAGTTCTTGTGAAAAATCCTGCCAGTTCGCTTTTCTAAAATTCCATCTTGGTCATGGAGTACACCGTATTATTGGTATTTGTATTCCTACTTCTACCAATACTGGGCGATGTTGGCTTTGTGGAAAGTCGTCATGGATTTGTTTCATTGTGTTTATCAGCTGATTTTGCAAATTTTGGGTAGCAAAGCAGAGGTCTGGGTTGTATTCATTCTTCCATGCTGCTGCCTATAAAGTTCCTTTGTCCTTTGCATCAAATATTAAGCTAAGATTGTTTGCTCAGTGCAGTTTGTTTATGCTTCATCATTTCCATCATTATTATTGTAATTCCACATGGTGTGATGGCTGTTAAAATCTCCTATGTAAATAGTAGGATGTAGAAATATGGGAATTGCTTCAGGTGGCCATTCTACCAGGGGAGGCTTATAGATGTTAATCACTGTGAGATCCCAATTTTGGCTATGATAGTGTGTATATTCTGATTAATATGTGCTGATATTAAGTGGGAATTCTCTATATTATTGCATACGTAAGTTGCACAGCCATCACCAAGTCACCACCAGCACATCTCCATCACCTCTAGTATACCATACCCTGCAATTTTCCCTCTAGATTTCAATTCTTGTTCATTATGTGTGTGTGTCATGAATCGGAGCTATGTTTATATCACATTGTCTAAGGATTTTTGAGAGATATTGACTTTTAGCAAAGCTGATTCCTTCAATGTTGAGTTGGCAAATCCCGAAATTATCACCCAGTGTTATTTTCTTGTGTTTCCTGTATATTGTGTTTCTTTTGTGTCCCAGCCAGAAAACTTTGGTCGATTGGTAGAGCCTCTGCTACTAATGACTCACACAAAAAGTTAAGCAGGTTTGAGCGCACAGTTAGTGGTTGGAAATGGTTCAATCGTTCGATGCTGTTGGCATACTCTCCCTCGATGAGTCTTTGGACTCCCTGGAGGTGTCACATAATAATAATAATAATAATAATAATAATAATAATAATAATCCCTATGTGTTTTGTCCTTAGAACCCCCCCCCTCACTCTATTGGACGTACCATTTACAGTGCACTCTGTATTCGACTTTGGAATGTCACAGCTTAACTAGTCGAGAACCACAAGGAGCGGTCAAACAGACAGCTGTCACTTTCCTCCAGAATTACAGTCATCAGACTATCTTGTGTCCAGCCTACTAGTACATTGGCGACCAACAAAATCAGCAAGGATCAAGAAAACCGGATATATAGGAAACCTTTGAAGTTCTTCTGTGGCAATCTGTGCTAAGACTTTGATGTGAACATCCTTGAAATTAAAAAACTGGCAGCTTCGGCTTCACCGTCTTGAACATTAGATACCTGAGCTATACTGCTTTCCATCTAAACAGGATACTGCAAAATAACCATCTCTGTGGTTATCCTCTGCAGCATTTTTTAGGTTCAGAGAAAACCAAGGTCGTAAAGCAGAATTTGTCCTCTGGGACAAATTCTGCTTTGGGACATCAGGCTTTGCCAGCTAGTAGAACAACACCACTCCTCGGATTTTAACACCGATGGCATTTTCTATGAGTCTACCTCGGTCTATTTTGTTCCATGGTCTCCCAAGCAGTAACTCGGAGGAAAAACCCTGGCAGCGCAGGCCTACTCGAGTCGGTTCACCCTGAAGAGGTGGATCACCTGGGCAGCAGTTACCATCGTGGTCGTCTCAGTATGAGACAGACCTTTCAGAAAGTGAAAAGAGTTAATATCAGACAGCATTGAACAGCAAAACCTAGTACCACCACTCCTTTTTTAACATCCTTCATACCAAATTTCCGGATTTATTGCATAATGACACAACCCTCTTTGGTCACCTCTCTAAACATCGAAGCTTCAGATCAAGAACGATATTTGCATGAACGACAGCACATGAAAACCGTCTAGTTAATCTCAACATCTGGAGATTTCACATAACCAGGAACCCCTTCTCTGGCTACTGCTAGAGTTTGGACACCTAAGAGCATGCCTTCTTGGAGTATCCTTCAACTAACATCATATGGAAGAGGTTAAGCAATGTCCTTCGCATCCTCCTGCTACTCCAGGAACAAGTTATCTACCTGCAGTTCGCTCCATCATTCACCCCTGGACAGAAGTTACTGGTAATTACATTTAACAAGCTGAAATACCACATCTGGAAAGTAAGGAGAATTTTTTGAATGATGCTAATCCTTCCAGTCTGTTGCACTCTCTTAAGTCATCCTCAACAAAACTATAGCTTTTTAAGGAGATTCTTACATCTAGAGAGAGAGAGAAAGAGAAGCTATGAGAGTGAACCAGATTTAACATACAGTGATGTACAACTCCCATCCTCTGTACTAACAGTAATAACACCATCAAATTCTTTTTGATACTGCTTTAATATCTCTCTCAGCAGTAGCATCTCCACTCCAAGCCTGATTTCTGGTCTTTGCATCTTCTATAAGTCCACCTCGGTCTATTTTGTTCCACCATCTCCCAAGGAGGTAACTTGGAGGAAAAACCCAGGCAGCACATGCCTACTCAAGGTGGTTCATCCTGAAGAGGTGGATCACCTAGGCACCAGTTACCTTCATGGACCGCTCTATATGAGACTCCACTCAATGGAACTATTTAAGAACAATACCTTTGTAAGTAGAATAAACCAGCCTGAAAAAACGAGGGTATCTAGCAGAAGGAAGTAAACACGTCTGTCCTCGACAAAATCTCGATAAAAACTCCATTTAACAACACACAGTTCCATGCCTCCTTTTATACCAGTGAGTGAGTGACATTGTGGTGAAATCTAGACGTCATTTTACGAATTACACAGGGGTGTCCGGATACTTTTGTTCAGATAATGTAGTTATGATGAGCTTGATAGAGAATGGAACTATTAAAGACTGTGGAAGCATTGATAAAAAAAATATTATTATGTGACACCTCCAGGGAGTCCTAAGACTAATTGAGGGAAAGTGTGCCAACAGCATCAAACGATTGAACCCATCCAACTACTAATCGCGCTCAATCTTGCTTAATCTTGCTTAACCTTTTAGTGAGTCATTAGTAGCAAAGGCTAGTAGTATGGGTGGCAGTTTGAACCAGATCAAGATAAGATAAGATAAGGATTAGTGACGTCGTTGTGTGATGAGATCATTGACGTCATTGTGTTGGAGGTGTGGCGTGACGTCATGAATTTGGAATTTCCCTGGGGGCAGATGTTTAGTTGTAAATAAGTGACATTATTGTTTTGAATGGAAAAGAAGATATATTAGTGGATAAGGATTCGTGTCGTGATTGGTGGGACATTTTAACCAGATCAAGATAAGATAAGATAAGGATTCGTGACGTCGTTCTGTGATGAGATCATTGACGTCATTGTGATGGAGGCGTGGCGGGACATCATGAGTTCATGACTCACATCCTCCCTTAGATGTTTTGTGTAGTATTATTAGTTCGGGGTTCGAGTATGTGAACGAAATGTTTATAGATAACTCAAACATTGTCAATAGGTAGCATTAGACAATTTTCTAAAATAATCAATGACACGATATCAGTTTCTCCAGTTTTTTTTAATCCAATACATATAATTCTAATCGATAAATAAATTGTGTGAATTTCTTTACCCCATACTGTAGATTTTCAAATGTGTCATTCTTAAACTGTGTTATTTCCCTGAGCTTTTTCGTTGAGCCTACTTTTGAACTTTTCTGACTGGGGCATTTATCTTGAAGATGTCTGACTCATTTCTGGTCATTTGGTTTTTGCTCTCTTTCAGATACTATGGGAATATTAGTTTAGACATTTGTAAATCATTAATCACTTCCTTTCACAGATGCATCACGGTTTTCTTCAAAGGTAATATTTTCCCAGGGTTGTGTGTTTCTCACTATTTCTGATGTGAGTAAATGTTTCGAGGTGATACACGAATTGTTTAGACTAGTGTTGGATACCAAAGGTTTGGAATTTGACCTCATGTGATCGACGAGAACTAAGTTTTTCGATGTCATGTGTTCTCGTAATTGGTTTTCCATTGGTTCTGACTTTTTATAAATAGACAGTAAACGGATTCAGAGATTTCTCAAGTATTTGGAATATCTACATGCAGTCAGAATTTCGTAGTTCCAAGAAGAGGTATTCTGGAGGAAATGTAAGTTAATGCTTTTAACATGGCAATGTTATTGAAAATATTAACATTAGTTGAGTTTTTTTTTTCTTTAGTGACTACATTAGCGAATATGTTTAAGTTTTAATAAGCAAATTTTGTCTAAGTTTTAATATAAGGTTATAAGGTGGTTTTGCAATGGAAAATTAAAAATGATGCTCATGATTTTCAATCTGTTTTGTGTTAAGTGAAATCCCATAAGTTATTATATATATGTGTGTGTGTGTGTGTGTGTGTGTGTGTGTGTGTGTGTGTGTGTGTGTGTGTGTGTGTGTGTGTGTGTGTGTGTGTGTGTGTGTGTGTGTGTGTGTGTGTGTGTTTTGCTTGTTAGTGATTGGGAAAAGATATTGAGGGTGGTTATTTAGTAAAATTGTGTTATTGAAAACATCACTTAGTGTTGCATAGCAAAATCACTTTATGATGATTAACATTTATTTAATTATTTATAAAAGAGATTTCTGAATCTAGAAAGTTAAATTTTTTTTAATAGCGATCATCAGTCATTCGGTTTGTTAGTGGCGGCAATGTGTATAATCATGCACCAGTTATCGTGGAGCTGGATTTGAGAGATTCATCTGTAGGTGAAAATGAACAACACACTAGTCATAGGGTTAGTCCTGATGTTACTATGGCTAGTATGGCTGGGCGGGAGTCGTGACCCCCTCCCAAAATTTACATTCAGATTCTGTATGTGAAACTAAACTCTCTGCAACTACTACTAATTCTACTACTGACCCCTCACTCTACAGGAATTTTTATACAGTTTCAGTGGGCCGATCACGTTTCTCTATCAAATATCAAACTCATCAAATGGAGTATCAAATTAGATTTTGTGATCTTGAACTCCTCCCACCAAAGTCTTTTTTGGAATGTTTCGAGATATATGCTTAATGAAATCATTCAGTGTTTATCGAGTTTAGGAACTTTTTCTCACTTTCGGTTCAGTGTTAGTGCATCCAGTTAACTTAACTTACCATTCATGTTGCTTTCTGAATTAACTATCCAAAGGATAGTTGATGCATTTTATGCTATCACCCAATCGAAACGCGAGTTTCTTTTGGCAAATGATCTTGCTATAGATGTTGTACTTATGAATATAAGTAACAATGGTGGTTGGTGGTGGTGGTGGAAAAATCAATGTAAAAAGAAGAACGCTGTTTAGCCTGGATGAATTTATGAAAACAAAAAAAGCTATTGTGGAAATTACCAACAAAGACATCTTTGCATGGCCCAAGCACTTGTTCTGGGGTGTTTCTGCATGCAGTGATGATGCCCAAACATTCAGACAAATGCAGTTAGATCATAAAAAGATACAAAGAGAGCTTTAACTCTCCACAAAATTGAAGGGGTTCCGCTCACTTCTGGCGGTGTTCCAGAAGCAGCTCTCTTTCAAAAGCATTTGACTCCGGAATACCAAATCGTAATGTTTTCTGCAGATGCTGATTTTTCTGTGGTGTTTTGGGGGCCAAATGTAAATAAACAGATCTGTCTTTTATACCACAACTTTCATTATGATTTTGTGCATAGTGTGCCAGCTCTGTTTGGAGAATCCTATTATTGCCCCAGTTGTATGAAAGCATATAGCACTTCTATCAAAGTGCACATGCATAGATGTAAAAATGTGTGCACCCACTGCCTCACAAACGCCAGTCATAGTGTGCTGGACCTTCTTTTGTGTGAGTCATGCAATAGATTTTTCTATGGCAATGAATGTCTGAATTTGCACATGCAAAATAATATTTGTTCACAATTCCATCGTTGCAGATAGTGTTTGGCTACTTTCTCTAAAGCTAAAAGCCACATCTGTCAACCTGAAAATTTCAGCCACCACTGCAAGTTAGTTTACCAAAAACAGATGTGTTTTGTGCAATATCGGAGATCCCAAATAAGCAGGTTTCTATGATTTTGTTTGACACAGAAACTATTGCTAAAAATCATCATCATGTTCCTGTATTATGTACAGCTGATTTTGGTAGTCATGAACGTGAGTTCTGGGGTAAAAACTGTGTGGGTCAGTTTGTAGATGAGTTGTTTTCTGTCAAGAATATCATGAAAAGGGAACAAGATTGTAGGATCCTTCAGACTCTCAATCCAAAATACGAAAATGTTCGTGTGATTGCACACAATTTTCATGGTTTTGATGGGTATTTTATTTTGGAATATCTTTTTACAAAAAATTTCCAACCCCATGTAGAGTTTGATGGATTGAAGATACTTGCTATCTATTATAACCCGTTAAACATCATATTTCTTGACAGTTTTTCATACATTAGTGTCCCTGTAAGAAAACTACCAGCCATATTTAATCTCCCAGAAGTTCGTAAGGGTTTCTTTCATCATAAGTTTCATACATCTGATTTTCTGGATTATCGCGTAGTCATCCCCAAAAAATCATATTTCCAGCCAGAATTTATGAACAAATTAACTCGTACAGATTTTTCGAGACTTGGTATGAAAATTGGCTAGACACTGAATACTGTCTGAAAGCAGAACTATTAGCTTATACAAAAGATGACGTGCGTGTTTTGCATGACAGGTGCAATACTTTTCACATTCTCTTCATACAGCTCACCCAGATCGATCCGTTTCTTCACGATATTACAATTACAGGAGTATGTTTGAGAGTATTTCTCCAGAACTTTAAAACCTTACACTTTTGCCATACTTCCTGCTCGTGGTTACAGGGGGGCAAATGTGCAAAGTCAAAAGGCTTTGGCTTGGCTCAAATGGCAAGAACAACAGAACAACATAACCATACAACATGCACGTTCTGTGGGGGGGGAGTCTGAATCAGAACTTATTTTGTCAATGGGAAATGTGAAAGCATTTTATATGAATACTTCGTTTCTTCTATCATGGTTGTCAGGAATGCTATAGAGCAAATACTTACCAACCATACAGAAACAGAAACATGATCACCCTTTTTGAGCAAACAAATGATCAGGAAAACTATTTTTGTAGCTAAGGATTCGATGTGATCTGAATTTGGGAATGCCAATTTAATACACAAATTTCTGAAAACACAGTCTTGAAAAAATGTATTGCTGCTCTGAAAGTTCCAGATCCAATTCTACCTTGTAGTGCTCTGCATGGTGGCAGAACTGACTGCTACAAAATGTATCACAAAATTCAGTCAGAAGGGGAAATTATTCGCTATTTGGACTAAATAGCCTTTATCCATGGGTAATGAAATACCAGGTATTTCCTAAGGAGCACCCGATGTTTTTCTTGATAATTTCGGCTATTCTCCTTTGCCATGCAAAAGTGGAAGCACCTGTCGAACTCTTTTTACCGATTTTGCCCATCACAGTGAACGAAAAATTAATCTTCCCCCTGTGTGGAAAGTGTGCTTCCGAAATGGCCCCATTATCCTCTCATATGGACCGTTCTTTTACAGGTTTTTGGTGTACTCCAGAATTAGATTTAACATGTGCTCGTGGTTATAAAGTTATAGAATTGTACGAGGTGTGGCATTTTTCTCAAAAATTTGAAGGTGAAGAAAACTTCTTTGCTCACTACATTGATACCTTTCTGAAGCTGAAACAGGAGGCATCTGGATGGCCTGAAGGTCAAAACCGACAGTCTTATCTGGATGAGTTTTTGCTAAGGGAAGGTGTTATGTTAAATAGTGAACACATTAGTAAAAATCCTGGTAAATTTACTTGCTAAGCTTTGTTTGAATTCCGTATGGGGAAGGCTTGGTATGAGACTGTTAAGAATCAGATTCAGGTGATTTCCTCTTATGAAGACCTTGCAGAACTTTTTTAGATAACAGTATAGTTATCCAAGATGCCAGGTTAGTTTCAGAAGAGCAGATGATGGTTGCCTACTCTCCTATTGAAGCCACCGAGCCTGAAAATAGGAAAGGGAATGCTGTCATCTCTTCATTTGCAGCTGCCGATGGTAGGATAAAGTTATATGAGGTCATGAAACCTTTGCAAAGATGGCTTTTATACACAGATACCGATTCTGTCATTTTCAGTGAAAAACTGGGTGATTACTCACCATCCACTGGTCACTGCCTTGGGGAGCTAAGCGATGAACTCGACAGTGACTTTATGTTGAGTTTGTTACCACAGGCCCCAAATCTTATTTCGACAGAATGCAGGGGGGGGGTAAGATTGTGACCAAATGCAAAGGCATTACTTTAAATTCTCACGTGGCCACTGATATTAATCTGGAATCTATGATAGCAGCAGTAAGGGGTGATCCATAAAACATCCAAATTCCTGTACCATTTTCTGTCCATGGAGACAAATAGAGCTGTCAACAAAAAACGACCTCCGTAACAGAGGGATTTGGATACACTTTTGCAAAGTGCATAGTGTCCACAGACACATTCTCTTTTCCCTATGGGTATTTTAAAGGATAATTCCTTACACTCATACCCCATAAGCAAAAAATGCCATCTATGGGACAGAAAACTAAACAACATTCTACCTGCTTGGTAAAAATCCATCACTGTTTCCCAACACGATAATTTGCAGTGTTGCCGTTCTCTTGTGCAGTTTTCACATCAATGTTACTGTTACTATTATTCCAAAATAGCTTTTTTTTCTTAGAATTAAAAAAGAAAAAAATTCGTCTTGGCATGATTACATGGTGACTGTGATAAACAAAATCTTGATGGGGAGATTTTTTTGATATTAAAAACAAGTATCTATATGTTTTACATGATCTCTGATTATATAAAAATAATCACAGTCTAATTTTGTTATCACTTTCGCTATGTTCATTCATCCATTTACATGCATTATATCCAGAGCTACTCAGACAAGAAAAAACAGCATTCGTGTTATCTCTCATAGAACATTGTAATCAACTAATCAAACCACCACCGGAGCAAATCGTTTACTGTTACAGTGAAAATCAGAATAAATTAAAAAAAAATTACCAACATAGAATTCGTGAATGGTTTGAAGTTACCTGAATTTGATTCAAAAGTGAGAAATTTACTCATAATAGATGATTCGGTTCACCAGGCTAAGGACATCACGGAAATAGCTGATGTTTTCATAAAAGGTTCACATCACCGTAACCTCAGTGTCATTCTACTGACACGAAATATATTTTGTAAAGGAACACATTTTCGGACAATTTCTATCAATGACCATTATGTTATCGCTTTTAAAAATCCCTGAGAGTCTTTACAGTTTTCTCATTTAGCTTCCCAAGTATTTCCAGGACAAACGAACGTTTGAGTTCAGATTTATAAAGATGCAACACGGGAACCCAACTCGTATTTAATTTTAGACTTTAGACAGGAAACACCTGATATTTTAAGCTTAAGGTCACGGATTTTGCCAGGAGAAGAACCCAATACAGTGTTTATTCCTGAATGGCTGATAGACTCAAACGCTGTGAATATCTCATCAAGTACTTATCTCATTCCTCTCCAAACAAGCAAATGATGCTTTGAAACACTGCACTTCTAGCGAAATCACCGCACTCTGTGAAATCTGCAAAAATGTTTTATCTGGAAATATTCCACTTAAACACAACCAGAAGTCACACCTACGAAGGAAAAAAAAATTATAAGAGCACTAAGCAGCAAATTGCTTCCCTTCATTACTAGACGAAAACTGGTTTTACAGCACGGGGGAGCACTTTTCCCATTATTACTATCATTGTTCCTTTATTGAGTTCACTTATTAGAAAATGAATATGTTTAAAAAGTTTACTCTTCTCCAATCACCAGAGGAGTGTGAACTTTACACATTCGACGACGAAATGAGTGCCATTTTAAAAATAAGAAATAAACATGCAGATGAAAAAGTAAAAGCATATTTAAATGTTCTGCAAAAGTATTTAGGTTTGAAAAACCAATTGGCTCACACAGAAGGAGTACAGCAGGAACATAGACTGTCACATCTAGAACCTACACTGAACAAACTGAATACCCAGAACCATTTCCGTCAACCATCAACATCAGCCAGTCCCAGTGAGGAAAATGCTCCCAGTCCACTCCCCGCCCGCAGGAGAGCTCGAAGAACCAATAGCAATTTCGTCTTTTTATCTTCCCGAAAGCTGCGTGGGAATAAGAAACTGGTGTGGAAAAAATGGTAAGTGAAAAAAACAATTTTTTTTTAAATTATTTTTTATTTTCAGTAAATGATATGTAACAGCATAAGTTACTACAATATCATTTAACCACAAATCCTTAGAATAACATTTGCTAACAATATTTTGCATAGAAAGACCACGACATCTCAATATTAAAAAATATACACACTGCAAACCACAAGCGACGAAATCATTAGCTTGTACAGGTACACTATTATAATGCCATATATTAGTGTTGATATTCAGAAAGTTAACAATATCGCTTTCGGGTGGACGACCGAAGCTATCAAAAAAAACACCGTTTTTGTCTTTGATATAGATAGCTTGCCAATGTTGTCCTGGCAACCCAGTCGGATCTGTGTTCACGAACATCGACTGTCGTTGTCTGATCGGGTGTTGTGGCAATTCATCACGAGCACAAACTCCTAAACCCACTTTTCTCGTGGTGGGTTCTAACTCTAGTATGCTTACTAATTGTTCAGTGTTCATAGTCCAGTAACACAGAACGACCCTTTGTTATGGATAACATATACTCAAATTCTGCATAAAGAACCACTGTGATGTTTCACAGTGATATGTTTACCAAAAGTGAATGTGGGATGCAAAGACGACAAGCTCGAGTTAACCAATCGAACAGTGTCCAGATATTCGGGCGAATACACTCTAACATCATCCACCAAGACTGATACTTGATCAACAACGTTTCTGTTCGTGTTCATATGGTTCGCAGTTCTCTCGAATTTTGTTTACTGACTGCAAATGCTGATGCTAAGGCTAAAGTACAAATTGAAGACGCTACACTTTTTTTCCGCAAAGTCAAAATAAACCCAAAGATTCAATTGGCTCACCTGTCTGTGTTAGACAAGTCAAGCATGGTATATTATTATTATTATTATATCACACCTGCAGGGAGACCAAAGACTCATCAAGGGAGGGCATCTACTCTACAACTCCTCGTCTCACTACTCCACCAACCTTCATCATCTAACACCAACGCCATCTACTGCCGACTACCACCGCTAGTACTTTCACAGACAATCACAACATCCATGCCCACGGTGGGATTCGAACCCGCAGCCTTTCGGCTGGAGAGCGGATACGTTAACAACTCTGCCAACCAGGCCTGCAAAATTCCGTCAATCGAGTGCGAGTGTCCTATTTTTCGATTCCCAAGGGTATGTCAGATGCCACACGAGACAATCTGTATCTAGTTGAAATACCATCTAGATTAATTATTGGACTGGTCACTAGTGATGGATTTAATGGCACTTTCAACAGAAATCCATTTAATTTTCATCATTTCAATCTGAATTTTCTTGTGGTGACAGCTGACGGTATTCAGTATCCCTCACAACCTTTGACTCCGAACATCAAAGAAAGGCATTACAGCAGATGTTACATGTCACTGTTCACATCGCTAGGCAAATGGAACAGAGACTGTCGTAATGACATTTCTTATGAGGAATACGTAAAGGGAAACGTTCTGTGATTTGACTTATTGCAAGATCAAAATGCCGTTGCCCCCATGTCAGTCTGTTAAGAATAGGAAATGTGCGCCTCGAAGTTAAACTTGCTCAACCTCTTCCTGCATAAATAACCTTCCTGCATACATCAACAACATCATCTTTAACAAATAGTTCATTTGTCAGTTGAGAGTTTTTATCATCTCTGTCATAATTTAGCTAGTTTTCAATATAAGCCCTATAAGGATATGTGTATGATGCCACATTCACTAGTTTATCTTGGAGAAAAAAGTCAATTTGACTGAACAGGAATGGAAAAAATTGTTCACGACAACAACTGAAGAATCTTCAATAGGTTTACTATCATTGTCAGTGATGCGCACACGAACACGTAGGTATGAGTTTCCCAAATCCAAGTATTCTTCAGATATACCTGGTATGCAAAATTCCACGGGACCTCCACTGTCAGTACTGGATATTGGTTGCTAGGTGACATACGAACTTCTTTCCACACACAAGTTGACACGAGGGTGGGAAAAAAGATCTAACTCTGTCATCATATCCTCATCAAAAGATGTCATCTCTTTTGCTCTTTTTAGTATTTGTTTTCTTCTTCTTGCTTCCTTGACCTCTCTGAAGTAATCGGCTGTGTACTTTTTCAGCAATGGTTTTTCCAGATTTTGCTGCTCTGTTTATAAAGGCACGACATACAGGTACTCCTTCCAATACATCATCTGTCATATGCTGACCGGCTTTTAAGGCTTCACGACCGACGAATTGAGCTGCAGGTTTTAAAAGTGGACGTAGAAAGGAGAAGGCACTTCTGAAAATGCTACCTAATCCATACCCATGCTGTATTGGGGGGCCCGTAAACACTTGAGCTCCACCTGCCTGCAGTGTGTAATATCTGAGATAATCAGTCATCCTTCATTTGTCGGAAGTGTAATTTAAATATTGTCTTGCATCCACGAAAGTGAAAGATTTCGCCGGTGTCAGAACGGATTTCAATGCTGACTGACTGAAATGTTTGTTTTCGTAACGGATAATAATCAGGGTGAACAAAAACGAAGGAACACTTGGTGCTGCACTCAACAACTCGTAACAATGGTGCACATGTATCACCAACTATGTGTTTTTGTATTAAATCAGAATAAACAAAATATGCGGCTACACCCCTCTTTATATCAACTGGATATTTCCCATTGATTGTGCTACCTTTCAGTTTAACACCAATCTGATTAAAACCCAATAGAAGGCCCAAACCCGTGGTCTCCTTGCGAAACAACAGGTTGTAATCTTTTGGGACTGTCAGAGAAATAGTGTTGTTTGGGTTCTTTTTTCCAGTAATCACAGAACTCACATCAAACACTGCTTGAAGAAGTTCAGCAGGTGAATTGTAACTCTTTGTAAAATCCTTCTTTAGACTTTTCTAAAACTTTATTTCCTGTGATGTTGTTGTCGATAGTGTTGACTCCTCCTCCTGCAACTCCACGTATCATATGAAACTCATCGTAACCGGAATCGATTTATTAAATTCTCCCGGAAAATGAATTTCGGCAAGAGCAACTTCCCATTTACCTTTAAGTCTGATCTCGTGTGGTAATTCCACTTGAAATTTCGTTTGCGTGTTAGTAGGAAACATACTAACACGCAAACGAAATATTTTCATACTGGCGTTACTGGAAAGGGTTAAGTAAAACATCTTCGCTACGAACCCAACAGTTATACGATGGCGGATAACCGAGCCACTTAACAAAATAGTGAAGCTTTCCTTTCTGCGAATATAACTCAAAGAAAGTAAAAGAAACCATCGAAAATAGTAAAACCGTCAACACTATGATAATATTACATGAGGGAAATTACAAATAATCAACGTTAAAGACAAGAACGGTCAATTGATCCAGGAAAGACAAATAATAATAAAAAGAATCGAAGAATCCTACAGTAATTATATAGCTCTAAATACTGAAAGAAGAAATAAAAAAGCCTTAAAAGAAATTGCCAATAATAAAAGCCCACAACCAGAGTAGATGTGATAGAACAGTGAAAAAGTAATGACTAAAAAAAGCTTCAAATGTCTTTTTAAATAAACGCCTGACAGAATCTAAAAGCCAGATGACTGGAACAAAGCACAAACACTCTTAAAATGTACAAAACAGAAGGCGGTCGCACAGATCTAAAAACCTACAGACTAATGAACCTGCTTTCACATATAAAAAAACTACTCACCAAGGTACTGACCAATTCGGTGAAAAACAAACTAGAGTTCCCACGAACAAAAGAACCAAGAAGGAATGGATATTCAACTGATGACCACTCGAAACTATTCATCAGATAATGGGGGGGGGGAATGAATACAATATGCCACTTTGTATAGCCTTCCTCGATTGTGAAAAGAGCATTTGGTATAATAAAGGAACAACAATAATAGAGGCGCTAAATAAATAACCAAGGTAAATAAATAACCAATAAATAACAATACATGCATACCAGAATATGATACCAATATATCAACAAGTAATATACAATTAAATAATCTAAACGTTACTCTATAAATTAAAATATATAGAGGAACAATATAAGGAGATACAATATCACCAATAATATTAATGCTTTTCTACATTCAATGCTTGCTTACAAGTAATATTTAAACATCTTAATTGGAAAAAAAAGTATAATAAAACAACTAAAGATATGCAGATGATGTTGCGCTACTTCCTAAAACTCCTGAAGAGCTAAAAGAAATTATAAAATAATTACGTAGAGAAAGCAACATCTGGTCTCAACATAAATGTTGATAAAACTAAAATAATGTACAACAAAAATACAAACTACAGCCAGAAAATAGATATAAATGACAGAAAAATAGAAAACGTAACTGAAATCAAATATCTAGGACAAATAATTAACATTGATAGAAATTAGTAACATGAAATAAAACAAAGAATAAACCAAGGATGGAGACAAATAGGATAAAATTTCTAAGAAAACATCTGTCTAAAAAAGAAAAGCATACGATTGTGTCATTCAGAATATAAACAAAATTGAAATATTATAGCTTGGAAAGAAGTGAAAGGACACCCCCATGTTTAACGATTATGTGCCATGCAATGAGTCACGTGTTTGCAGCCGGTAGAGTTTGGAGGAATATTATGCTCTGAAATCAATGCAGCTGTGTACGGGTGAAATGGCTATGAGAAGGGAAATGACTGAATTTGGATAGAATTGCATGTCGCAGGCCTATCTGTTCAGCAAATTGGTGACACATGGGCCATCTCAAGTCAACAATCAATGTTGACATACTGAGATAGAAGCAGAGGAAGTCAACTGCAAGTGTTAACGGCATCGGATGACCCACCACGTAGAAACACCACCTATGGTTACTTAAATATAAAGAGCCAACAGGCTTCACTTCGGCGATGCGACATTATTTAAATTAAGGGGATATTAAATCCCACATTGTTTTAAAACCGAATAAGAAACTCAAAGATTGGAATCAGAGAGTTTCATGCCGATATAAGTTCTTTTCGCTATACCCTTTGGTATCTATTTGGTCTAGCTACTCACTGATGAAGCCTCAATAAAGGCTGAAACCGGTCTGGGTAGTGACCTCCCACCATAATGTAATAACAGCATACATTTTCTAGGAAATGTGTTTTACATTATGGAAAATACCAAGAATAGTGATCAGAACTTTACTACCTTTGCTGCGAATTGCCCGAGTGTGTACTACGTACTAGGACTACTTGCATTAGCTCATGCTACTAATCACCGATACTTTTATAGTTTACCACATATGGTGTTTCTACGAAACTGACCATTGTCTTTTATCAAGACAATGCACAGTGTAGGCTTCTGGTTTGTTATTGTGTGGTTTGTGGACATAACGTGGACACACTTGACTGGCCTCCACCGTGCCCTCATCTCAACCTATTGAAGTACCTGATCATTCTGTACAATGCAATGTTTCCTATTTTATAGCATTTCTGTAGAACTGACCATTGTCTCTTTTATCAAGACAATGCACTGGGTCATAAGATTGTTGCAACAACTGAGTGGTTTGTGGACATGAACGTCACCCCTCTTGACTGGCAAGAACAGAACACTGATCTCAACTCTACTGAATATCAGTGACATGAACCTGAGCGTCGGGTGAGGTCAATGGACGTCTTCCCTACAATAAAACAGGACCTCCAACAAGAAGAATGATCCGAAACTACTATTGAGTGTTATCGTACATATGTGGAAATATGCCCCTTAGGATTGCTGCTGTCATCGTAGTAACTTTTTCTAAGCCTTTCTTTGAACGGCTGCCTGTTCGGCCAGTCGCTGGAATAGGCAAGCGGATTTTTTCGTCCAGGATACTCGTGTTTTTTCGTCCTGTAAACTCAACAAAATCGACCATAGAAAACAAACTACATTCCTGACAATAATATATGGCAGTATTATTTTCTGATGACAGTCGGTTATAGTTTTCTTAAACATTTAGATAGATGTTTCAGGTAAAACTATTTATAAAATGTACACTCTGTAGAAAAAGTTGTTAGATTTTTTATCCCTATAAACAATGCAACATTGTGAAAAATCTGTCCTCAAACAAAGCAAAAAGTTGAGGATATGTACACTAAAACGACTGCACATGTGTAGACTGCTGGATAGGAGTTTTTACACGCAATTGCTATCATGATAGTTATAAATCAATCGATATGATTCGAGAAAAATTAGAACACCTGAGATCTACTGTGGTCTCAGTAGATCTCAGGTGTCGCCTTTAAACGGTGTATTTGTGAAAAGAAAAAATAATCAGTCAAGTAAGCATACCATATAAACTGCACAATGAGACCTTATGAGAAATGAAACTTGTAGTGTGTTCTGTCATGTCAATGGATGGATCAGTTTGGATAATAGTAGCTGCCAAGATAACTTTTACTTTACATTGCGTATTGTTCCATTTGCCAAGTGTAGTGGTGGTGTATTGGAATGGTTTGTCCCGATTAGAATCCCTTGCTGTAGAAGCTACAAAAATATCGTTGATTACTTTTTTGTTCTTCTGTTTAAAATTGGTACATCATCAATTTGATACTGTTTAGTATCAAAGTCATTGCACGTTACGTCATTCCCAACTGTAACTGCTCAAACGGCAGTGTATTTTTATTATCCTTGCGCGCCTTATTTCTGTGAGATATGAAACGTTTATTATTGGTGCTGCGTGTGCCTGATAAACTATTTATTGTAAATCTTATTTTATTTTGTTAAAATTATTTATTTTAACAAAATAAAATAATTGTTTTATTTATTTATTTATTTATTTAGATACAAGGCTGAATTATGACGAGTGTCACCGTTGAAAATATGAAAAGAATAACATTTTTTCAATTATCGTTACACGAAAACAAATGCACTGCGATCTAACGCCGATATTCGTTGCACGTTACGTAATTAGATACACTGCCGCTTGGATGCCTGCGCTCGTTATTTCTATGAGGTATGAAACCTTTATTATTGGCGCTTGTTGGTGGTGAACTATTTTTTTAAATTGTTTTGTAAATGTTATTTCATTTTGTTAAAATAACATATAATTATTTATTTATTATAGATACAAGGCTGAATTATGACGAGTGTCACTGTTGAGAATATAAAAAGAATTATATTTTTTCAATTATGGTTACACAAAACAAATGCACTGCAATCTAACGCCGATTGCACTTGTCATTGCTATTGATACGAATCTTTTATTATTGGTGTTTGTTCGTGGTGAGGATGAAATATTTTTAATAAAGCAATTTTTAATATGTAAAGTTATTTATTAATAAATTCGTTACTGTTTTGATACTGAGCAATATTCATTGCTCCATAACACAGTTTAACAGACCTACTGTACACTCTCTTTGTATTTGCATATTGAATTTGATGCTGAATGTTGGTTTGGTTGATATGGGACTTACACATTGTAGTTATTACAGAAACGTTTGTTGGAATCTTCGATTCTAAATGATTTTCTGGAGCTTCTTGTTACAGCTGATGCCCAGAACTCTGCATTTAACATTTTGGCAGGCTAATGGATATGTAGATATCCATTATCTATACAGGATACGTAAACACATCATTTATAGCACCCTATGGTTACGTTCATGAGCGCGATGTGTCGTTCACTGTAGGTAGCACTTACAGTTGACCACTATACTTCCATCTCTGTGTGGTATCACTGATTGCTGATCTGGGGTAAACCAATTTATCGACCAGATAGGCCTGAAAAATGGCATCTTATCATGCCTCTTTCAAATTCTATCAGCTGTACTTCTTGAAGCCATTTCACCTGGATAAAGTTGCACTGGCTTGGATCATATTCATCCAGTTTCCACCTGATATGAGCACATGATTCATTACATGGTACGACATCCATTGACTTTTTCCAAGCAGTGAATATTATATACACACTTCCCGAGTCCTTCCAGAAATTCACTTCCCAAACATATGCTGTTACTTCCATTCTTAATGATGTTCATTTCTCTTTCCAAAAGCAGGTCGACTTTTTTAAAAAACTGAAATTTCAGGATCTAAAGTTCTATTAGATTAGTTTTCCTAAATGCAAAATATTCCATGGTTTATTGTATTGAAGGTGACATTTCAGCATTTTTTCTGTGATAGATCATGTTAAGAATGAAAAATAAATAAAATAAAGGGCTAAATAGATAGCAGATTTTATATAATTTATAAAATTCTAACTTAGAATATTCTGATTTTCATATGATTTACTTGCTGTCTCTATTGTTCTCCTAATGTCTCTAACCCTGTTGTTTAACATTAGTCGAAATCACTTTCTTTGTGAACAATAGTGGTCATATTCTTTAGATATCTTAATGCTCTATTGAGATGCTGAGACGTTTGCAATCACAAATGATCTCGTAGATCTTTTATTCCCTTATAGCGAGTAGGTGAGGATGTTTTATCCCTCACACTTTTGGAGACTGAATTGGAAGTATAGTCTCATCTGATAGTCATTCAGAGATAGCTGGCCAAAGATTATCCCTAAATTTTTAAGTGGCATCCAGTGAAAAGGTGGCAATCAGGCACCGCTATCTCTTAGTTCCAACTCTAACAGAACATATTTAATTTTTTAAGAATTGTGAGTTGTAAGATCGACTTTCTTCAATTTACTTAAACAAAAATAAAGAACATGCCTACCCTCTTCGACTAACAAATTTCAAGCTCATACACTTTGCAACTTTCAAATGCAGCTACATTCATATCTTCCTGTAAGGTTACAACTGCTCGACTTCTGACAGTTCTTTCCGACTTTGCATCATCTGCAAGCAAACTGCCTTTCTCCAATTAAGCCTTTCTGAATATCATTACAATACAAGTTAAGCAACTAATGAGATACCTAAACAGTTCCCTGTGGCACGCCATTAATGACCATCCTCGTTTAGGATACCACTCTTACACAACCTGTGGATACTTATCATCTGAAGAGTCTCTTATCCAATCCTCTTCTAATTTAGTTACCAGTTTGTTGTGTGACAATCTATGAAAGGCAAACTAAATCCAAGTAATACTTGGATTTAGTCAGTGCCTTTTTTATACAGTGCTTCGTCCGCTGTTATTCAATCTGTACATTAATGATTTTGGAAAGGATTTGACAAGTGACATACAGCTATTTGCTGATGATGCAAAGATAGGAAGGGTAATCAGGAATGCTGTTGATATGCAGTACTTTCAGAATGATTTGAATAGAATGGAATTGTGGGCATTGGGAAAATAGATGTCAGTTCAATGTAAGCAAATGTAAAGTCATTCACTTCAGCATCATTAGATATCCAATGCCGTATTATATTGGTGGGATTAGGCTACAAGAAACTGATGAGGCTAGGGATCTTGGAGTTTGGTAGATAAGAAGTTGAACTTTAGGGGCCATGTGACAAAGGTTGCAAATACAACTCAAAAGACAATTGCAACGCTGAAACCAACGTTCACGTGTAAAGATAAGGATGTCATTTTGCCTCTTTACAAGGCGTTGATAAGACCTCACTTGGATTATTGTGCGCAGGTCTGGTCTCCTGGTTTCCGTTGTGATTCTGATATGGTGGAGAGAGTGCAAAGGAGTGTGTTAAAAATGACAATAGGATTGTGGAATACTGATTATGAAGACAGATTGAGAATTTGTAGACTGCAGACACTAGCACAAACATGAGAAAGAGGGGTGATATGATTTCTGAAAGGGTCATACAGGATTACGGTCGATGGAATTTTTCAATTTATGGAGGGTGGGGAAAGAAAGAGAGGGCATCCTTGGAAGCTGAGAATAAAGGTCGCCAAGAAGGGGGTAAGGGCTAGATTTTTCTACACCTCACACCATTCCAATCACGCACCACATTGTTAAGGATGGTTCGTGATTGGAATGGATTGCCTTTGGATGTTGTGAGAGCATGCAGTTTGAATGAATTCAAGAATAAGTATGATTGCTGGTGTGTGTAATATGTGTCCTCCCTCGATGAGTCACCCTGGAGGTCTCTCTTAATAATAATAATAATAAATTAAAAAATTGAAAAAAAAATAATAATAATAAATTAAAAAATTGAAAAAAAAAATAATAAATTAAAAAATTGAAAAAATAATAATAATAATCCCCCCCCACAGGGAAAGCGGCTTTGTCGTGGCGGTAAGGCTTGTGTGCTTCAGTGATGTTGAGAGATATTCTGGCGGTAGCATAGCTGCCAACAGGTCTACCCTTGTCAGACAGGTCTCAACTGAGGAGCCAGACTAACAGAGTTCCATCCTCCATCATAATGGTGAAAAGTAAGAAGTGATCCATACCGGATCAGTAGACGCCCGGGTCATCAAGAACTGCATCAGATGTTGGGGATCCTGGGCATCAGGCGACAAGTGGGCTACAGGACCCAGCTACCCTTGCTGGGCAATCAGGGCAAGAAGCTGAAAAGCGACTGGAAGAAACCAAACGTAACAAATGGACTGCAGAAGAAAACAGAGAAGTTATGAAATATTTTTACACATCATCGCTAGAAATACAAGGTTTTAGAAAGCGTATGCATTTAATTTGGAAACAAAAATTCCCGCAATCTGCAATAACAGAACAAAGACTTGTAGAATTTCATTTTCCATAACAAAATATTTACTAAACTTGATCTGCAAGAGTTACGTAATAAACCCACAACTCCACTAACAGCAAATCATCAGGAGGTAGCTATATCAAACTTTGGAATTCAATTCAATAAGCATCAAGCTGACGACATACCTCAGAATGTTTTGGCAGAAGTGCATTGTAAAATGAAGTCAGGGATATTGAAACATGAGAACTCCATAAATGACCGTATAAGACTACCACCATTAAAAGCTTTACATAAATCTAAGCTAAAACAACTCCTCTTAGACGCAAATGCTGTTATTAAAACCATCACAACCAACAGCATAAAGGAAACAAATCAGCTCCTATAGCAGCCTATATCATTTCAGTGAAGCTTGGCTGCAAATCGCAAGAGCAAAAGCCGAGGATAAAACAATCTGCATCATGGAAAATCTGGTTGGAACGAAAAGTCAACAAATTTCGAGCTGACTTGAGCAACTTAAAGAGTTTTAAAGAAGGACGGCTGAAAACTAAGAAGTGACTGAAGAGGTAAAACAAATTATAGCATCTACACAGAAAATTAAAAGATATCAAGATGAATAAAGCAATATATGCAAAATAAGCAATTTCGACAGAACTAGCGTCAGTTCTTTCAGTCTCTCCAGAGAAATACAAATGCGAACAATCATTCACCAGAAAAAGAAGAAATACTCAAATTTTGGAAGACAAGCTAGGATAATCCTATTGAACACAACAAAGATGCCTCATGGATTAAGGAAATAGAATCAGAAATGAAACAAACACAAATGCAAAATATCATTATCACTAAAGAAATGGTCATCGCACAAGCTAGAAAATTAAAAAAACTGGAGTGCACCTGGAAAAGACGAACTACATGGATTTTGGTTAAAGCATCTAACCAGTCTGCATGATTGAATGGCAGAAAAATTTAATTATTTGTTGCAGTCAGGCTCAGTGGAAGACGATGATATCTGGGCGCACTTTTCTTTTCATAAAAGATATGGATACGGTATACACCCAAGTAACTATCGCCTAATAACATGCCTACCAACTGTGCGTAGGGTTCGCTGAAGTCATAGTAAATTCCATATACCACTATTTATAAGATAATCAGAATTATCCGATTAAACAAAAAGGCAATTTTCAAAAATCCAGAGGAACAAAAGACCAGATCCTTATTAAGAAAATGATTCTCAGAAACTCAAAAAGACGAAAAACTAAGTTAAACATGGCCTGGACAGACTATGAGAAAGCATTCGATTCCCTTCCACGCTCCTGGATCCTAAAATCATTACAAATATTTGGAATTAGCAAATCGTATGGTCCTTTCTGGCCGCTGTTACGAAATCATGGAAAACAACATTAGTAGTGAATAATGAACGATTCGGAGACATCAGCATTAAACGTGGAATTTTCCGAGGTGATTCCTTGTCACCATTGTTCTTCAACATTTCTTTGATACCTTTATCTATGATTCTGAACAAAACAAAACTTGGATATGAAATCCCTAAATGAAATATTAAAATTTTCCATCTATTGTATATGGATGACTTGAAGTTACATGGAAAATCGGCCCAGCAAATAGACTCTTTACTGAACACTGTTCGTATTTATCAGTCAGGATATGAAAATGGAAAATTTGGTTTAGATAAATGCGCAATTTTATCTATTGAACGAGGAAAATTTAATGACACTAGCAATTTTAATTTTGATCAAGAGAAATATATAAGAGCAGTTTCAGCTAACGAACACTATAAATACTTAGGAATATTAGAAGCCAGTCACATCCTCTACTCGAAGGTTAAACAACAGTCAGCAGCAAAATAAAACAAAATAGTTAGAAATATTCTAAAAACGAAACTAAATGGATTAAACACAAACAGAGCAAATGAATTCTTGGGCTATACCAGTGATCCGATACACAGCTGGCATAATAGATTGGACAAAAGAAGAACTGGACAAATTAGACCGCAAAACTATAAAATTATTGAATATGCATCATGTATTACATCCACGAAGTGATGTTGACAGGTTGTGCCTACCGAGGAGAATAGATGGACGGAGTCTTCTGCAAGTGAGACAGACTGTGGAAGAAAAGGAAATTAGCTTACAAAGTTACATCGACAATAGCTCTGAGCAAATGCTTCAAACAGTTACACAAAAGGGTCTTCTGAAAGGAACAGAAAACAAATGCGCTTACAAAGGAACAGTTAATTAACCGATATGTGCGCTGGAAAAATAAATCTTTGCATCGCCAATTTCTTAGAGATACTGAGGACAAAACTCACGTGAACAAGACATGGCAATGGCTAAAATATGGATATATTAAAAAAGAAACAAAAAGGATTTATTCTACCAGCTCAAGAAAAGGCATTACAAAATAATGCAATGTAAGCAAAAATTTTGAACATCGATAATAACAGCAAATGTAAATTATACAATCAGAATGAGGGGAATGTGGAACATCTAATCAGTGCCTGTAGCAAGATAGCTCAAACTGACTATAAATACCGCCATGCACAAGGGTACAAAATAATTTACCGGCATGTATGCAAAAAATATGGCTTTCCTACATCTGATAACTGGTGGCAGCATAAAATAGAGAGTGTATTGGAAAACGAAACAGCAAAAATTCTCTGGGAGTTTCGAACACAAACTGATTGGCATTGGGAACAGGATAGATCTGACATCACAATTATCGAACATCGACAGGTTTGGATTATTGATATCGCAGTACCCAGGGATAAAAATATTAACTACAAAGAATTGGAAAATTTACTAAATATCGAGATCTGGCAATTGAAGTTGCAGGCTGTTGCTTAAACACACTAAAGTGGCCAGCCTGGCTGGCCGAGTGGTAGCGGATTCGCTCTCCAAGCAAAAGGCTAGATCCCATAGGGTTATTTACATTATATATTTAGCAAAAATTACATAGAGACAAACAAGGTTATTTTTGTAACAGTTCTCATGAGACTTGACCTCTGTAAAAATCGATGTAAAGCGCTGTGTTATTTTTAAGCTACATCGAGTTTTACAAAGGCCCCTTCATGAAAACTTTTAAGCCATGAAAAATTTTTCCATACAGTGTTTCTGTGTCGTGGGTCATATGTATTCTCTGAGTCGAATAGTACTCAGGTTTGTCATCTAATTTTTAACAGGGAACGTCCTCAGCCTGACCTGTCGGCTCTTTTGGGTGTAACTGATGTTGGGACTCATGTTTGTCACTGTCCCTCGGGTAATTTATCCCTTTATGACAACCTGCTCTCCTTATTATATTTCTCCCGTTACCTGGGTGGTGAATATTATTACTACTTCTCTCTATTCCTAATGTGTTCACTTCTATTTCATTCTTTGCATTTTTATTTGTGGCCTCTAATTCCCCTTTCTCATTTGCCGCTACCTTGGCAATGGAGATGTGTAAGGTCTCTCCCCCTTTTGCCTGTTCAGTATCTCTATCAGTTGGGGAATCAGGCAAAGAATTTCCCTGTCTTTTTTTTATCAACAATTTTATTTATCTTGCCTCCCCTTTCTTAAATGGGAATGGTCGTTCCGTGTGTTGCTCTCATCAACATTTTCACCAGCGTGACCCCTTTGACTGTCTCTCTGCCTTGCAATTTGCTTAAATCCCAAAATGGAAATCTCCCCTTTAGAGAAATCACAAGAGAACTTACGTTTCTCTTAAAAGTCAGTTCCGAGTACTACATTTTCTGTAGTTCTAGAGGTCTCTGGGAAAATTAACAACTCTGGTGAAACGCTTAACTTAAAATCCGGCAGCTTCACTTTCTTCGAGGCATAAATGGTGGGTTTGTTATTCCCTTCAACATGACAGGTGTTCTTAGTTTATTGATACTGTCGGATACTCGGGATCGCAATTTTCTGAACAGAGATCCGGTTATCACTGACTTTTGGGAACCAGTATCCAGTAAAACTCTTCACTTTAGCCCTCTTATTTTCCCCATTATTAATATCATCGAGTTTTCATGCTGATCTCTAATATTTCTTGGCCACCGCTTAGTCCTCTGTGGTTGATGATGGCGAGTCATTTCCACATTAGATTCCCAATGCATCCTTCTATTTCAGTCTCTTCTACTGCTATAGCAATTTTGGCAATGTTCCCAAATTTATTTCATCTATAGCACTGAGGTACTTTCCTCCAGTTTTCCTTTTAGTACACTCTTGTTCAGAGCCCAGCTTCTCCTTGGAGGTTTTGCTTTGAACTCCTCTAACTGGTTTAGAATGGAGTCAAGTTTATCTAACAAGGACTGCTGTAGTCTTTCTACCTCTCTTCTGATATAAGAGTGCATTTCTTCCATGTCAATAGACTCTGCAACATTCAATCTGTTGTGGTCTATTTTATTCATTTCTCTGGCCTTATTTTCCTGTTTTCCTCCCTTCTGTTGGTCTTTACTTTTTTCTTTAGAATTCCCTGGATTTTTCTCTTTCTCAACCTTTCTTTTGATCTGACACTTCAGTAATGTTGTGTATCTGGCTGGCACTGGATTCGGGATGAAGATCGCCTAGCCTTTCTTCTTTTTTTTTATGGCCTGATAGCATTCTTCTAAGGTGTTTATTTTCCTTTTGTGTGCTGTCTTTTATATTCTTCTTTTACTCCTAACCTGAATTGGTTGAAGACAGCCCAATCAAAGTGACTCTTTACATCACTGGACAAGCTCAAGCTATTAACTAAGGTGAGCAGCCTATTGTAATAATCAGTGATGGATTCTTTTTTTTGTCTACATTTTTGCAGCCTCCACAGGATCGGACCCATGCCTTTAACTTTGGAAAACTGAGATATCAGGGTATCCTTGAATCTGTTGTATTCCAAAGTGTCTCTCAGTATGGTCGAGGAATACAAAAAATTCTTGGCCCTTCCAATCAGTTTATTCCTTAAGATTATTAGAAGCTGGAAGTCCGACCAGTTTCTGACGTTGCTTAACTCTTCTACAAACTTGAGGAAAGACAACACATCATTGTGGTCCTCTCCAGAGAATTGAGGGATTATGAGGTGAAGATTTACCATTCTAAAGAATTCTACATCCCCCATCTTGTTAGTACTAATGGCTTCTGAGTTACTGCTGTTCACATTCATGGTTCTTAAAAACATTTCTTACACTATATATATATATATATATATATATAGTGTATATATATATATTTCAGGAACAGTGCATTGTAAAATAAATAATCAGGCGGCACTCTATTGACATATAATTAGAACACATTTATTTACATAAAAAACAAAGTACATTAAATAAGCGATAGGGAGGTTACTCTTCTCTCTCTACTCCTTTATGCTCTTGGTATAAAGATATAAACTTTCCCTTTTCAATATTAAATGACTATACAATATATATAATTACTCAGTTACTTCTCTGCTTAAAAAAAATCAAATTGCCGAGACTATATTACTCATGAAGAGATTAGCTAGCTATGGCAAGTCAGCTTACAATTTATATTCCAATTAACAACAAATCACAGGACTCTCTTATACATATTTCTTATTACTATTTCTTATCAGTCCATCTATGACATATCTCCTAGATTAGAAAAAGAATTTACATTAGAGTTTGGCCACACCTACAGAGGCTCTTTGTGATGACACCTTCCATAGTTCCTGCATAAAAGTCATTGGTTCTTCTTTGATCTCAAGCCTTGGTTCAGGGGGCAGTTTGTTGAAGGATCAGTGGTTCTTGGACTGCAATTTTCCTGGTACTCAAAAGCTCAGGCAAGAAGTTTCGGCATATAGGCTTTAAGATCGTTCTGTAGCTTTTGGCTTCGGTTGAATTCCCCATTTTTTCTTTTGCATGGATTCGCCATAAAGTTTATTTCTCTGGGTCAGTATGCTTCTGGTTCTCCACCGACTGCCTCTGGCTCGCTTCGGTAACTGGACCTTGTCCCTGCTCTCTCGGCAGCTGGATCTCGCTTCCCCTCTGTCAGAAATTGGACCTTGCCTCTCCTGTCAGCAACTGGATGTCACCTCATCTTGACTGCCTCTGGTACTCTGGCAAAAAACTGGCCCTCTGGTTCTCTGCCAGAAACTGCCCACCCATGTTCGGTTCAGTCCTCTTTAATTTTAGCTTTCTCGGGACCTTGCACCAAGAGTTGTAAACTCCGAACAAATCGGTAATTCTTCTTGATCCTTTTGTTAAGGCCGGCCTGTTCTTTCTTCTCCACTGTGCGCTCTTTTTTCCTTGTCTTCTCTGAAACTAGCAGACCTTTTTGATACTAGCTTTGAAGGTGTTCATGCGCAGAGCGTACAAACAACTTTCTCACACACTTAATCGTAAACAACTTTCTTGTACATAGCTATTATACATTATACAAAGTTCGGATGGTAAAGCATTGCCTTTGTTTTTGACATTCTAGAAACTTTAGTTAAAACGGTGAATACAATCAATTCCCATATGGTTCTTTACATTATATATTTAGCAAAAATCACCTACAGACAAACAATGTTATTTTTATAACAGTTCAAATGAGACTTGACCTCTGTATAAATCGATGTAAAGCGCTTAGGTATTTTTAAGCTACATCGAGTTTTACACTTCCCTTAACAAACCTGTACTGACCATCACAGGGAATACTGTCATTATCGACCTAATTGTACATCGTAGTCCTTAACCCCATTTCCCGCACATTAACCACTGCTCTCCCATCCCCACAGACTAGCCTATAAATTTGACGTTTCAATCTTATCCTGCTCTCTGCAATGTGAAACAAGTTTACCATGTCCACACTACTTTGGCACTTGCCCTTTTCAAGATTCGTGTTAAATAGGTATGTCAAGGGTGCCATTAACTCTGGAGCATTTCTTCAAGACTGGGTAATATGATGCAAGTTCTACTGCCATAATTAACATCAAGGTTACATAATTATTCACACACCTCCTTTTTACTCACCGTCAGTTCCTCATTCAAAATACCCTTTACACTCAACTCCTCAAAATGTGTTGCCTTCAATAGGATGAAATATCGCACTCACCGAATATCTCAACTATATTCTCTGCAGCAGTTCCCAGTCTACCATTATAATTGACAAAAACCATCCTCTCATAATCATTTTCTTGCTGCTTATCAAAAGAACTCTCTAGGATTTTTCTTGGGATTTATTTGCTAATTTCTTCTCATTCTGCACTTTTGCTGTCCTCACCACCCAACTGATCTTTCAGGCATATTATTTTTATTTATTTATTTTTTGAATGATTACAATCTCTCATCCTGTGATGCTGTAATGAAGCCATCTTTTTTTCAGAGTTGCATGCTTAATCTCTTCATTCATCCATCTTATATCTTAAGTCTTTTCACTTGTGGAATACACTCAGACAATGCTGTTTTAAAACACAACTTTATCATTGTCCAAGCAGAATCTGTCTCCTTTCTTCTTTGCATGCTATAGCATCATACACCATTTGTCTTTTGTCTCCTCACTGACCTTGTGGTTCCAAATACAGTATATCCTTTCCTTGCAGAAGGTCTCGTGCAACTGACTGCAACTCACGTAATCACTTTATGTCATTCCTGCCAACTAGAGAAACATTAAATTCACATTCACAATCACAACCATCTCTCAAGAATTCAAGAAATTTATTCTCTTTATTCCCTAACGCCCCTACCCCCAACAATAAATTTAGTTTGAGTTTCCTTGGATCATAATGTTATTATACACGGAGTTCTCCTCGTGTAATATCATACGCTTATTCTTTTTGTTATACTATTTTTTATTTTATTTATTTATTTATTTATATTTTGGTTTAACTGGTTAGCATTGATTAGAATGGTGAAGAAACTTGACCAAAAATTGTACAATCAGTAGAATTTATGCAAAACAACTCCATCTCTTCCTTAAAGTTATGGGTACAACTTATGTGTCACTTTGAAGGTATGAAATAAAATTATGCGTAAGATATAATTTATTATTTTTATTATACCTCCAGGGAGTACAAAGACATTGCGTGATGCGAATAGTGTTGCGTATTAAGCGCATCAAAAACCGCACTTTAAACTCTTTCAATGTAAATGCTGAATGCAGGCCCACAATGTCGGTGGCGCAAAGCATTTTAAGAAACACAATTTTAATAACTTTTTTAAAATCAAGAAAATATATTTCATACACCTTATTAAAGGAAATATCAACCTTAACAATATTTAATTTCACAAATTTAAACCACAAATTAAAATGTTTGATCAAACGTTAGTATTATTTCCGGGAATGTATTCTGTAGAGAGAGAGAAAGAGAAAGATCCCCGCTCCACACGGAAATAATAACATTAAGTTCATTTGTGGTAGTTTCTTGTTTTTATCAACAGCATTGCATGTGCTTGTTTAAAAAAGTTATTTCATATCGTATTGTACATTATCTGATGCAGCATAATTCACCGAGTTTATACTACATTCACTACGACCTTATTGGATACATCATACATGCTGTCAATGTTGACTCCTCGTAAGATCAATTTCTGCATTTTTTTATAACTTTTTTTCCACTTGGTTGCTTATCTTTTAGAATATTTCTGTTTGCCATCAGAGACGCATGCATTCTTGTTTGTTACACTCTTGTTACTCTCAGTCATCGATATATCACCCATCCACTCAGCATTTAAGTCGCACCTCATACGTACACTCTCCTTCCATCCCCTTTAAAAACTGAACTTATACTCAGCATCCAGAGAGTACATGCAGCACATTTTACATGCCACAAAATGATTAAAGCAAAATTTAACTCACTAATACACAAAGCAGCTACAGCTTACTTTCAATGCCCATCAATATATCAAGGTGGACTGAGAGGTTCTCGGCCTAACAATAAAAAAAAGCTACTTGTAATTTCAAAATCATCACTTGAGGTGATTGCGGTGATTCCAATCACCTCTGAGTCAAATATTAATCAAAAACGTTGACCGGCGAGGGAGAGTTTTAGTTTTGGGAAGAGAGAGAAGTTAGAGCGAGCCAAATCTGGAGGAAAGGGGTGAATGTTCCAACAATTCATAGTGTAGATCTCTTAATTTTCACATGGCCAAAACACCTTGGTGAGCAGGTGCATTGTCCTGATGTAAGATGATTTTTTTCTTCTGCAAACGGTCTTTTCTCACGACTTTTTTCGTGTAGTCTGGTTAAAAGATATTCCCATATTATTGTTTTATCATTTTCCAGAGAATTAATAAACAAAATGCCTTTAACATCCCAAAACATCGATGATGGCAATGCCTCTCGTGCTGATGGAACCGACTTTGCTTTAATTGGCGCTGAACAGCCTGCTTCTGTCCCCTGTTTTGACTGCTGTTTGGATTCTGGTGTGTAATGGTGAATCCATAGTAACAAAATCAGTTTTATTCTTTTATTCTTGATAAATACACCAAGCACTGTTCAGAGATTTTCGTGCGAGTGCGTTTTTGATCTGCTCTGAGCAAGCGTGGCACCCATCTTGTGGAAAGCTTTTTCATTTGCAATTCTTCAAGCAAAATATATCCTGCACGATCTTTTGAAATGCCTATAGTCTCAACAATTTCACACGCTTTGACTTGCCGGTCATCCAATTTTTTATTTATTTTTTATTTAATTTTATTTTTTAGATAACGCCAGCTTTGAAGATGTGGATCATCTTCAAGGCTGGTGCGGCCACGTTTAAACTTGGTAGCCCATTTCTTAATTGTCGAAGACGAAGGAGAAGAGTGCCCAAACACTTTTATGAACTTTGAATGAATTTCTTTTGGTGTTAAACCTTCTTTCACGAAGAATTTTATAACCACGCGATACTCAATTTTTGCCATTTCAAAGGATACAGACAATACTTTTGCTTTAGACAGCTGTATAAAACAAACGACTTGATAAAATGACTTGCAAGTTCAAAAAGAATGAAAATATCTTGCCGATAGTGTTGCCTCTATGGTCGAGGCCGAGAACGTTTCAGACGACCCTCGTACATCACTCTACTTTTAGAGGGTTTGTAACAAAAGTGAAACAATCGATTGTATGCATGAATGCACACAAACGAACACACTACAAGAACAAAACTACGGTAACTCCAACACATAATCACAAAATGCCACAGTTAAATAATCAAAGAAGCTGATCTGAAACCCACAGCATTTTTCGTCATAACTTCATACAAATTGCCATCTTCTTGACTTCCATAGTGTTTTGTATGGTGAGTATACAATAGGACTGTGAGGAAATCACATTCTCAAAGATTAAGGATGCCTTTGAAGCTGTTAACATGGAAAAAGGGAAAGCAAAACATTTAGCTAAGGTGGTGCAGTGCACGAAGAATAACATGCTAAGCTTCAACAGCCTCACAAGTTAATCCATTGGTTCTTAACCGGCGTGACCAGGAACACTTGTGTTCCGCGAACTGGTGACAAATGTTCCGCCGATGAAAGATATCACACGACACAGTTCTGAGTTTAACTGGCTGCACCAAAAATAACATCTAACACCTGATCCTAACAACTGAAGACTGCTGTGCGCGTTGACTTCCAAACCTTATAATAGAACATCGTCTATAGGTGATGGGTTTGCAGGAGGGACAGGGGGAAGTATATCTTTTACAGTCATTCAGTGATGAGGAGGCATCGGACAATAACGGGCAGTGAACCCATGGTTCGTGATGATGCGTTGATGAAGATGAGTATGTGTGTGGTTTCTGTGTTGTCTAATATCGTAATATCGTAGAGCCCATTTTTAAAGTACAGGGTGGCCATGAAATAACTTTCCCTCTTTGGAGGGATCTGTAGCGAAAACCAATAAAAGGAATGAGACAAAATTTTATATTGAGACTTTTGAAAGCATGGGGAGATTATTTCCGCGAAAAATAGATTTAGTACAAAAAATCGCTGATAGGGGAAATTTTGGTGCAGGCCGAGCCGAAAACAAGAGGATAATTACATTAAAGGCAGATAAAATTGAATAATAACATTTCGACGGTGTAAGCGAACACTCTGTGTCGTCGAACACCGTAGTAGCAACGTCCGTTACTGTCTCTCCTTGCACTGCTTTCCATCCTCTGCCAGGTCTAACTCCTAGACTTGGCAGAGTTCTAGGAGTTGACTGTAGCTCTCAGTGCTACAGCTGACACATAGGACCTGTACACAGGATATGAAGCCTTCTAAATTCCTGAAGGGCCGCTACGGCATTGCATTGTTTATGGTAAAACAACTTAACAAGTAAAGCACGCTGAGGAAGGTTGGGCGCATATTGTGCACATTTCGTCAGTCATTCAAATAACTGCCTAAATGTTCCCAATCCCTTTTCAAGTGGAATTGGTGGCGCTTCTGTCAGGTACGCACAGCAAAATTTGCATAATCCTTTTTACCTGCTTCTTTGCAAATATTTGACTGCGTTCGGGTCCGCCAGCACTAAAATTTCCCCTATCTGCGACTTTTGGTACTAAATCTTTTTTTCGCGGAATTCGACTCTGCATGCCTTCGAAAATCTCAATATAAAATGTAGTCTCATTCCTTGTATTAGTTTTAGCTACAGATACCTCCAAAAAGGGAAAGTAAATTTCTGGCCACCCTGAATATTTGGTAGGGTTGTCTAACATTGCAGTAGCACACAATGGATAAATTTATTATTAACACGTTCATTGCCAATCACGCGATATCGAGCGATGTGAGTTCTCACCAAACAGCCGATTACGCGTTATCGCGTGGACGTCGTTAACTAAATAAAAAAAATAAACAAAATTTGGCCACCACACGAAATTCCAATTTTCAGCTTGGCAATGAAAGTGTTAAACGAAAACGTGATTCTAAGGAAAATATTAATGATGGGGGAAGTAAAACTGGAAGCAGTAGTGATGACGTTACTTCAAATACGTCTCACACTGAAGACTGCATTATATGTACCAGTAAAAATTAGAAAAATTAATAGACAATATTCGGACGAATATTTAAGTTGCAGTTTTACACGGACCAGCAAGGAAGAATGTCCTATTCACGAATGTCTTGTATGCGGGGGAGCAATGGTTCTAGTTAAGTTGAAACGCCACTTTATGAAGTACGACACTCTTCCTTCAAAAACTAAAGGTTACCTCAAAAGATTGTTGGACATGCAAGTTAAGCAAGCAAAATATTTTGAAAAGATTTTTAAAATTTCCGATAAGACACAACTTGCATCGTATAAGGTAGCTGAATTAATTGCTGTAAAATTAAAACCACATACTATAGCAGAGTCTCTTATTTTACCATCATGTTGTGAAATAGTAAACATTATGTTTGACGACGAAGCAAAGAAGGAAATTATGAAAATTCCTCATTCGGTCGATACAATAAAAAAATAAAATTAAAGATATGTCAGATGATATTGAAAAAAAAAAAAAAAAAACAGTAATCAATAAACTTTCCGAACAACATTTTGCTTTATAAATTGACGAGTCCACTGATATTATCGGTAAAGCTCATATGCTAGGATTGGTTCGTTTCATTAATGAAAGCGAAATAGTGAATCAATTTCTAGGCTGCAGAGAACTTACCGAAAGTAAAACAGGACAAGATATTTTTGACTCTCTTACTTCATGTTTATTTAGAAAAGTTTAAAATTTCATGGGAGCTGTGTGTAGGAATTTGCACGGACGGTGCTCCATCAATGGTAGGCTCTATTAAAGGATTTCTTACCCTTGCAAAGAAAATAAACCCAACTACTATATCTAAGCACTGTTTTTTTGCACAGAGAACCCCTAGTTTCAAATCCATTTCCGGCAATATTAAAACCTGTACTAGACCAAGTTGTAAATATGGTAAATTTCATCAAGTCAAGACCTTTAAAACCATGTATTTAAAAAAAAAAAAAACTTTGCATATCTATGGAAACTAAGTACGAATCTTTGCTTTTGCACACTGAAATCAGATGTTTTATCCATGGGTAAAGTGCTATTCCGAAGTTTAGAACATTAGAATGAATTATTGGCCTTTCTTTTTCAAAATGTCTTCAAAATGATGACTCCATGCGAAATCCATTTGGTACGGTTAATACATCGAGATGTTAATTTTCGCTACAAGAACAACTAGTAACCTTGTCAACGAATCGTATTCTAAAAATAAAATTCTCTGAAATAACTCTTGAGGAATTTTTGATTTTTGAACCAGCTCTCTCCACACTGAAAATTTTGTTACATTTTTCAACATCGTATGCCAGCAAAGGTTGATCGGTAGAGCCTCTGCTACTAATGACTCACGAAAAAAGTTAACCACGTTTGAGCGTGGTTAGTAGTTGGAAGAAGATCAATCGTTCGATGCTGTTGGCAGGTGCCCTCCCTCGATGAGTCTTTGGACTCCCTGGAGGTGTCACATAATAATAATATTTGTGTGAGCTCGGTGTCTCAATATTAACCAATATAAAAACTAAAAAGCGTGACTTACTAATATAGAAAAGAGATGAGGATAGCCATATCACATATTAAATATGATATTGCTCAAATCTGCAAAAGCTGACAAGCTCAAGTATCGCATTAAAATAAATTCCATTTTTATAAAAGGCAAGTCCATGCATATTTTTATTGTTAATTTTATTACTGTAATAAAATTTCAGGTTCGGGGTTCCCCAATTTTTCTTATAATCAAAAGTGTTCCGTGACTTCGAAAAGGTTAAGAACCACTGCGTTCATCCAATAAAAACTGCAGTTCTTTTTGATAAATACACATCGTATGTCTCTATAATCAATTTTCGGAGAACCGTTCATTTGTAACTGCGATGAGTTGTTGGCTTTCAAAGGATTGCCTTTCGATAAATTGCGTTTCCCATTAATTGACGTTCGATGATTTGTCTTTTTGAGGCATTGTTGTTTGATGCCTTCCCACGATGAGTCTTTTGGAATCCCCGGAGGTGTGATGTAATAATAATAATAATCTGTTTTGCGATTAATTTTTTTTCAATAAATCGCCTTCCTGTAAATTGTGTTTCAATAAATTGTTTGGCCCAATCATATCACCCCTCCTTCTCCTGCTTTACCTAAAATTAGATCTCTCTTTATAATCAGAATTCCATAATCCTGATATCACTTTTGGCAGTATCCTTTGCATTCACTCCACTGTATCAGAATCACCACCATGGAAACCAGACTTCTGCACAATTGTCCAAGTGAGGTCTTACAAAGGCCTTGTAAAGAGGCAAAATGACCTCCTCATCTTTACATGGCAATGATGAAACATTTGTTTCAGCATTGCCTTTATTCTCTGAGGTATATGTACAATTTTTGCTATATGACCTGTCTCCTAAATCTCCAAGATCCCTAGCTTGATCAGTTTCTTCCAGCATAATCTCACCAATATATATATATAAGACATTGGATACTACCTAATCTCACAAATATCGAAGACCTTCGTGTACATTTATTAATATTGAAATGAAGAGCCATTTCCACTTGCCCACAATTCCAGTATTCAAATCATTCTGCAAATATCGCATATCAGTAACAATCCATACTGATATGCAATTCTGCAAATATTGCATATCAGTAACAATCCTGGTTATCATACCTATCTTAGCTGTTCGTTGCAAAGTAGAGATTCACTGTCAACCCATGTCTGAATGGGAGTCCTCACCAACTTTTGCAAAACCTGCACCACTACTGCTGAGATACTGCTTGGTCGACAGCAATATACGTCGATCTTTGCAGCACCGTTGTGCAATGAGATTATCATGCATACTTTCTATTCCAGGCGAATCTTCCCTGTTCCGGGAATTAAATTATATATATAGCCTGGTCAAGGGAAAAGCCAGTTCAGCTGAACACTGCTTTACCATCCGTGCTGATATCCTATCAGTTCCTATTGTAAAATTCTTATTCTGTTTGTGTAATAGCTCTAGTACTTTCTCCTCATTTGGTGAAGAGGTGGCAGTGAGTTCAGTGTTGCATATTCCACTTTCATAGCTTTTACCAAAATTGCTTTCCATTAGTTAAACAATCGTTCCTGCTTCAGTCACTTGCATGCCACTGCATTCAGTAGAGCAATTCTTTCAGATTCATTCTTTCTTTCTTTTACTTGCAGCATAACGATAGAATACTCTGGGTTGTTCTAACTTGCAGAGCCAGTTTCTTTTCATACTCAGACTTAGCTTTCCATACAACAGTTGTGACTCTTCCGGCCTGCTGCTTATAATTATTGTAACTGACATCCTTATGCACGCGATGTTTCTTCCGGATCATCTTTTTCTTATGAATCTCTTGCTTAATAAGATAACACATCCATTTCATCCGTACTATATTTATTCTTTTAACTCTACTGCTGTATTCTGATATCACATCATTTAAATATTTTTTAAATACTTCCCGAATACTGTCGATATCCTTGCTCTCCAATAACATACATTGACCCAGAATGCAGCATACCCCCTCAGGAGGTCATCATTTCTTGCTTTGTAGTTTGGCATGTAATCTTTCCTAAATGGAACATTCTTGAATATGAGTACCGCATGATCGCTGTCATCAACTCAAGGCAAAATAGTTACGTCTTTAATCGAAACTTCCTCTGACACTGTAATCAGATATAATACTCTTCGATCACCAGTTCATTCTGTTGAGGAAGTTTTCTTGCAGTAGCTAAAAATCAAAGTTCAGATAATAAAAGTTCCTCATTATGACTACTCTTTTCGTACCCATCGTATTTATTTGGTGATGCATTTTTTTATTCACTAGCAACCTATCCACCAGGTCTCTAGTAACACCCCGATATGTACTTAATCCCATTATTATCCACCGAACACCAGAATGCTTCGAACTTACTGCCACACGAAAAAGAACTCTAAATAGATTCGAGTCATCAGATAACATTAGCAGCATACCCCATCCTCTGCTATCCTTCCTAAAAATACTGCACCTTTTACACTCTATATGAGTAGTACGTCTGCTTCTGATAGCCAGGTCTCATTAATGACTACAATATGAGGTCCCAGTCTATTAATCAAGGGAGAAAACTGTACGATATCGTAAATATTTGTCCATGGACCTAATAATCTGTATGCATGTTCTTTTTTTAAACTGTTGTCTACAGTCTGCATGAGACAGTTCGGATCCTGCAAATCTCTATTCTCCCCTTGTGCCTTATGCATGTAGACATCTTTACACATATTTGATGGGTCCAAACACAAAGTCGAAATGATAATACCCATTCCCATCATTAGTACAATTATATAACATTGTTATCGTACACTCATATTCTTTCTATTCCTCCCATAGTTCTGACTAATTTTTCTGAAGGGTTATGGATATAGGTAATATTATTCTCATTATACACTATCTCTATGGAGCCTGGAGACCAGACTAACGTTATAATTACAAAACTTATACCGCTTCTCTGTAAACTCATTCACTGTCAGCTCACTCACAACGAATTCTGGCAATCCATTCTACTCATTCACCAGTATCCATGCAAAAAATCTAGTTAACACCTATTTCAACCACACTCTGACACAGCATCCACAGATGACTTCTAGATCTCTGACTATTCATCATATAAATTTTTGCATTCATTTTAGAAAAACCCTGTAATAACTAATAAGTTTCTATTATATCTCCTTTTTTCTGCCTATCAGATAAACATTGTAACAATTGTTATCAGATAAACATTGTTATCTGATAACATATAAACATATGTTTATCTGATAACAATGTTTATCAGATAAACATAGTGACCAAATCTGTGCACTATAGTCAACATGCAAATGAATTATTTGCCTTATAAAGAGTGATAATTTCTCTGTCTTTACTTGGCAATGTGCTTTTCTACATTCAAGTAATCCTTTGAGCTATTTCAACTTTTGCAATATACCCTCTGAAATTCAACTTTGCCACCATTATCCCTAAGTCCCTAGCTTCATCAATTTCATGCCATCCAGTACCACCCTCCATGTAATAAATACACAGCATTATTTTTTATTACGAGCATCTCCAAAGGTCCCTTAGAGTTCCCCTAAATATTGTCAAGAACAATCCAACATTCGCACTATATATCATACTTTGCATTATGATATGATATTATGACTTTATATTTTGATAACTCATCTGCAGTCATGGCACCCACAATAGGCTCTGGCAACCTATTCCACTCATTCACTATTTTCCAATCAAAAACCTAGTTCTAACACGCCTACTAATTACACTCTTACACATTTTCAATGGATGGCCCCTTGTTCTTCCCCCCAACAAGGGGCCAGAAAAAGTTGTTCTCAAAAATATCCTCTGAATTAATCTTGTAAAAGTTCGTCAGTAATTTGAATGTCTCGATCATATCACCACTTTACGGCCTATCAATCAGTTTCTGTAACCCACAAATTTTCATCTGTTCTTGTAAGGTTAATTCCATAAATCTGGTACTAATTTGGTCACTAGACTCTGGACCCTCTCCAACTCCTCCTCATCAACAAGAAACCCTGGCACCCAAATCTGCATGTAGTAGTCGATGGGGTCTTATCAAGGCTCGATAAAGAAGAATAATAATCTATATGTCTGCTTGTTAAAGTATGTGCTCCCTAAACTTTAACTTTACAGTCAATTTCCTGGAGTACAGTTGCACCAATGGGGTATACAGCTGGTAATCTTTTCATCCCAAAATGCATAACCTTACATTTTGCCACATTAAACTGACATCCATTCTCCTTTGCCCAGTCTGCCAATCTACCCAAATCATCCTGCGAAATTTTGACATCATCAGTATTAACAATTGTTCTACCCAATTTGCATCATCAGCAAATAACTGAAAAGTTTCTCTCATATCCTTCCTAATATCGTTAATGAAGAAATTAAAGAGTAGCAATCCCTGAACAGAACCCTATGGCACTAGTAAAAGGCCTTCATTTGGACTCTACTACTGAATAAACTGCTCTCTGATATCTATCCATCAACCACAATCCTATCCATCTCACTAACTCTTCTATTATTTCTTCCTAGCATTACATCTTGCCAAATGCAAAACTGCAGGGTCCATTGTTTTGCATTTGGCCTTCGATCAGTGGCATCAGTACTACTAACATGATCAAAAATTCTATTTGACAGGCTTAGGTATCAGACATTAATCATAACTTAATTTTAATGGTATTACAACACCAAAAAGAACTAAATTACAAAAGTATGTTTATTAACTGGCATATAGTTCACTAAATTTAAAACCAGTATTTTCGGAGCAAGGCAACTTACTACAGTGTCCATGCGACAAAGAATAAGTAAAACAATTCAAACTGTAATGTAATCGACAAAGGACAAACCCTATCCTCTCGAAAAGCGTTTCTCAACCTTTCTAAGCCCAAGGACCAGTAGAATGCCTAAAACAATTCTACGAATCACTATATTACAGAGGCGTAGCTGAGGGGGAAGCGATGCTCCCCAGGTGGCACTTTTTTGGCGTTTAAGAAATCTTGGCATACTGTCTATAAAACAGCAACTGAGTGATGAAATAGACTTCGCCAATGTCATCGACGATTTTGTGAACAGAAAAGCAAGAAAAATAACATTTTAGAATGTTGGAATTCAAGTTTTACTTCAAAAATAAACAGTGTTTTCAATTTATTTCCCTAAACGTCGTTTTGACTTTTTGTAATATTTTTTTTTTTTTAAACCTATGTAGGAATTACCAACATTTCAGAACAACTGTGCCATTTATAACATAGTAAATCTAAAAGCATGTTTTGAATACATATGGAAACGTAATTAATTAAATTGGAAGTAAGCGATTGAAAGTGTTTTATCAATGAACAAAGTTTTAATTTTTATTAAACAAATAAATAATATGATATACTTTTAATGAGATGGTTGAGCTTCTCGGCCCTTGCAGAGTTGCTGGATATCTGGCTCAATATTGGTCAACTTCAGTCGAAGATCGGCACACACAAAGACGATTTCTGTATTTTGTTTTTATTTGAAGGAGCGATGAAAATCCTTTCTCACAAAGAGAGATAGGTTGTAGAAAACCATGACGATTTTCAATGCTTCTTCAGATAATTCGGGAAATTCACTTCTCACTAAAGGCGAGATCCAAAATCGAGCCAAACCAAGATCACGGAATTGCATTTTAAGTCCACTGTCACATGAAAGCTCAATTAACTGTTCTTTTTTCGATAACGAAAGGTAGTTCTCGTGACTGCAAGCCTGAAATGGATCACGAACCCACAGAAATTTCTTATAAGTTATTCGGAAAATATGTTTCAAAATTCCGTTTCAGATTTTTGAGGTGATCATAAACCCTTTCCAGAAACTCAGAATCAACAAAAAGATCATTGTCCGCTAAAAAGGATTCCAATGTTGGAAAATGTGCAAAGTGTTTGTCTTTTACATAATTAATCCATAAAAACCATTTTTTTCTCGAATGCCTTTATTTTGTCGTAGGAATCAAGAACAGTTAAAGAATTTCCCTGAAGGGAGAGATTTAGTTCATTAAATTTCGAAAAAAATGTCTCAAAGACAGGATAGTGTTGATAACCATGCTTCCTCAACAAGGAGTGATGCAAAATCAGAATTACGTTTATTTACAGATAATAAAACTTTGTGCCTTAACCGTTCCATACGCTTCCCTATATATGAAACAATGTACCAATTCATATCATTGAGAGTGCGAAATATTTCTTCTCGTTGTTCGGGATGGCAAAGTTCTACAAAACAGAATATCATCATGAATGCTATCATGCGTATATCTTACATAGCATATTAACTGCGTATCATGTGTAACATCAGTAGTCTCATTTATTTGTAAGAGCTCTTCTTAACTCTTTCGATTAACTGAGATTCTACACCACCTGCCATACCATTAATTCAGCAACCGACAGTGTCATTTGAAAGAGGAATCAAATCAACATCTTTTAATAACTTGTTGCCAAACATGGTTTTTATCACATCTTTTATAGCTGGAGGTAGTAAATTTTCCCCGATAGAAATATAGTTTCCGGCCATGGGTCCTTATGATTTATTGTCCCTAAGCGTCACTGAAAAAATTCAATTGGCTTATTTTTCACATCACAATGTTTAGTTTCTAAATGTCGGAGTTTCGCAGGTTTCATGCACTTGTTCGATAACACTTCATAATAAAAACATATTGAGGTTTCTGTTCACTTTCATCTCCACATCACATAACCCCGAATTCCAAATATTAACTGCTATATTTCCTACTGTATTTTTTTTCTTTTAACTGCTTGTTTCTTCATTAACGCCGAGTAAATCTGATACTTTAATAGTATCGGATTTACTCGGCGTTACACGTGTATCACAATTAAGGTTAGCATCATCTGTTTAGTTTGCTCTTCTTTTCAAAGTCCTAGTTCTAAGCCACTTTTCCTTTATTAAAAAACATTTCCAAAAAACACAGGTTGCAAATTCGTTTAGGGCAATCTTGTAAATGAAATCCCACAAAAATTGTCACCCAAGGTCAGTAACGCAGATTGATTCATAATTAGTTTTGCGTGTACCATGCGTAGTGATTTGTTGAGTAATGGGTAGTTTTGTGAATACTGGGGTTAACTAATGACACACTATGTCCAAGTATCACTTAGCACTTCTGAAGATATACTGAGCCTTGGTTGAAAGAGGGAACCTTCAATAATAAAAATCAATAAACAAGCAATTGGTTGAAATGTGGATAACATGTTCACTTTAAATCTGACAAAACAGCAAGGGAAGGTGGAAGCAATAAAACTATATTGTTGTTCACTTCACTGTCTTTTATTATTCTGCCGCTACAAATTTAGCAGCAGAATGATGAATAAGAGGGGTGAAGTGAACAATAGTTTTATTGCTTCCGCCTTTGAACATTTTGACGCTATTTGTTAGTTTTTTCAAGTCTCCATTTGATTTCAATAATTCTTACTTACTCAATTTTTATTAGATTTTTTGGATAATTAAAAAAAAAATATTTAATTAATTTAAGTCTGCCTGCGGAGCACCTGTCCCATCATCGCAGACCACAAGTTGAGAAACACTGCTCTAGAATATCCTGAAGTATATGAAGTTTTTTGTGATGATTGACAGCCTACTATACAAGATTTGTTAATCTGCCTTGGAGAACATAAATACATTCGCTACCATTATTATGGCAAGTGAGGAATGGGAAGCCAAGCTTTGGACACCCTTTCACATAGGATCAGATGGAAGAAAACCAGTGTGCTATATAAAGTCATTATAGGTCACAGAGACTACATTTAAGGTGAGCAATGGCTATGAAACATTATCCCAACCATGGGCGTGCTGGCCATATGTGCAATGTGTGCAACGCACACAGGCGCCAGGATAGTAAAGGCACCAAAGAGGAGGAAATACTTAAAAAAAAAAAACTTTTTTTAAATTAAAGTGATTTTTTTATTGGAGGGGGAATAGGGGCGCCAACTAAAGTTCTGCATACAGATGCTGGACACTACTGGTGCACCCCTGCTCCTGATCTGTAGGTAGTTTCGAGTATTGAAATACATATTGATATAAACAGTTTATTAAATCCACGTCTGGGCATATAAAAGACATCAAAAAAAAGAAGGGAACACAAGTCAGGCTTAGCATTCTACACAGCCACTACTGGCCATCAAGTATTCTGGCAACAGACAAACATGTCATATATTGATAATAACTGTTTCACAAGAAAATTAAAAGTAGCTGCGCAAATGCTTAGGATCCCTACAAGGTGAAATAAAAATCAAGACTTGATTTTACATCAAGTGTGGTCTGCCTTCATCAAAAATTTAACTGTCTTGGACCTCAGATAAAGCACGCATGAGCCGTAGAGTGTGACAACAACTAGTAATGTTTGAACATGCATACAGTAACGAATATATCATTTGCATTCTGGTTTCTCAATTAATTAACAGCTATGAAGTTATCAAAGACATCTCATGTGTGTAATTAATTGTCAATAACCTTTTGTTGTGTTAAACTTTTATATACCATTACCCCTGATGATGCAAGTCTTATAACAAATGAAGCTTTTCAGGTTTTTTAATTTTTTTATTTTTAATAAACTGTTTATTAATATGTGGTCTCAATACCAAAAACTATCTACAGAACTGCTTGACCACCACAGAAACCTACGTCTATATTCTCCTGACCTGAACAAGTATGGCTTTGTTAATCTGCCATAATTCTAAGAGACTTATTTTAAAATTAACTCCTACTCAACTGTAATACTTCTTTTATTCAACTTTAGATGGCATCATATTAAGATTTAGGATCTTTGTCTATTACTGTTTGAATTATTTCACTGTGACTAATTGTCATGTGTAAATTGTAAATGCTGGTTTGCTCTGAACATCCTGGTTTGAAATCCAGTGAAATATAAGTCCGTTAATAAACATCCTTTTATAATTTAGCTTTCTTTGGTGTTGTAATACCATTCAAGTAAGGTATGATGAGCAATACTCTGAAATAATTCCTAAAAAACACTTATAACACTTGTCTAGTAGCACTCCTGTATATAATGCAATCGGCATTTAAATAGCAAAAGCAAAATTCCAGACAGAGCATTGACCAAACAACTAACATGATACGTTTTCAGCCTTAGTATTATTATTATTATGTGACACCTCCACGGAGTCCAAAGACTCATCGAGGGAGAGCACCAGTGAGAGTGCTGCATACATAAAATAAAAAAAAAAGTATTATTTTTTTCCTAATCAGTAACCAATTTATTAATAAATAAATCTACAGATTTATTTATTAATAGTGTTTATTTATAATATAATATAATATAAATATAATATTTATTTAAGTGGGGCAACACCCCCCACTAAAAATTTCACTGGCTGGCCGCCACTGGATATCACCTACTTTACAACTTACCATCTGCACTACTCAATCCACTAGCTACAGCGAACCACATCACCTACACTAATGCCATCTACTACCCACCACTACCACCAGAAATATTTTCACAGACAATCACAAACATCCATGGTGAGATTTGAACCAGGAGCCTTTTGGCTGGAAAGTGGATATGCTAACCACCACTCAAACAACCATGTTAGCATGGCTAGGTTAATTTTCTATGGTTAAGACAGTCATAACGATAAATATATAAATAATAATAAAATAACATCTCCCTCTATATGTTTGAAAGCATTGTATTCCTTTTCCAAATAAAAAAATTCACTTTTTTTATTTTATTTATTTTTTAATAATCAACTTGGAATTACAGTTGGTTGAGTACAGTACTTTAGATATTAACACTTTTCACCCGAGGAGTTAATAACTCCTTAGATAAAAAGAATGTTCAGGTAAATAGTTTGAATTAGTTACATCATCACCATGATGCAGTCTGAATGGTTTGACCTCCCCTCCAATCATTCTTGATATGCATGGTTGGAGGGGGAAGCTGAATTTTTCACCAAAGCAAGGATATGAGGCCAGCATTTAATGTCCATTTACTGCATGTTCTCTCTCAGTGATATTCTTGTATTGAAAGATCAAAAACCCTTTCAACTCTGCAGTGAGACTAGCTAACTTGCCTTTGATTAAAAAGCCCTTATAATCTACAGAACTACTTGACTACCACAGAAACCTACATCTACAATCTCCTGACCTTAACAAGAATGGCTTTGTTAATCTGCCAAAATTCTAAGAGAGACTTATTTTAAAATTACTTTAGGATTACTATATTATTATTATGCAATCAAGTTATCATTACTAGCTTTCCTATAACAGCTGTTTTCCAAATTAATCTTCTATTTTAATAAGAGATTAATTTGGAAGAAAATTAATTTAATATTGTTAATATTTTCCATTATGGTCTTTTAAAGTAATACTAACTGTTTAAATCCGCATAGATATTGGTCTTTGTCTGGATCTTTTTCATTCCATCAAACACTTATTAACCTTCACTCTTCTATTCTGTTTAGGCAGCCATACCATCCTACAGTACAGTTCTGCAAACACATCTCTAAATGCTAATAATGAGAAGTTTCTTTTTTATCTTCATTTTTAGTATGATTCCTCTATCAGGGATATCTTTTAACCAATAATTTTTCTCTGAAAACTCTCATATCTATATCTTTAGATCTAGCCAGAACACACAATTTACAGACAGTGTAGATTGGAAAAACCACCCTATCATATCAGTCATTAGGTTTATAAAATAACAGTGTTTGCGTGTCCCTACTATCGTTTCTTCGGATCCATAATGATGGCAATGTAATGTTGCTGAAATATAGGAATCGGAATCAGTTTATGGTAGATATGTGACAAAGGATATAAAAACAACCTTAGTTAAGCTGATCAGAAGATCTCAATTCTATGAAGATTTTAAAGATGGAAAGACATATTCAAGTGTTTTTCTTCACAGTATGTGTAACTTTTTGGAAGGTCATGTTGAACTGAAAAATGGTAAAACGTTTATTAAAAAAGGTAAACGACAAATTAACCATGCCACATCCAGTGATCTGGTAGAAGTACAAGATCTCGCCATTGAACTTCCTTCTTTAAATACGATTTATTATAATTTTATTGAGGATGCAGAAGATATGAAGCAAGATCATCATAACAGCGTAGAAGAATGTCTACCTTCTGGAAGAATAGTCCATATTTTGAAAAGAAACTGGAGTTGTCTGACTGGAACAGTATTCAAAGTTCCAGGAGTCTTAATAGATAATCTTGGAACAAGTAGCATAAAATCTCACAGTCGCATAGATGAAGTTATTTGACTTATTCTATGACCCTTCTTGTTGGGAAGAGGTTGAAAAAAAATCTTATGGAAACAATATCCACTATAGATTTAAAGATGGAAAGACATATTCTGGTGTTTTTCGTCAATGTATGTGTAACTCTTCGGAAGGTCACGTTGAACTGAAAAATGGTAAAAAATTTATTATAAAAAGGTAAATGACAAATTAAGCGTGCCACATCCAGTGATCTGGTAGAAGTACAAGATCTCACCATTGAACTCCCTTCTTTAAATATGATTTATTATAATTTTATTGAGGATACAGAAGATATGAAGCAAAATCATAGTAAAAGCATATAAGAATGTCTTCCATCTGGAAGAATAGTCCGTATTTTGAAAAGAAACTGGAATTGTCAGACTGGAACAGTATTCAAAGTTCCAGGCATCTTAATAGATACTCTTGGAACAAGTAGTATAAAATCTCACTTAGCCGCAGAGCTGAAGTTATTTTACTTATCCTGTGACCCTTCTTGTTGGGAAGAGGTTGAAAAAAACCTTACGGAGACAATATCCACTATAGATTTAAAGATGGAAAGACATATTCTGGTGACTTCGTCAATGTATGTGTAACTCTTCAGAAGGTCATGTTGAACTGAAAAATGGTAAAAAGTTTATTATAAAAGGTAAATGACAAATTAACTGTGCCACATCCAGTGATCTGGTAGAAGTACAAGATCTCGGCATTGAACTCCTGCTTTAAATATGATTTATTAATTAAATATAAAGAGCCAATAGGCTTCATTTTGGCGATATAAACATTATTCAAATTAAGGGGCTATTAAATCCCACATTGTTTTAAAACCGAATAAGAAACTTAAAGATTGGAATCAAAGAGTTTCATGCCGAATATAGTAAACTATAAAGTAACGGGGAATTACTGGTGTGAGCTAATGCAAGTAGTCCTAGTGTGTAGTACAATCTTGGGCAACTCGTTGCATAGGTGGGGAAAGTTCAGATCGCTATTCTTAGGTATTTTCCATAATGTAAAAACACATTTCCCAGGAAATGTATGCTGTTATTACATTATGGTGGGAGGTCACTACCCAGACTGGTTTCAGTCTTTTTTAAGGCTTCATCAGTGAGTAGCTAGACCAAAAGATACCAAAGGGTATAGCGAAAAGAACTTATATACTTTGCTATATGAGATGTCAACCAGGTACAACGAGATTGTACTACGCGAGATTGTACTACATACTAGGACTACTTGCATTAGCTCATGCTAGTAATTCACGATACTTTATAGTTTACTATATTTGGCATGAAACTCTTTGATTCCAATCTCTGAGTTTCTTATTCGGTTTTAAAACAATGTGGGATTTAATATCCGCTTAATTTGAATAATGATTTATTATAATTTTATTCAGGATACAGAAGATATTGTTAAACTGTGAATGAAATTGTTTTGTATGTTTTATTCTTCATTCACATTTAACATAATCTGCCATATCCTAAGCAAGACATGTTTATATATTATTTGTTAGTCTCTTGCTTAAGATTTATTATTTATGTATTTTCCTTGAATTTTTTCAGTTATTATTTAATTATATAATTTTAATATATGTTATGTTAATGCAAGGACTCTGTAGAAAATACCATATGTTTTATTTATTATATTTGTAAATGAGGGTGAAGAAAAAATTAAGTAACTGTAATATTTTTCGTTATTACTTTTCATTATTGAGTGTAAAGGTATAATCTTATATAATGCTTATGTTTACGTTTTGTTTTGATCGTTGCCATGGAGACAGAAATAAAATAGAACGTGCGAGCTTAGAGTGTGAGCTGCGGTGATTGGAAGTATGGAATTAATATGAGTTGGACAAGTGAACAAGTTTTGGTGGGAAGAAGTGAGGTATATAAGGGGAAAGGTGAAAGTAAACAAGGAGACTCAAGGGCAGGAACATTCAGAGCACTACGGAGACGAGAAGAAAACTTATAGGCGGCTGAGAGTGAGGTCAGCAGTGGCAGTAATAGGAATTTTAGCCTTGATAGGATTAACAAAACTGCAAGATTAATAGGATATCCAGAATAATTTCATTAAGTTCTAGAATTACTATGTATTCCTATAATGCTTTGAAGAAGGATTATGCAAAGCTCAATTTGTTATGCAGTAGGAAACATGGACAATTATTCTGCCTTCTAGCAAGTCCATCAAGATTTGAGTAGCGCGATAAATATTAATTCAGTTATCTCCATGAAGAATTCTTTTAAATAGTGATTCATCGGAGTAATAAGTGAATATAGTTTTGATATGTACTCACAATGAATCTGATGTGCTAAGGATTAATCCCAGTAAGAACAGTACCACTTTATTCTATTTCAGTGCGAAGATTTAAGTGATAGCTCCGTCTCTTATATCCTAACATTTACAATGGCGTTTTGCTGAGTTTAGCCGAAGTTTGAAACTTGAAAGTATTTCCCCTTGAAGTAATAGCTGCCAACATTAATATATTAATAAGAGCTCTCTAATACCCATATATAAAAAGGGAAATAAAACTGAATGCGAGAATTACAGAGGCATTTCCCTACTGAGTGTTCATGGTAAGACTTATGCAAGTATGCTTGAGAAACGGTTGAGAAGAATTGTGGAAGAAAAGCTGGATTCAGGCCAAATAGAGGCTGTCAGGATCAGATCTTCACTTTATGACAAACAGTTGAGAAATCATGGGAATATAAGAAAGATCTGTATTTAAGTTCTGTCAATCTGGAAAAGGCATATGGCAAGGTGCCAAGAGAGAAGCTATTCAATATGCTACAGTTATATGGTGTCAATGGGACATTATATCAAGCAATACTTAGTCTCTATCTGAGTTGTAAATCAGCAGTTAGAATTGAAGGAAGTACAGGAAGATGGCTTAATGTTAAATTTGGTGAGACAAGGATGTACATTATCCCTTCTGTTATTCATTATCTATATGGATGACATTATGAAGGAAACTGGTATTAAACATGATATCAAAATTGGAAATGTTAATGTTAGCTCTTTGCTTTATGCGGATGTGTTATACTTCTAAATAAATCAGCTACAAGTCTGCAAGATTCCTTGACTAAACTGAATAATTGCTGTAATAGATATGGTATGAAGGTCAGGAATTAAAAGACAAATACAATGTAAATAGGCAGAATTATTGAAAATGTCAACTCCTTTGTGAACGGAGAACCTGTGGAACAAGTAAAACATTTCAGCTACTTAGGCATGATTTTTAGTGAAGATGGTAAATTAAATATGGAAATAGACAACAGAATCAACAAAGCTGGTATGGTAGGAAGTGTTAGATCATGAATGGGAGACTTTATTGAAATAAGAATCGCCCATACAGGATGTATCTAACTGGAGGAACATACTTGTGCTTTTTGCCATCAATTTACATTTAGTAGAGAAATATTATCATGTTAAACTAGAGAGAATAAGATTAAAGAAAAAGCATTAAGTCTGAGGCTTTCTACAATTTAAGACAATGTAATAGAATTAGTGTAATTTTGAATATATGATAAAGCTTCACCAATAGCATAAAACTTATGTAAACAAGAAAGTTAGTACACTGCTAACAAAAGGTCCAAGATTACAGAAATACCACAGTCGTGATGTAATGTCCGTAACTATAGAATTCATGGGAAAATGTTTGGGGTACACATTCCTGAAAATACGACTCTGTAAGGTAACGGAGTGATGTCACTAGTAGGAACAAATAAGGGACTCCAGTGTGTGAGGTTCGAACTCAGAATAAATGGCACTGAAAAAGGAAATATATATATACAGCAGCACAGGTCAGATACCCCCCCTCCCCTGTTTTTTCTGTTCCGGAAACTTCTCCATGTGCTGTGGCCATCATGGACAGTTCCTATGCTCCCATAGCAGACCAGCATGTTCTGGCTAGATGAAGCACCAAATTATGGCAGAACGTGCCGATATTAGGAAGCTGGAGAGAGCACCCAAATTCGTATCATGCAAGTGAATGCCACATGGTGATAGATTATGGCAGCAGTAATATTCCACCACAAAGAAACAGACAAAGGAATTGATTTAATCCATGCATTGTAGATAAGTACTTTCATTTTCATACCCATATTATTTGATAATAGTGAGTAAAAGAGATTTAGATCCTCAGTGAAAGAAAAGTGAACTTTGATACCCAAGAACACTCAGGAACAATCAAAGGAATCTCATTAGCTATCTGTCTGGGAGTCCTAGTGTTATGTAATTTCAACAGATGTTGGAACAGAACTGATAATTAAACTTTTATGTGCCTTTAGAGTTTAAACGAAGGTTTTGTGCCAGACGAGCACCAGTTCATGTTTAATTAATGTGAATCTTATTTATTAGATGTTTTAAATATAATCATGACTTGTATATATTAAGTACAAGAGTTGAGTGTGAAACTTTAGACAGAATTTATCTTAGTATTGCCTTAATATCTTATTAAATGTTTGTATTTTCTTAGTTATTCAATAAACATATTTTATAATGTGTGCACATGTGTATTCTGACCATGATGACTGACTCACCACCCATTAAAATATCGAACCTATAAGTGTGGGGGATATCCAGGTTAAATCAAGAGTAAAAGGGCTACGACTACAATGTTAGGGTATCTACGGCTTCCTAATATAATTAGATAATATTAGTGGCACTTTATTTCTCTGAACCTTCCCTAGGATAAGATATCTCTATTCAAGCTGGCACAGCAATTGAACAAACAAATTTGCCTGAGCTCGAAAAGGGGACAGGAAGTCTCACAGAAATCAAGTTAATAAAATATCTTAGAGCCCTATAGAAAGAGGAAAAGAGATAGATAAGAGAAACCAAACCATACCAAGAGTAAAATATAACAGAAGTCAATTGAATAAATTCATATGTAATAAGAGAGAAATTAGTCAGAACTCTAAATCAGCTGTATACAAGACAGTGTTGAAACCAGTTTTAACTTATGGATCTGAGGGCTGGGTCAGAAGCAAAACATTTGACAAAAGACTAGAGACCACAGATATGAGAGTCCTGAGAAAGATTAGAGGCATGAATAGATGGCATCAGCACAGCTAATCTCAGGTGGTATGGTCTTAAACAAAATGGGAAAGGAAAGATTATCAAAACAAGTGTTCTCTGCCAGGAAAACAATCCAGAGGAAGACAAAGATATAGGTGGATTGATATGGTACAAAGTGCTGTAGATGATAGAAATGTAAGATCTGATAATGTTGGAGTCTTGACAAGCAACAGACTAATTTGGAGGAAAATTGTAGATAGGAAGTTAGTAATGATGTAAATTTTGCATGTACTACTATCATATCATGTACACCCCTTGAGGGTACATGGCAGGAATTTGATCATGACAATGAAAATTTTAATGATGATTCCACAAATTAAGACAAAATTTTTGAAATATGCAATGTGCAAAGATAATTAAATCAGAAATGTGAAAGATAAGAGATTTCTCATTAGTATAAACTCTTGAGTTGCTTAAGGACAAAGTCTTCAAATTCTCATAATACTTTACCATATGTTTAACAAGTGACAGATTTCTCATTGGTGTGAATTCTTTCATGTCTTTTAAGATACAGCTTTCTGGCAAATGATTTTTTACAAGTATCACAGCTAAAAGGCTTATCATTAGTGTGAACACTTTTATGCTTTTTAAGACCATAAGACAATGAAAATGATCTATCACAAATTTCACAAGTAAAAGGTCTCTCACCAGTGTGAATTCTTTTGTGATTTTTAAGCCTCTCCATTCTTGAAAATGATTTTTCACAAGTGTCACAGATAAAAGGTTTTTCGTTAGTATGGATTGTTATATGCTGCTTAAGATCATGTAATCTTGAAAATGATTTACCACAAATTTCACAAGTATAAAATTTCTCATTAGTATGAACACTAGAGTGTTCTTTAAGATCATGAGAGGATGAAAATGATTTCCCACAAGTTTCACAAAGAAAAGGTTTCTCATGAATATTTGTGTGTTGTTTAAAAGTTGCAGATTTTGAAAATGATTCACCACAAGTTTCACAAGTAAAAGGTTTCTCATTAGAATGAACTCTTATGTGTTCCTTAAGGTGATATGACCGTGAAAATAATTTACCACAAGTTTCACAAGAAAAAGGTTTCTCATTAGTGTGAATTCTTGCATGTCTTTTAAGAGTTCCCAATTGTGAAAATGATTTATCACAAATCTCACATGTAAAAGGTTTCTCATTTGTATGAGTTCTTGCGTGACGTTTAAGATTACACAATTGGAAAAATGACATACCACAAGTGTCACAAGTATGACGTTTCACATTGTTATGAATTCTTAAGTGTCGTTTAAGACTTAACACTCGTGTAAATGATTTACCACAGGTATCACAGGCAAGATTCTCACTGGTGTGAGTTTTTGTGTTCCAGATTAGTACAAGACTGGATTCATCCAAAGTTTTAAGGATCAAAATTTTTTTACTTGGTGGAACTACTCTGTCTTCCTTTTGTGATCCATATTCCTCACATAACTTCTCAGAAGATTCAGCTATACTTATTACATTAGTCTGTGTTTCTTCTTTTTTATTCCATGAACTTGAAGATGAAGTGTTAACTGTTTCAGTTAACAAGCCTTCCTCCATATCAATTATCCACCAAAAGTGGGATAGCATACACAAAAAACTTCAGAATTGACATGAAAGGTTCTGCCTTAGAATCCAGATAGCATTTCAGTTCACCACACTTCACTTTGCTGCATCAATAAACTTGATCTACCAGGGAGAAAAAATGTAATTCAGCATTCACACAATTTATATTTATTTTCAAATAATTCACTCTTAGCTACTAAAAAAAGTTAAAAAATTATATAGCATTTTATAAATATATGATGTATCATAGTTATGTCAAATCAGATACCTGTCAAATTTTCAATCTATAAAATACCCACTCTTACGAGTAGAAAGTATAAAGAATAATAAGAATATAATTAATATTTATCAACTTCTTTGCTGATATTTGAATAGTATTATCTTAAGAGCACAAAAACAGTATGTTAGAATACATGAAATAACAAATTTAATCAGTGGACAAGACAATTAACTAAATTCCTAATTAGTGCCATCTATTGTTGGATAAAGGGCAAGAGAGATAAAAGGGAAAAAATAAGTGTCATTTCATCTTAAAATGACTGTCTTCCAGATTTTTGGTAAATAGTGATAGAGCCATACTTGCTGAGTTTTGGGGAATACTTTAAAGCTGAGGTTGATTCTAGAAAATCAATCTGAGTTATGATTTCTCTGTAGCACTTTTGTTTTTTTCCATGTTTTGTCAAGACTTGTCAAACTAAATTAACTTTCATCCTTTCAATCACTAACAAAAACAGTATTTTTTGTCTATAAATTGCATGTGTTCTGATACCTGATATCCTACTAATGACTTCACATCAATTGCTTAGTATCCCATAATGCAAAGCACGTTCCTACGGATATGTATCAAACTGGTTGTTGAACATTGATAAATAGGATTAAAAATGAAGTAGAGAAGCTATTAAAGAATAAACAAGTTGGTTTTAGAACAGGTGTGAATATTGCACATTACATTTTTACTTTAAGGAACATCATTGATCATTCTTGTGAATGTAACATGGAGAGTTTGAGAGCAGTTAATGGGGAGGAGAGGCTGATTGTAAGGGAGCAAGAGGTATATATGCCACGAAGGAGTTGGTATCTGCTTGACATATTTTTTTAATACAAATCTTGCAATGGGTCAAGTTCCAAAGGAATGGAAGAAGGGCAAGATTTTGCTACTTCATAAGGGAGGTGACAGAACTCAAGCATCAAATTATAGGCCTGTCTATGTGTCAGGTGTTGTAGTTAATTTGTTGGAGAAGCTGGTGAGAACTAGGATCCAAAATTAGGTTGACAACAATGGCATTATCTTTGATGGTCACCATGGATTTACTAAAGGGAGGCCACGGTTGAGTAATCTACTTACTTATCACAATAAGGTGATGGTCTCCTAGGACAGAGGAGAGGGATACTAAGTAGTATACTTAGATTTTGAAAAGGCTTTTGATAGATTACCACGTGGAAAGTTGATAGTGAAACTAGAGTGGATGGGGTTGGATATTAGGTTAGTGCATTGGATCAGAGACTGGCTATCTGATCGGTATCAGCAAGTTGTGTATGAGGGAGTAATATCCAGGAAGAGGAAAGTTGCTAGTGATGTCCCCAGCGTGCTGTTTAACCTGTATGCTAATGATATCGGCAAAGTTTTGGATGGGGATGTGTTTTACATACTTGGGGGAAAATGTAGATACTGAAGATGGAATGTGAAGACCATAATGCAAAGTCTGACAAAAGCTAATACAGCCTTCAGAAAATTAAATAATATATGAATATCTTCAAACCAAAATAAAGATCTTTAATAACAATATTAATGCAATTTTATTATATTTATTATTATATGGATTAGAGACATGGAAGTTACTTAAAATAACAGGAATCTAAATTAAAGTTCTCAAACCAAATGTCTGCATAAAATATTTTGCTTGCAACATATAACAAATGATGACGTATATAAGCTGAGTGAGCAAAAAAAGCATCACTGATGAAATTAAAAAAATGGAGATGCAAATGGACACATACTGAGGATCGACAGCAGCAGAGATTCCAAAAGTGACTTTGACATGGTTCACAAATGTCAAATGGAAAAGCCTAAATTAATTTCACAGAGAATAACAGAAAAGGAAAGACAGACTAACTCATTGAAACAGTTAGAGAGAAGTTGAACTGGTGGTAGGGATAGATTTATCTGGAAGAAACTGCTCTCAGCCTTATGTGATATGAGAAACAAAGAGAATAAGCAAGCAATAGTTTCACAATGGCAGCTGCCGTTTGAAAATCTCATGATTTCATAGCACATGTGGCTCTGTGCCCTCTGACCAAATCTGAATTATTGTGCTTAGCTCTGGTCACCGGTAATAAATTAGCCTTGAGGAGGATGCAATGACAGTAAACAAAAACTGACTATGTTGGTTATGAGAATAGACTTGGGGCATGTGCACTGCAGTCTGATCGACAGCAGACGAACATGTGATATGATTGCAACATTTAAACTGTTGAGAAGCAGTTATAGGATTGGCACTGAGATCTTGAATATTATAGAACAAGGGGAGGGGAAGCAAGGACAAGGGACTTCTTTTGGTATGGAGATTTGTTGGGCCATGGAACGCATTGCCATATAGGGTGAGAGCATGAACAGTGAACAAGTTAAAGGAGAGGTCCTGAGCAATAATATAATAATAACCATTTTATATTATTATTATTAGTGACACCTCCAAGGAGTTCGAAGACTCATCGTGGGAGGACACCTCTTGTACAACTTTATAGTTTCATATAAAGCCAAGACTCTCATAGAGCTTGTGGTTCTTAAAGAAAAGTATGCAAACTAGACAGGAAATTTACTGGATAATGTAAGGATGCCACTGCAAAAGCTCACTCATAAAAAATAATAAAAAGATAAACATTCACAATGACTTTATTCCTGAACCTGTCTTATTATCACAACTTTATTTGATGAAACATTCTTGAGCATTAGCAAGATTTGTTTTTGTACCAAATTCAAGCAGAACATTTGGCCAGTTGGTTTTGATCTTTCCATGTATGTTAAGGCATAAGTGCTAGGAGGACATCATGTTGGAGGTTTAATAGAATGTTTACAGCACTAGTCAAGGATTCAAAACTAATTTCGATGCTTACAAAATTTCATCTCAGTCACTGAGACATCTTCAGTGATTATGTGATTACAAATAACTCTTGTAATACACACACACAAAGACAACACAATACTAAATGAAACACATGGGTGACTGAAGTTTTATTTAGGTGGTGGTGTTATGTCATTAAATTTTCCTTAAATCTCGTTTAGTTTAATTATAAGCTTGCCTCTCTATAATTACTATTAGACTCTTCCCATATCTCACTGACTTAAATCTCTATCATATAGAGTAAGAACCTACGTTCTTACTCTATCATAGCAAATATTGTAATGGAATTATTTAAATAATTCCATTACAATATTTGCTATGATGTACACAATTAATCAGCGTACATCATACTGGCATGAATGCTGCTGTTCAACCTTAGAAGGTAGACAAGAATTAGGAGAATTAAAGGTGAAAGAATTAGGGATTTATCAAGTGTTGCTCGGGTTATGTGTTCCCGAGTTCATGTTAGATTTATCAAGTATTGTTCCGGTTAGATAGGGTTGTGGGAATAGATGACATATCACCATGTATTTTTAAAGAATGTACAATAGAGTTAGCCATGCCCTTGTCCTGGTTATAAGAGAGTCTTGTGTAGTGGGTAAAGTGTCTAAGTTGTGGAAAGAAGACAAAATAATACCTCTTCACAAGCATGGTTCAAGAACAAGTTTCCAATTATAGACCAGTCTGTATATCTGCAGATATGATCAAAGTGTTGGAAAAATAGGCTAGATATAGAATACAGGATTGGGTTGATGAATAAGATTCTCTATGATAGTCAGCATGGGTTTATGATGGGCAGGTCTTGTTTTAGCTACGATTTTATGATAAGGTGACAAATATGTTGGATAAGGGAGAATCATATGCAGTGATAATCTTGAACTTCACAAAAGTGTTTGACAGATTACCACATGATAAGTTGGTGTACAAGCCACAGAGGATAGGATTAGATAGAGCGGAGATTAGTTCAATGAAGGATACTAGAAAGTTGTGTATGATGAAGCTGTGTCTCAGAGAAGGAAGGTGACCAGTGGCATGATTCAGAGTTCTGTTCTTGGGCTCTTACATTTGACTTTTGTTAATGATATTTCATGTGGATTGACTGGGGGATCTCAAATATTTGCAGATGATGCAAAGGTAAGTAGAATTATCAGGAGTAGTGTAATTCTCTACAGGAAGATATGAATAGACTTTTAGCTTGAACAAATGAGTTGGGTTACATTTTTGGTGATAGTAAATGCAAGGTAACCACCAATACAGTATTGGTGGAGCTGTATACTTCTGGAAGTGGATGAAATTTGGGATCTTGGAGATGGAATAGAGAAGAAATTATAAAAAGATTGGATGTTAAGATGAGAGGAACGAGAGACTGTCCCTGGAAGTTGTATAAAGATGAGGTGAAGAAGAGAGTGAGGAGTACATTTTTTACGTGGAGAGCTGTGTGTGGAATGCATTTGTCGAGTGCATTGTGAGTGCAGGTAGTATAAATAATTTCAAAGCTCATGATAGACTTCTTTGCTACTTCAGTGGGTCTCCCACAATGAGTCTGTTGACTCAATGGAGGTTATAAAATAATAATAATTATTATTAATTTATACACAGTTCTCCTCAATCATCAAATGAACTACAGGCATCAACATAATCAAAGCCTCTCTTTTGACACCTACTTGCTAGGCATTCATTACTGCTGCACTTCTCAACTCTCCATTATCAGAGAATGGTAATATAGTTACTATCTTCAGTTTCTTATTCTACTCTAAAGCCTATTGCCAGATGATTAATCTGATAAAATAATAATAATTATTATTTTCTTTAGATTCCATTTGAATCCACATTATACTATACATTCTCCCACATCCAAGGTGACCATTCTTACCTCATTCTCTGTGTCAAGTTGTTTCGTGCCCTAACAATCTGACTTATCCCAAGCAACAATCTCTCTACATACCCATGCTTCCACGTTTAGATGCAAATCATCTCTCATTACACAGTTCTCCTCTATCATCAAATAAACTACAGGCATCAACATAATCAAAGCCTCTCTTTCGACACCTTCTTGCTAGGCATTCGTTACTGCTGCACTTCTCAACTCTCCATTATCAGAGAATGGTAATATGGTTACTATCTTCAATTTATGGTTACTATCTTCAGGTAAATGTGGCGGTCGAGTTTAGCTAGTCTAGAAAACGTGTTTTTAAAGTTAAATATAGTGTGGCTTTTTGTCACAAATTGTGCTGCAATTGTGCATCGGTTAGAAACAAGTGTCCTTCAGTGGTATTATTGTTTAGAACTGTGTTGTATATATTGTGTTTTCACTGCCGTTTGTTTCACTATATCAACGTGTAAAGTTGGCGTCCAACAAGAAACATACGTCAGCGGCACGCAGGACTTCTACTACTACACGAAAGGCTGGCTCAGCGTTAGATTTTTTGCAATGGATGCGTTGCGGAAACTGCTATATGTATGCACCGAAAAATGTGAAGGATCTGTGGTCGGTCTGGCAAAATGAGAAGAACGAATATGTCGACGTATGTGAGAAGTGTCGGGATAGGCTGGAGCGTTTAGGAATGGAAGCTGACATCGGGACCGTAGCGGAAGAACTTCGGTGGGAGTTTATGAAAATGAAAAATGACCTTCATCTTCTTCATGAGGAAGTGGAAGTGATCGGTAAGGAGATACTGGAAGTTAAAGCGGAGTTTAATGTGTTAAACAGAGAAATTAGGACTATAGAGATTACTTTAGCTGAAGTAACTAGAACAGGATTACATATGGGTGAGTCTTTGGTGAATGATTCAGTAATAAATAGCATGGGAGTGATTGGGAGTCAACATAATAAAACCACAAGTGGCCTAGAAGAAATGAGATGTAGTGAGAGTGGGGGGGATAAGTAATAGAGAGTTGAGTAATGAAGCTGGGAGAGTCATGTTGAATAGTGTAGAGAATGAGTCCATGAGTGTGGACTTGAATGAAGTTAAGAGTGGTAAAATATATGGTGATTCTATGATTAAGGGTATGGAGAGTGGTATGCATGAGGAGTGCTTGGCTGATGGGACAATAGAAAGAGTGGCTTTAGCAATAAAGAGAGGGCATGAAGCAGACAAGATGATAGTTATGGTGGGTACGAATGACCTGAGAGGTAGTATAAATCGGGTAGGAAAAGATTTAAGAACATTATTAGATATTGTGAAGAGGAAAAGTGTCAATGGGAGAATAGTGTGTGTGCTGCCTCGTTTTGACAATTACGAGTTAAGTAGACGAGCAATGATAATGAATGATATGATTGCAAGAATGTGCAGAAAAAGAGGTCTGGAGTTTGTTGATGTTTGGAGTGTGTTTGAAGGAAAAAGGCAGTTGTATGCTAGAGATGGACTGCATCTTAACATGGAAGGACATAAGCGATTGAAGAAGTTATTGTTTTCTGAACAGGTTGAAGTTATTGGGCAGGGAAACTAATATTGAAAAGGTTGAGTGTAAGAGAGAGAAACTTTAACACTGATTTGTATTTATTGATCCTTATAGGCTGAATAAATTGCAGAAGAGAGGGGATAAAAATCGGCATAGGACTACGGTAGTTAGTGACTTATATATCAGTTCTAAAGCCGGCACAAGATCTAGAGGGAATCTGCAATTTTTGTATACCAATGCTAGAAGCATTCGAAATAAGAGAGAAGAATTTTTGGCATTAGTCAGTGAAATCTCACCAAAAGTTGTAGGCATTAGTGAAACTTGGCTGTCAGCAGAAGATGTGGTCACTGGAATTGAATGTGATGGGTACAGTATTTCCAGGGAGGATAGAGAAGATAGAACAGGAGGAGGAGTACTGTTGATGATAGCTGATGTGTTGCAGCCAAAGAAAGTAGTATATCATGATGATAGACATGTGAATGAGAGTTCATTTGAGGCAGTCTGGTGCGAAATAGTGACCAACGCAACCAAATATACAGTTGGATGCTGCTATAGGCCAGGGAGTATGGGGGGAGATATTGAATTCATGCATCAGCAACTTAGTGCAATGAGTGAAGGCTTGGTGATTATTATGGGGGATTTTAATTAAGGTGATATCAATTGGAAGGAGGAAATATCACGTAGCAAAAAGGAAATGGAATTCATACATCTTCTACGAGATAATTACTTGAAACAGCACATAACTGAAGGGACACGTGGTGTGAGAGTGTTGGACCTGGTTATTGGTTCAGAGGTTATATGCATAAGTAAGGTGTCCTCGTTACCTCCAGTTGGTGAAAGCGATCATGTGGTATTGACTTGGGAGGTTGCAAAATCTGTGGATTTTTCTATTAAGAAGGGGTATGTACGGAACTACAGGTTAGGCAATTATAACAAGCTTCAGAGTGAGCTTGCAGCCATCCCATGGCAGAACATATTGCAAGGGAAAGATGTTAGCAGTGCTTGGGATAAAATCAGCGGGTATCTGAGGAAAGCAATATCAGATTGTGTCCCCATGGTTAGGAGGTCAAACAAGGCAGGCATTAGATGGATGAGCAGTAGTATCAAGCTTGAACTGCAAAAGAAAGAAAATGTTATGGAGAATTTACAAGGAGAAAGGCGATCAGGACACCCATGAGCAGTACAAGGCGCAAGCTAGGAAGGTTACCAGCATAGTAAGAAAAGCTAAATCAGATTATGAGAAGACCTTAGCCAAAGAGATCAAGGGTAATCCCAAAAATAGTTCTTCCGCTATGTGGCAAGTAAGAGGAAGAATGACTTCGGAAGGATAACCTTAGTGGGTGCTGATGGTATCGAGGTGACAAAATCAGATGTAATAGTCGAGCGATCACTTTTCAAAAGTCTATCACCCAAGTGAGGATATCTCTATACCTACAGCAATACCTAATGTGAGAATTGAAGCTAAAGAATCAGAGATATTAAATATATTGCAAGATTTAAATGCAAACACTGCGGTAGGCTTAGATGGAATATCAGCTCGGGTGTTGCGTGAATGTGCAAATGAATTGTCAACCCCTCTCACCTGGATATTTAACTTAAGTTTGAACTCTGGTATGGTCCCTAGGGAGTGGAAGTTAGGCAAAGTGGTTCCTTTGCATAAGGGTGGCTCTAAAACTGCGGTATTGAATTACAGACCAATCACCATCTCAAGAGTAGTGGTAAAAGTATTGGAAAAGTTGGTTAAAGACAAAATTCAAGAATGGGTGGATCAGGATATGATACTCTATAGAGGCCAACATGGTTTTGTTAAAGGTAGATCCTGCCTTAGCAATCTATTAACTATTCATAATAGAATAACATCTGAGTTGGACAAAGGAACTGGCTACACAGTGGTACTTCTGGATTTTGCTAAGGCTTTTGACAGGATACCCCATAGAACACTGTTACGCAAATTGGAGCAGATGGAAATGGATATTAAATTGGTGATATGGATAGGAGAATGGCTCAGGGAGAGATACCATAAGGTGGTGTATGGAGGAGCCGAGTCCAGAATGAGGCAGGTGACCAGTGGTGTGCCTCAGGGCTCTGTGCTTGGGCCAATGTTGTTTAATTTGTATATAAATGATATAGGAAACGGCTTAAAGGGAGATATTCAGTTGTTTGCTGATGATGCAAAGTTGTGTAGTGCAATAAAAAATCAAGCTGATGTTGAAAGTTTGCAGGAGGATTTAAATAAGCTGGTAAAATGGGCAAAAGAAAATGGATGTCAGTTCAATGTGGAAAAGTGTAAAGTCATGCATTTTGGGATTAAAAGATTACTAGCTGTGTACTACATCGATGGAAAGGT